>NW_004443964.1:2572373-2612867 GCF_000243295.1 Trichechus manatus latirostris
GGAGTTAACTGTAAGAGTATCAGTTTTCTCCTGTAAACACTATAACAATATCAACAAAACAAATGAAAGCATTTACATGCTGTTATTACCCTTGAACTTGCAGTAAATTTGTGCAACTTAGAACTGACAACTGCCAAAACAAGTCTGCAAATATATCCTTCAAGAATGCTCTTTTATTCCACAAGGGAACTACTGGAACTAATAGAAAGATTCAACAGAGTAGCAGGATACAAGATAAACACACAAAAATCAGTTGGATTCCTATACACCAATAAATGGAATGCCAAAAAGAAAATCAAGAAAGCAATACCATTGATAATAGTGCCTAAAAAAAACAACAAGAAAAACACTTAGGAATAAATCTAACCAGGGACGTAAAAGACATATACAAAGAAAACTACAAAACACTGCTGCAAAAAACTAAAAGTGACCTACATAAATGGAAAAACATACAATGCTCATGGATAGGTAGACTCAACATTGTGTAAATGTCAATTGTACCCAAAGCAGTCTACAAACACAGTGCAGTCCTGATCCAAATACCAACAGCATTCTTTAGCAAGATGGAAAAACTAATCATAAACTTTACATGGAAAGGAAAGGGGCCTCGGATAAGTAAAGCATTACCGAAGAAAGAGCACAAAGTAGGAGGCCTCGCACTGCCTGACCTTAGAATCTACTATATAGCTACGGTAGTCAAAACAGCCTGGTACTGATACAACGACAGACTAATGGAACAGAATTGAGAATCCAGATGTAAATCCATCTACGTATGGCCACCTGATCTTTGAGAAAGGCCCAAAGTCCATTAAATGGGAAAAAGACAGTTTTTTTTGTTTTTTTTTAAGCAAATGGTGCTGGCAAAACTGGATGTCCATCTGTAAAAAAATGAAGCAGGACTTGTACCTCACACCATACATAAAAACTAACTCAAAATGTATCAAAGACCTAAATATAAAACCAAAAACTATAAAGATCATGGAGGAAAAAATAAGGTCAACACTAGGGGACCTAATATACAGCATAAATGGCATCCAAACCATAATTAACAATATACAAATACTGGAAAATAAACTAGATAAATGGGATCTCATAAAAATTAAACACTTATGCTCATCAAAAGACTTCACCAAAGGGGTAAAAAGAGAACCTACTGGCTAGGAAAGAAAAAATTTGGCTGTGAAATGTCCAACAAAGTTCTAATGTCTAAAATGTATAGGAAAATCCAACACCTCTACAATAAAAAGACAAATTATCCAATTAAAAAATGGACAAAGGATGTGAACAGAAACTACACCAAAGAAGACATTCAGACAGCTAACAGACACATGAGGAAATGCTCACTATCACTAGCCATTAGAGAAATGCAAATCAAAACTACAATAAGATACCATCTCACCCCGACATTACTGGCACCAATAAAAAAAAACAAAATAGCAAATGTTGGAGAGTTTGTTGGAAGATTGGAACTCTTATGCACTGCTGGTGGGAATGGAAAATGGTACAACCATTTTGGAAAACAACATAGCACTTCCTTAAAAAGCTAGAAATAGAAATACCATACTATCCTACAGTCCCAGTCCTAGGAATCTATCCTAGAGAAAACACAAGTAGACATATGCACACCCATGTTCACTGCCAGCATTATTCACAGTAGCAAAAAATGGAAGCAACCTAAATGTTCATCAGCAGATGAAGTGGTAAACTATGGTACGCACATACAATGGAATTCTATGAAACGATAAAAAACTGATGAATCTGAGAAACATCTCACAACATGGATGAATCTCTAGGGCATTATGCTGAGTGAAATAAGTCAATCACAAAAGGACAAATACCATATGAGACCACTATTATAAAAACACAGGAAAATGTTTCCACACAGAAAGAAACAATCTTTGATGGTTATGAGGCAAGGGAGGAGTGGGGAGGGAAAAGCACTAACTAGATAGTAGATACGTGGTAACTTTCGTAAAGGGTAAGACAGTACACAATATCGGGGAAGTCAGTACAACTTGACCAGGGCAAAGTCATAGAAGCTTCACAGACACATCCAAATGCCCTGAGAGACCGAGCTACTGGGCTGAGAGCTGTGGACCATGGTCTTGGGGGACATTTAGCTCAACTGGCATAACACAGTATGTAAAGAAAATGTTCTACATCCAACTGTGGTGAGTAGCAAGAAAAAAAAGAATACTCTTTTATATCCTGTTAATCTATTATTAGCATTTCTTGAATTTTACTACTTTTGTATTAGCCCTTTCTCTTTTTGAAAAGTTTAATCTTCTGTTTCTCTAGTGTATGTCTGGGGAAATGAGAAGGGAGGAGAATTTTCTTATCTTTATTTCTATACTTATACTATACTGTTTTAGGGAAGATATTCTTCAGGAGCTCCTGAATGAATTTTGAGTTTCCTACGTATTTCAGAGAAAAATACTAAAAACATACTTAGCTGAGGCAATGAGCTGAGCATCATGAGCCCCGTCTTCAAAATCTGTCTGAATAATGAGGATTTTACATCTGGCTGTGTTAGTTAGGCACTTCCTGAAAGGGAAAGAAATATATCTGAGTGAATTCTCTGTCCTAAAAAAGGGTAACAAAATTCCCAAAAGTGATGGGAAATATAAAGGCCACAAAGAAAATACCATTCAGAGGGATTTTCCACTATAAGATGAGGAGGCTATCCTGAGGAGAGGAAAAAAAAAAAAAACCCTAATAAGTGCTTCCCAATCAGATATAAGGACAGTGATCTTAGGAAAGATGTTAATGACAGGTACGGAGTAGAAGATAAGAGATGAGAGGGACACTGGAAGAAAGGAACAACTATTTCAATTCCGTGTCCTCAGTGCTCACTAACCAATGCTGGTGACAATGCGAGTGATTATCATAGCCACACAGTCACTAGTCGCACGCCCCGAGTGTGTCGGAATAGAACCGTGCTCCACAGGGTTTTCATGGCTCATTGTTTAGGAGTAGATTGCAAAGCGTTTCTTCCGAGGTGCCTCTGGGTGGACTTGGACCTCCAACCTTTCAGTTAGCAGGTGAGTACTTAATCGTTTGCACTACCCAGGGACTGCAGCCATAGAGTCATGAAATACAAAACGTCAAGGTGGAAATCGGGGGGAGAAGGTGGGGAGTGCTCACCGGACGTTTTGGAGGAAAGAGTACTCCGTGTCAAACTGCTGCAGGGACATGATGGTGGGCCTCGCAGCCCTGCCCTTCACCTCAGATTCTAAAATTCCACAGTCATGACTGGTGAGCAGTCTGGAGAAAGTGGTGATCTGCAAAGTTAGGAAATGCAAGTGATTTGTGAGGATTCACGTAAAAGTGGCACATCCTCCAAGATAAATATCTTCTGTGTGCTCAGCATTGTGTGTTTGGTGCACAGACAACAAGAATCCAAGCCAAAAGGAGTTTTCAAAAGCTGGCAGTGCTCAGGCAGATAGAACCTATGGGGACCAAAAAGCATAGAGAAGATGCTTCCTGCCCCTGAGATGACTTAGTAGCCTTCCCAGAACCTAGTATCTTTTCCTGTTTTGGTCCCTCTTGAAGTTCTGCTGATAACTTCTTTCTTGTAATTTTGCTTCCTACCTTCAGCGGAGTTAGCTGATGGTTCCCCTGCCTTCCCACAGCTGTTAGCTCTTCTTTCCCACACTCAGACTCTCCTAAGGGCTCCCGACTATCTCCAGCCCAGACCCTACCTCTTAGCTCAGATTCCTATGTCCAACTGTATGATGAACATGCTACTCAGATGTTACAAGCATCAAAACCTATCATAAGTGGAATTTATCATTGCCTCCCCAAAACTCTTTGGCCAGTCTTGGATTCCTTATCTTCATTAACCATAGCACGGTCATCTAAGGAAGAATCCAAGGTGTCACCCCTAGACTCCCCCATCTCCCAGGCCCAGAATGGAATTGGTTATTAAGCTCTGCCAGTTTGGATCCTATTTCTCAATTCTACGCCTTCCTCTATTTTGCTTGAACTGGTGGTACAGCAGCCTTCCAACTAGTCTGTCAGTCCTTTACCAAACTTGGTGTTTCTATCTCGCAGGCAGTGGGGCACAACAAAAAGACATATCCCTCAATGACGCCCCTCTAGACAAAAAAATCTGAACTCCTAGTGCAGCTGACATGGCCCTCCATGAAGTCTTTCCCACGATTATCTTGTCCTCATCTTCCAGCACGCACAGCCTTGAACTCTGAGCTCCTTCAATGATGCCCTTCTGGTTTCCTGCATGCACGTTGTTTCCCCCTCGACACCTTTGCTCAAGTGAGGCCCTCTGCCAAAAGTTCCCCCAGCCATACTTCTGAGTTCAGGGCATCTCTCGAAGAAAGGCTTATCTGACCTTTTCTCTTGATCCTTTTTGCCTCTCTGCATAGCATTTATCACAGTATACTGACTACCTGTTCCTGGCTCTTTCTGTCCATCTTGCACTGCAAGCTGGTCAAGGACAAGAACGGTGCAAGTGTGTTTTTATATCCTTAGTGCCCTCAGCTCAGTTCTTGCACGTGGTACTCCATTTGTTGAAATAAATGTTGTATTAGTTTTACAGTCTGCACAGAGCACTATAGAGACATAGGCCCTCAAAACTTAGTTAAACTGAATTTATATGAATAGCTTGGATCTCCTCATACTTAACATGTAGAAGAGCCAAAGTCTCGACATATCCATTCACAACTCCTATACACTGACTTCAAAAGAATCTTGAATTCAGGATACTAGGGATTCATGAAAGGTTAGGTGAAAGAGGAGACAGATGAAAATGTACAAAGATAATCACCTCTGTGAAGACAGCATGGTGTTCCAGATCCTTCATGTGAAGGTGAGCCTGAAGGAAATCTGCAAAGGAATTATGCTGCTGCTTGTAATAGTATTCTTGTGACAGTGACTGTGCTGCAAACCCCCCCAGTGAAGATGTGTTCAGCCGAACCACAGCGTCAGGGGTTGCACAATCCAGCAGGATCAATTTTGCTTCCTCAGACACCGTCTGGTAGAGGTCCCCGGTCAAGTCCCTGTGACCTTGCCTCTCTAAGACCTGAAGCACCACAGAGGCACACGTGTCAGAGTGGTAGCCAATAAAGACATCCGATGGGCTGTATTTGTGTTTGGCTTGGAACTGATCTGCTTCCATGTGTATGAATTCCTCCACCCATTCCTTGAGTTTTTCCACAATGTTCTTCTGCCATTTCTCCAACACAGTATTGATATCCAGATAGTGCTTCTCCAGCCGGTTGATAAGTGGGATGGGGAAATATCTGTACACAACATCTTTCTCTTCAATGACGATCAAGCGGAAGTCTGGGTGAACCCTGCACTTGACACGATGGGTCCCCAGGCCCAGGTCCACATACTTCTGACCACCCAGGTAGACGTAGTACTGGTTGAGTGCATCATAGAGGCTCTCGTAGAGGTTCTGCAGATTGAGGAGGACCACCATCTTGCCTGTTTCCATGCAGATCTTCACGCGGTTGATATTTCTGCAGACCTGGGTGTATTCTTGGTCCTTAGGAAAACTGGAACCAAAAATAATCTCTGGCTGCTGCTCCTTACTGAAGAATGTCTGCTGGAGGATCTGCAGGGCCACGTAATTTTTGGTCAGTACGAGTAAGTAGCGGCATTCAGCGTCTTCCAGCTCTCTACCCGACCCCTTTTGATGATCACCATAAATGTTCTGCTGGATCAGCTGGATAGTGCTCACTTCTTCAGAGCACCTTGCCTCGGGTAAATTGGCCATAAAAATGTCCAAAGCATTGATGTCATCTTTGCCACTGAAGTTCCGAAGGACAGCCTGTGCAATGTCTTGTGGGGAAGGCTTTTTATTGGAAGCTTTGGCCATGGCAAAGACCATTTTGATGAGGCTGTAGTAGTCACGAAGCCCAAAGAATTCCTTGTCTTGGTTCCTGCACACTGTTTCATAGGCTTTGGCAAAAGATGCAAAATACCCTTGGACTCTGTCTTGAATGAGGGTGTCTGAATGGCAGATTCCCTTGGCACTCTCTATGAGCTGTTTCTCGTTGGGACTGCCACGTGACACAAATATGCCCCGGTTCATCTTGGCGGGGTCAAGAGCCCAGTTGGAAATGCCTATGAAGCCAACCTTTTTATGGGGCGCAGGATCATCTTCAATGCAGCCGTCTTCCAGCAGTGGGTGCAGAGCCTTCAGGGGCATCTTGGGAGAGTCTTCAGCCAGTCCAACCTCATCTAACACCACCACGGAGACATACTGCTGCAGGTCCTTGCCCTGCTGGAAGCGGGCACACTGCTTAAAGGTACCTATGATCCCCTGGGGGGTGGAGTGTGGGCTGCACTGGAACGACACCAGGTGGACCTGCTTCAGGTTCCGGAAGAGATCTGAGTAAGCTGCCTGACCTTGCATAGCATCGGCCACAATGGTCTTGGCAAGAGATTTGGAGCTGCCGGGCTTCCCAACCAGGAAGAGAGGAATCTTAAGCTCAATGCAGACTACCATCATGAAGACATTCTCCTTCAAAGCCAAGTTCTTGGCAATGGTTTCCCTCAGAGGTACACAATTCAGAAAAAGATCCTGTGTTTGAGTTACTTCATCCAGGATAACCTTGCTGTCGTTATATGGTTCTGGAAAAAAACTGCAAATGGCTTTCCGATATGATTCCTTCTTTTCTAAAGAGGCATGATAACATACCCCGATAGCCTGAACCAGAGACCAGAGGACAGGACTTCTCTTGAATTTATTTTTTATGACACTTGACTTACAGAGGAAGGATTCCAGTTTTGACAAGAGCATTTCACTGTGGTCATGGAACCATTTGAAAACTTCCACACAGCGTTCCACATCCCGAAGGCTGACAAAACTGCACTCATTTTCTCTTTTCCTCATGAAACCCTGAGAGGCAGAAAGCACTTCTGTGATCAGACAAATCTCATTTTGCTCTATCTTGATGGAGTCAACTAGTCTCTGGACAATTTGCTGAACATAGAGCTTTTCAGCAACATCATTCAGTTGTCCAAAGTCCCACACCAGAGGAATCATGCTTGGAGGAAGAGCATGGACTCGATAAACCAACTGCCTGAGAGGAATGGAGCCAAGCTTCTCTGCCGTCTCCTCTGCGCTAACTCTGTACCCTAGCCCAGCTGACTCCAAACGGCAGATCATCTCCTGGGAGTGCCTCCGGTAAGGGTTGCAGGCTGCAATGATGTGCAAACCAGAGTTCTCAACCAGGGGCTCGCCATTCACTGTGTGGTCACACAGAACTTCTTTGATACAGCTGATGGCTTCTGTTGTGTTGGCTTCATCAAAGAACAAGATGGTGTCAAGCTGATGATGGCTCTTATTGAAGATAGCAATGTTTTCAGCCTCCCTGACTTTGGAGTAGATCATGTCTGCAGTCGTTCCTCCGTGGACCTTGACCAATTTCATAGTTTCAGCATCAACACCCCCACGCCGCAGGTCGCTAAGGAATTTAATGAGCCTGGTTTTCCCACAGCCAGTTTCTCCCATGATGACAACGGGGATCCCACACCGAAACCGCATCTCAATAGCAAGGATCTTCAGCATATTGTCTGTTGTGAGCTCATAGGTTTCATCAGGGTCAATGGCCCACTGGATTCCTAATGCCAGGCAGAGTCTTTCAAGTTTCTCATGTCTGGGCAGTTGATCAAAGTCAACATTGAAGGGCACCCTCTGAAGCAACAGCCCCCTGTACAGTTCCATCATCATGACATCTTTCTTGATTACCTTCCCATGCAAGTGACTGATGGCATCAACGCCACCATTCTTGTTGGGCTGGAAATGGAAGCCAATGAATGTCATGGATATGTGGTCACCATTGAAGAAAACATATGGATGGGGCTCTGACTCCCACCTCTTCCGCAGAGTGAAAGGAGCTAGATCTTCTTCCTTGACCCCATCCATGGTAACCATATGCTTCCCTGGGCTTTGGTCCGAGGTGTTCAGAGTTGGTGTGGCAAAATCTCTTGCCATAAAGATCATGAAGGTAACCACAAAGTTCTTGAAGCCCCTCAGTGTGTCTCCAATGAAATTAGGATCACAGAAGACAGAGGCCTCACAATCTTTGAGCTGATAATTCAGGAACCGAGCAAAGTTTTGAAGCTCTGACCAGGATGGGTTTATCACCCCACAGTAAAACAAGAAATGCTGGAGGCATTCCTCCGGTGTGCCTTCGATAAAGCCTTCTTGGTACTGAAACGTGTCTAGGTTTTGTTTTTGATGGAATCGTTTTAAATACTGGTAGGGTCTTTGGAAGGTTTCACTGCAGAACTCTGTGTGATCCATTCCTGGCTCTCTGTGGCTAGATTCAGGGTTCAGCCCCATGTCTATCACCTCTTTCGGAGGCCTGCATGTGACTTTTGGGAAGATGTCCAGAAAAGCGAACTGTGGGGCATGGGTAACCTGGAGAGGAGAGACATGAAATAAATAGTTATGACTAAATTACCTTTTAAAAAATACTTCTGTCTTTTAACAAAGTCTATGTTGGATGGGCTTTTACAAAAAAAATTACACTTAAAAGTACAAAGCTTTCTGTAGACTCCCTTTTACATAGGTTGTTATCGCATACACATTAAGGCATCGGGGAAATTGTATTGTGGGAGGTACAGTCATTATCTTTTTTGTTTTTTATTGTTGTAATTAAATGAAGTTTACATTTCAAGTTAGTCTCCCATACAAAATTTTGTTTTTTTTACATACATTGTTACGAGACCCCAACTGCTCACCCCATTCTGTGACAGCACACTCCTTGCCTCCGCCCCTGATTTCCCATGAACATTCAACCAGCTCCTAACTCTCTCTGCCTTCACGTCTTACCTCTGGACAGAAGCTGCCCCTTTGTTCTCTTGTATCTACTTGACTAAGAGGCACATTCTTCACGAGTATCACTTTATGTCCCACAGTCCAGTCCAATCCCTGTCTGAAGAGTTGGCCTTGGAAATTGTTTTAGTTCTAGGCTGATAGAGAGTCCAGGGGGCATGCTTTCCGGGGCTACAGTCTTTATCTTAAAAATTATTTTAGGAAATTATTTTACAACCCAGCTTCCTGATATTAAATTTCTCCATTAAGCAAGCATATATGTATGTGTGTGTGTGTGTCTCTTCTGTTAAAAATTCGTAAGATGAAAGTCTCCTTCACATCTCAGCTGGCATTAAGAAAGATGGCACTTCTTTTAGGGGATAAATTTACTGATTTCAAAGCACAGCTGGAATTTAACCTGGACATAGAGCTTGAGTCATGGATCAAACAAACAAAAAGAAAATTACGACACTGCTACTTAATAGAAGAATATTTTTATTTATTCCAGAAATAACTAAACAGTAAGTTTCATGACTGAGTTTTGTTTACTAACACTGCACTTGGCTACTGTCATGGATTGAATTGTGTCCCCCAAAAATATCTGTCGATTTGGCTAGGTCATGATTCCCAGTATTGTATGATTGTCTACCTTTTGTCATCTAATATGATTTCCCTATGTGTTGTGAATGCTATCACTGTGATATAATAAGATGGATTAGCAGCAGTTGTATTGATAAGGTCTACAAGATTAGATAGTGTCTTAAGCCAATCTTGTTTGAGATATAAAAGAGAGAAGTGGGCAGAGACATGGGGGCCTCATACCACCAAGAAAGCAGTGGCAGGAGCAGAGCGCATCCTTTGGACCCGGGGTCCCCATGCGGAGAAGCTTCTAGTCCAAGGGAACATTGATGAGAAGGCCAACAGAGAGAGAAAGCCTTCCCCTGGAGCTGACACCCTGAATTTGGACTTCTAGCCTACTTTATTGTAAGGGAATAAACTTCTCTTTGTTAAAGCCATCCATTTGTGGTATTTCTGTTATAGCAGCATTAGATAACTAAGACAGCTACTTTACTACAAAACGAGAGGAATCACAAAAACTTACTACTCCACACCATGGAAATGAAAAAGACCTGAAGGAATGAAAAATCTCTCCACAATTAAATGAATAATCTCTTCAATACATACCAGTTTTGAAGACCTCTTTGGCAGCACTGAATTCCCTTCTAGGATTTCAATGATGTATAAATGGCGCTGATTCCGAAGCCACATTTTCCCGTTTACATCCATTAAGTATTGTAAAACTAGGAGTTTGAAAAGAAATCCCCAAATTCCAGACTGTACCTAAAGACAGAATCACATGGGTTTTAAAATACTTACACAAACTGAAGACCAGTCCTCCCAACCCTTAGGATCCTCTTATTTTATTTTCTGGCAGAATGACACTGAACTTTGATACAGGTAAAAAGGAGAAATTCTGTAGACTTAGGAGGAAGCAGTTAGGGATGTGGGGCTATGTCTTCCCTGACTGGGCCCCTCAGTTGAAACCCCAGGCACTTACTGAGGAGGTCACGTCAAAGTGGAAAATCGTGGGGCGTTTCTGGTGCTGTGCATCCAGGAAAGGCAAGAGGGTGCCCAGGACCTGACTTTCATCCACCTGGGGGTCCATCAGTCGGATGACCTTGAGAGGCACTTTTGTCCCAGTGAACTTCATCTTCAATTTGCTGTGCAGTCTCTTCACATAGAGAGATTTCCCTGTAATGGTGACACATGGAAATTAGGGCCCATGGCTGTGGACAAAGAGTAAGAGAATCCAGATGATTCATTAACGGTTACTTGTCTTTGTGTAAACTTGAAGATGACATATACAACATGCATAAAACAGAGGCACCATAACCGCAGATGAAAGGATACATTTCAAACCCTCAAATTTCCCAGCCATTACCTACTCACTGTCCTTGCTGTTTCCCCGGTACTAATGACAGCAATCTAAGTAAACTAACAGCAAAAATATGCGGGGGAGGGGTTGCAGTATTTGCCCCAATAGAATGCAGTATTGTTGTTGAGATAAAGTCAATAGTAACGGAAATGATTACTTCTTTCCAAATCTTTGTGGTGTTCCCAGTGTAACCTCGCCTAGAAAGCAGAGTGTGTGGTTAGGGGGACCTGACAGTGACTGAGGGCGGGCAGAGAGCCTCAGTTCCTTCTCAAGGAAGAGCCATAATACCTCCTCTGCTCTCACGACCATCAACCCCAAAGCGGGCAATGGAGGGTTTTATTTTTTTAAAAACAAGAAGTTAACTGTAGGGAAGCTTGCCTAGAAGGGCAAGGTTGGGGACTCCCAGGAATTGGCCAATACTACGAACCAGGTGAAAAAGGGTACCCGGTTCCAGCGAGCCCTGATTGACAACTTCAGATGCATCAAAACCTCCCTGAGACTCAGTTTCCCCACTGTTGGACCAGGGAAGGTGTTCAGGTGGTCCCTGGGAGAAGCAGGGTCCAGAAATCTCAGCCGCAATCTTACCAACACCGGCTCTCTGCGACGCCACGACCCCAACACACATCCGGTCCTGGAACACAGCAGCTGCTGACAGGGTCTGCTGTGGGACCTGGAAGTGTCTCGCCAGGTAGGTCTGGATGGTCTCAAGTGATGCCTGTGGGGTGACGAGGACTTTGTACTGGCTGAAGGCCGAGGGGAGGTAGCAGTGCTCCCGGTCACAGTCGCAGACCAGGACGAGCTGGTAGTCCTCACGGTGGCGCTGCAGGCACAGACTCTGGAAGAGCTCCTCGGCCCGAGAGCCCACCTCGTAGCTCAGCTGGTCTGCATACAGCAGGCTGTAGACCTTGTGCCCCCGGGAGCCCAGGGTGAGGCAGCGGCGCAGGAACAGCGCCACCTCCTCAAACGTGGTGCCTGGGGTACAGAGCAGCACTTCGTCATAGGTGGGCAGGGGCTGGCTTGGGGCCTCCATGTAGATGGCCAGGGCAGCCAGCAGCACCTCCGAGTGGCCACACACGACCAGATTGGGCTGGCCAACCTGCAGGCCTCTGGGCAGATGCCGCTCCACAGGGGTCCCGCTCATTGTGGACAGGTGAGCCAGACAGTGGCCAAGGGCATCCAAGTCCAAGCAGTGAGGCAGGAAGGTGCTCATGCACTCCATCGACTGTTCCATGATGACCCTCAGCTTGTCTACCAGGATGAACTCCGAGAAGCACATCAGCGATAATTCTGCCATCCCTGTCTTCACACAGTGTCTGCTGGCTGCTCCATCAGTCCTGCTGGAGGCCTCGGAGACATCACTCGGGGTGCAGTTGCCTTTGATAAAGGACAGCATCATCAGAGCTGCCTCACTGGGGCTCGGCTTCTTGAGCTCCATGCTCAGGTAGACCAGCTGCTCAGCCGTGTAGAAGTTGAGGTAGAAGTGTTCAGCTCGCTTCTTTGCCACAAATCTCTTCCAGTGGTCTAGGAAGTGCTCCATCTGCCTGCAGAGGGCTTCCAGCAGCCTGGCCACCTTCCCGCTCCCAGCGAGCTGGCCCACCAGCTCCAAGTTGAAGTCCATGTGGATGGAAATGCCCCTCCTGGGGGAGCAGTACACCTCTGCGGTCCAGGTCCTGAATAGCATGTTCCCAGCTGAGTAAAGGTTTATAAAGGACTGGACAAGCCTCTGCACATTGCCAAACACCTGTGGAAAATGGAACCATGAAGTGGACGTTACAGAGCTGTACTAGAGAGGCAACAGAGTGTAGAACAATAAAAACGGGTTATAATTTGAAGGACTTGGGTTCACTGCTTTCCAGCTTTCCACCAGTTCACTGTGTGTCCTCGAGCAAATGATGTTGTACCTACTGTCAAGTTGGCCCTCAGCACATGGTGACCCCATTCACAACAGAATGAAATGCTACCCTGTCCTGCGCCATCCCCGTGATTGGTTGCAGATCAGACTGTTGTGATTCATAGGCTTTCATTTGCTGATTTTTGGAAGTAGATCACTAGGCCTTTTTTCCTAATCAGTCTTAGTTAGGAAGCACCACTGAAACCTGTTCAGTTTCACAGCAACACGCAAGCCTCCACTGACAGACAGGTTGAAGGGGAAAATAGGCTTTGCGAGGCTGGGCATAGCTGCCCTCATGCTTTCCATTAGTTCACTGCTGTTTCTGTTGGTTCACTGCTGTTTTCCAAGCTTCTGTTATGTGACCTTGCTGAGGCAATCTTATGTAACCCTCTGGCATGGAGCCACCTTTGTCCTTGACCACTATAAAACCTTCATTCCCCCCCACCGCCCCCGCTGGGTGTGGAGATCTGCTTTGGTCCTCCTGCCGCCGGGGACCACTACCTGGGTATGTAAATCTCCCTAATAATAAAGACTCCTTCACTGCCACACTGGAGTTGCCCACCTCTTTCTTTAGTCTCTCAGCACCCTCCAGTTTTGGAGGCAAATTTCAAGTTACTAGTCCTGGACACGGGTGGTGGCTACACGTGAGGTGCACTGGCTGGGAACTGAACCTGAGTCTCCCTCATAGAGGCAATAAGTCTTCCACTGAACCAACAGTGTCCCCTCCGAGCAAATGATATTTATCACAAAATGCCTTCCTGTCTCATTCATAAATGGCCTAATAGGAGGGCTCTCTTCTTTAGCAGGCAATAAGTCATAAAGATCAAGGATACATGTGTACAGTACAAATGAACTTTACAGAATAAATTTAAGAGACGATTAAACTGACATGCCTTCATCAATACAGTTAGTTACTTTTGATTTTGATGAAAGATGCCTAAGTAAGTCTATAAGTATTTTTGAATTCTTGGCAATTTACAGAGTGGGTGAAGCAATTTAAGAGTCTTTCTAAGAACTATCCATTGGGTTATCTCTTCTCCAGTGCAGTGGATTACCTGACAGTTCATCCTATGGACCATAACGAGGACCGTGAATCTAAGGGCCTGTCATGCTTGGACTTCTCTCCTTGGGCCATGAACTTGGGTGACATGCATTCTGCAAACTCACTAGCTCTGTTCTCCAAGGGTTTCTTATCAATGAAATCCAAACTCATGCCATTTTGAGTTTCTCCAGCAACTCAGTAGAGGGCGGACTCGGCCCAAACAGATGAGACTCTGGCGCCCTGCTTGGCTGCGACATACTCATGAGCACTCACCTCAGAAAACACCTCCACTTCCACGTTGTTCTGCTCTTTCTTGCCAGACATCAACATCAGCTTGTTCAGAAGCTCTCTCAGCTCTTCTAAAGAGTACGCTCGTATTTCTCCACTGTCACTGTGACTCTCGGGAAGGACCAAGCGTAGGACCGAGTCCGGGGAGATCTGCGGCGTATCACAAGGGGCGCAGTCAGTTTTCTGGCAGCAGAGGCCCCAACATGTGCAGCAGCCCGAGTGCGCCCTCTAAAGCCCCACCTGGGACCCAAGGTCACTCACCTTCTGGCCATCTTTGGGTGCCTCGATGAAATAGGTGCCTTTGCTGTTGATGGCTGTTGCCAGGGACAGGGATGAGAGCTCTACAGACCCGTGACTTTCCTTCACTGTTTTTAGCCATTCCAGGTTCCTGGCAGAATCACACTGTTGGGACAGAAGTCGAGAAAATGGGCCATGGGTCAGGTGATCATGGTCTTTCTCTGCTCCCAGCAGTACTTGTCCCTCCTCTGCCTTCCTGGGAAGACCTCCTCCCCTGCCCCCACACCCCCGCCCCGGTCTCAGCTCTGTAGTCTCCTCTCAGGGGAGTCTTCCTCGCCTCATGCCCACGTCTGGATTGGGGCCCGCTCCATGTGCTTGTGCTCACTGTTCTCAGGACACCTGTCCCTTGGTATTGCCATTTCTGTAAGAGGCTGTTGATCCGAGTCTCCACCACTGCCTGGGGCCCTGGAGGGCACTCAGCCTTGTATTTATGGACGTGGATGAGGGTGGACAGGCACAAAGCCTGCTCTCCTTGGAAAGGCCACTAGTCTGCTGGGCCCTCATTGCAAAGAAACTTCCAGGGAGTGCTTCTGGAATCAGGGCTATGGGGCCTCAAGTTCAAAATGTCCTTTTGTGGATGCTGAGTACCACCGAAGAATTAAGGAAAAACAGAAGCTTTTGTCTGGACTTGAGCTTCTAGCAGAGACAATGCAAACAGCCCATCTGCTCATTCCATTTCTCTTTTCCTCCCTCACCCCACGCACTGAACCAGCTGTCCTGAGGCTGCTCCAGGTTCCTGGGCAGTATCTGCTCATTGGGGAGGTTCCACAGTACATGTAGTATACATAGTACACGGGGTACACATAGTATACTAATACACGTCTATGAGGGCCCCGGTGCAGATAGCTTACTTAAATATAAATGTTTTTCTAATAAAAAATTAATATACTAATTATAGAAGGTATGGAAAATACCAGAAAGTATAGAGAATAAAATAACAATTACTGCTATTCAGGGAGACATTTTAGCATACCTCCCTTCAGTCTTCCTGTACGTTTTGTATAGTAGTGATTACAGTTGTTTACATGCAATTTGGAATCTTGCTTTTTAACATAAGAGAGAGAAGGCACCTACATTGATAAATAGCTGCTTTTGAACATCCTTGTAAACAGCTGCATGAAGACCTACCACACACGTTTTGTATAATTTGCACCATCTTCCCCTGGTGTTGTAAGCCATGCTTTATTACACTTACGCTACTCGGTGCCAGAAACAAGGCTTACCAGTTTCTTGGGCAGGTGCGGGTCATTTTCCAGAGCCTTCCACAGTTCTGTCAGGTGGTCCATGAACTCATCAAAGCCTGCCGTTGTGCCGAGCTTGTACAACAGAGAAGCATAGCCCTGCACAGCATCATGGAAGCAGGCCGCACGGTCCACGTCTATGTCGTTCTCGCCAGCCGAGATGGAGGCCAGGTCCACAAACACCTTCAGCTCGTTGATGTCTTGGGAAGAGAAGAGACGAGGTCAGCACTTTGAGACTCCACCTTTGACAACATCCTTACAGAAGTTTTAAATGGACATTGAATGGATACTAGGGTGTATCCACTGTCTGCTTTCAATAAGAGCCTGGGGCCCCTTTTCTTTTGCAGTATTCGCTAATACCACGAACCAGCAGCTAACCTTTACTGAACAAAAACAAGGTCCCAGGCACTGTACTAGGCTTCCGCATACCCTATTCCATTTGATCCACACAACATCCCCATTTAATACAAAAAGAAACTGAGGCTTAGAGAGTAAATAGTATGCTGACGGTTATCTATAAAAGAATGAGGTACATTCTCTTTGGGCTAATTGCTAATGAAAGGATGCGAATCAAAGTGGACAGAGTCCATGGTAGAAAACAGAGGCTCCCAGTGGGAGATGGAGCCTGCTGGCCTCTGCACCCTCAGGGGTAGCACTCCTGACCTCTCCCTGCGCACCAGTGCGGCCTGCCCCTCTCCCTTACTGTCCTCCTCCCCTCTAGGAGTAAATTCTGTCAAAGGCACCTAAGCCACAGAGGTGCAAAGGCTGCCAAGCCCTTGGCTGGAAAAGACATGCACAGTATCACCAAAGATGCTATCATAAAATCTCTCAGTGGACAAGAGCTTGCCTGTCCTCTAGTGAAACATCAACTGGAGGAAAAGCTAAAGGAGGCAGGATTTTTAAGGAATCGTTCCCAGCTGTTCACAGCAAGCATCCACAGAGTGGGGGAAAAAGTGGCAAAAGAAATCATTTCTGCGCCAGACATGAGAACTATTATTGTGATGGAAATTCCACCACCAAGCAATGAACTACACACTGCACTTGTGCCTGGAGAATGTAGATGACAGGCTTTGCCCTTGACTCAGTGTCATCAAGGGGAGGTGTTTCCTGCAGGTCTCAGAAAACCACCCAGTGAACCATCTGGAGCTCTCCCCAGACTCCTGGCCACCTCTTGACATTTTTTTTTACCTCTAAGGGTCTCCCGGACCCAGCTAATGAACTCCTTCCTCAGGGACAGCTCCTCCAGACACCGGCACCGCGTGTCACTGATGTCCTGGAGCAGCTTCTTGGCACGGATAAGCCGCTGGCTGATGCAGGTCAGCTTTTCATGGCGAAAGTGGTCAAAGTCCTCAGTCTGCAAGACAAGGCTTTGCTGTGGACCTGCAACAGCTACCTGGGATCCCCAGATCTGAGAGCAGCAACATGGCCACCTGTAAGGCTACCTCCCTCCCAAACTTCCTGTATATGCAGCTGCTACAGCAACAGGCAAACAAAAGGAAGAAGCTCTTATCCTTGAATTGGACAAGGGTTAAAAAACGAGTTACTATTGAGTCAACCCCATGTGTATCAGAGTCGAACTGTGCTCCATGAAGTTTTTAACGGCTGATTTTTCAGAAGCAGATTGCTAGGCCTTTTTTCCGAAATGCCTCCGGGTGGTCTCCAACGTTCAGCCTTTCAGATAGTAGTTGAGCGCATCAACGGGTTGTACCACCTAGGGTCTCCAGCAGGGGTTAACCAAAACAAACAAACCGGAAAGAAAAACCAAGCCTGCTGCCACCGAGTCGATTCCAACTTATAGCAACCCTGTAGGACAGAGTAGAACTCCCCCATAGGGTTTCCAAGGAGCGGCTGGTGGATTCGAACTGCCGACCTTTTGGTTAGCGGCCGAGCTCTTAACCACTGTACCACCAGGGCTCCCCAGACAAGGGTTAGGACTTATAAAATAAAACCTTCATTGCCTCCCTTCTATCCATAACATCTCATCCTCTGCACCCAACACTCTAGTAAGCATTTTGCTTGGATTTTAGAAATCTAATCCTCACAGTAACCCTGCCAGGTACACATTGTGAATTCTTCCTGTTGTTTAGGTAAAGACACTAAGACTCCGAGCTGTGACTTATTTGGGAACATGCTGGTGGGACTCAGGTGTAAGTGTGTGTAATTCCAAATTTTGTGCTTTCGATCGTTATCATACCCATCTCTGCTATACTATGTTGTTGTTTTTGGGTGCTGTCGAGTGGATTCCAACTCATAGTGACCCTACAGGACAGAGTAGAACTGCCCCGTAGGGTTTCCAAGGCTGTAATCTGTACAGGAGCAGATCACCAGGTCTGTTCTCCCACAGAGCTGCTGATGGGTTCAAACCGCCAGCGTTTCGGTTAGCAGCTGAGTGTTTAACCATTGTGCCACCAGGACTCCTTATGCTATAATATAGGTCACAGTATACCTTATAAAACAAAAAGCAAAAGATTTGCTTTTTAATTCTAACAGAAAAAAAAATTACCATTTTCCTCCTTCTGGCTAGAACTAGGAGATATTATTGGACAGCCAACAAAATTAATTCATTTTTTTGTTCTAACCTAAGGAAACCAAATTACTCTTTACAAATATCTTACTACTAAAAGAGGGTCATCACCCCCTTCCTAAATTCTTGGTCCTCATACCAAACCAAGCACACTCTCACCAGCTTAGGTACAGTCACACTATAAACAAAGGTGAAAACAAAGCCCTTGGCATATCTGGGCACAAAGAACAATCCAAACAATAACCCTTGAATGAAGCTGCTGACTCATCATGTCTAGCTTTTAAAGGCCAGAAAGCCCACGGGCCCCCAGGACTCTGAGGAAGTATCCCTTCCAGGAGTCGCTACAAAAAACTTACAAAGCTTGATAAAGTGTGAAGAACACTGAAGTCACCAGTCAGGCCCAAATTTTCTTTGACTTTCAAGATAACCTTGGCTGAGTGAGCAGCCTGATACAGGTGATGGTATTCCTTGATCTGATCAATGCGCTCCCGGATCCAGTCCTTTCGGTCACTCCTATCCACAGTGCACATGACCTGGAGTTCCGATGTCAGGTCGCTGTATCTATTGACAAAGTCTTTTAAGGTGGCATCGACTTCTGCAAAGGTGACCTCTCCTGACCTCAGATCCTGATACAGTTTAGTGAACCTTTTGTAACAAGGATGATACAAATCATCATATGCATCCTCAAGGTGGAATATTTGCTCTTCTGATTCCTCTTCAGGCTCCTTCAGCGACTCTGCGGCTTCTTCCCAGAACGTCTGGAAGACGTGGCTGTCCCTTAGCAAGTCTACCATTTCCGCCATCTCCCGGACATGCGGGCTCAGGTTGTAGTGTGTTGTGAGCACCACTTCTGAGCAGGTGGGCAGTCTCACCGTCACAGCTTCATTTAATCTCTTACTGCCGAGGTCTTCCCAGTGTTTGTGTTCAATCTCTCCAAAATCCACTTGTAAAACCATAAGAAAATGCCAGAAGTCAAACTTCTAATCACCATATTATATTATTTTTCTTTCCTAGTATTTACTTTCCTCACTTCTCTAAGAAAACTGACATGAATACAGTTGCTAGCCTTTCTTTCTCAACAGAAATTCATAGATCTTGCCCTTGCCCCTTGCACTTATCAAGTTTTATGATAAAGAGAAGCTTTGTAACCTGGGGAAAGAGGACAGTGTGAAAACAAGCATCCACTGTCATTCCCTCCGCAAATCCCACTACAGACAGAACGTTTGTCAAAAGTCAGAAGCCCATAGAATGGGAGGATAGAAAAAGAGGTAATAGCAACAAAATGTTGGATGTTGAAAAGCAGATGCACCAGTGGGAAAGAACTTACTAGGCCTGAGAACATGGAATCCTGAGCTCATCAAGGGAAAGCAGAGAACCAACCAGACTTACATCACTGAATTCCCTAAAAGCACAGAAAATGGTTGCATGGGTAACTGGAAATTGGAAAGTGGTGATAAAGTAAGGAAGACTGGGTTAAAAATCTGAATAAGTGCTCAAATATGTGGATTTGCACTCTCACACCCATTCTATATAGCACATTAATTTTCCTTCCTCCACCCTGGCAAAATATAGGTGGTTTATTTTCTAGAGAGGATAAAACAAAGGGTTTTCTGGATTGGAGGTCACAGATACATGGCAGAGTAAAGTCATTTTCAGGAATATACCCTTTCTCAGGAAGTTAATAGAACCTAATAGAAGGTATATACTACTAAATTTGAATAAGAAAGGAAAACTTAAGATACAGGAAACAGAAGGAGAGAAGGAGTACTAAAACCGGGGGACTAAATGAGTATATGTGTATTGGATCCTGAAGACCCTCCAGCCCTTTTCTCCCTGTTGGCTCCCAGAAATCTAGCAGCCAGGCCTATACCCTCCAGGCAGGAGATTGGAAGTGTTTTTTGGGAATCTGACCAGCCCCAGAGAAAAGACCAAAAGATACAGACCAATTAAAAGCCCAGACACATTACCCGATAGGGTAGAAAACAGCCGAAAAACCCAACCCCCATACTCAGTTTTCAAGCAGTTTTTTAGGCCCATCTCTTAATATAACTAAATGAGAATTTCTAGACAGATGAGGAAAGTCATTAACATGAAAAGGTGCTATCAAAACAAACTAACATATAAAAGGAACGTAGAGAAAACAGGAAATTATTCAAGGAAAAGAAAGCCTCTAAACTAAACACATCGTTAATAATCTCAGAAAGATACTGCAACCATGAACAGGAACAGAATAGCATAAAAAAAGTACCACTCAGGAAAAAAATGCTACTATAAATTAAATATATATGAGAGTTCAAAATGCTAAACTCAGTAGAAAGGTTGGCTGATCCAGTTGAGGAAATCTCTCAGAAAGCAGAGGAAAAAACAAAGAGGTGGAAAATAGGAAAGAAAAATTATGAAAATTAAATGATCATTCAAGGAGGTCCAGTATCTAGTTAATATCCAGTTAATACTACAGCAAGAAGAAAAGAGAGAAAATAATCACTGAAGTAATTCAAGAGAACTTCCCAGAACTTAAGGACTTGAATTCCTAGATTGGAAAGACCCACCTAATGCCCAGGACAGTGGATGGAAAATAGATCCATTCCATGGCACATCATTATGAAATTTCGGAATACTAGGAACAAAAAAGATCTCAAGAGCCTCTAAAGAAAAAATCTTTGACATACAAATGGTCAGTAATTAGCATTGCATCTGACTTCTCAAAGCAGCTGTGGATATATAATGGAACAACACATTTAAAATTCTGAAGGAAAATTATTTCTAATCTGTAATTTTATAGGTATAATTATATACCTAGACAAACTATCAACCTGGTATGAGAGTTGACATCTTCAGACACACAGGGAATCAAGAATTTAACCTCCTATTTAACCCCTTTCTCGGGAAGGTAATAGAGCATATGTTGTACTACAACACAGGAGTAAGAGGATGTCAAGGGAGACAAGAAATAGAACTACCCCAGGACAGAGGACAGGGGATCCCTGGGTGGTGAAGGGAGAAGCTAGGATGGCAGTCCAGTCAGTTATGGTAGATTCCTTCTGAAAGATCTAACTGGTTGCCTTGAGAGGAAATTCAGCCTCTAAAGAGTCTGTTTGGGGATTGAATTAGAAATAAAGACATAGAAAACAAAGCATATGTAGAAAGACAAGATTTATAATTCTGAAGAAAACAAAGTTTGTGCAAGAAAGGTAAACTAATCATGGTCTACCTCATGGGTCCGACGTGAACACTATATTTTCACAGTTGTGATCATTTAAACCCTAAATAGTGATCTAACTAAAATTATGATGTAACTGGGTGTCAAGGGGGATGGAAAGGTTTTGTGTATAGGACACAGATTGGAAAAATAAAGAGATCGAAATCCTCATCTTACACAATAGGTACTGATTAAACCTGAAGAATCAAGGAGATAGTCAAGCATGTTATTCAGAGACATGGAGGGATATACCAAAAAGAACTGCTGAAAAGAAGCAAAATTTATCCCCCCTAGAAAGGATGAAATGTATATATAAATTTATTAAAAATTAAAACTTTTTTTAAAGACAACCTACAGACTGGGAAAAATATTCTGGCTACAACAAATCCGATCAGGGTCTAATCTCTAAACAACAAGATACTGCAAAACCTCAACAACAAAAAGACAAATAACTCAAAAAATTGGCAAAGGATATGAACAGGCACTTCACCAAAGAAGACATTCAGGCGGCTAACAGACACATGAGGAAATGCTCACGATCGTTAGCCATTAGAGAACTGCAAATCAACACTACAATGAGATACCATCTCACCCCAGCAAGGCTAGCGTTAATTAATCCAAAAAACACAAAATAATAAATGTTGGAGAGGTTGTGGAGAGACTGGAACACTTACACACTGTTGGTGGGAATGTAAAATGGTACAACCATTTTGGAAATTGATTTGATGCTTCCTTAAAAAGCTAGAAATAGAAGTACCATACGATCCATCAATCCCACTCCTTGGAATATATCCTAGAGAAATAAGAGCCGTCACATGAATAGATGTATGCACACCCATGTTCATTGCAGCACTGTTCACAATACCAAAAAGGAGGAAACAACCTAGGTGCCCATCAACGGATGAATGGATAAACAAATTATGGTATATTCACACAATGGAATACTACACGATGATAAAGAACAATGATGAATCCATGAAACATCTCAACATGGAGGAATCTGGAAGGCATTATGCTGAGTGAAATTAGTTGCAAAAGGACAAATATTGTATAAGACTACTATTATAAGAACTCAAGAAAAGGTTTAAACACAGAAGAAAACATTCTTTGATGGTTACGAGGGTGGGGAGGGAGGGAGAAGGGTATTCACTAACTAGATAGTAGACAAGAATTATCTTAGGTGAAGGGAAAGACAATACACACTACAGGGGAAGTCAGCACAACTGGAGTAAACCTGAGTACAATCAAACACTTTGAGGAACAGAGTAGCAGGGCAGGGGTCTGGGGACCGTGGTTTCAGAGGACATCTAGGTCAACTGGCATAACAAAGTTTATTAAGAAAAAGTTCTGCTTCTCACTTTGGTGAGTGGCATCTGGGGTCTTAAAAGCTACCAAGTGGCCATCTAAGATGCATCACCTGGTCCTAGCCTACCTGGAGCGAAGGAGAATGAAGAACACCAAAGACACAGGGGAAATACTAACCCAAGAGACAGGAAGGGCCACATGAACCAGAGACTTCATCAGCCCAAGACCAGAAGAGCTAGATAGTGCCTGGCTACCACCAATGACCACCTGCCAGGGAGCACAACAGAGAGTCCCTGATGGAGTAGGAGAAAAGTGGGGTGCAGGACTCAAATTCTAGTAAAAAGACCAGACTTAATGGTTTGACTGAGACGGGAGGAGCCCCGGAAGACAGGGCCCCCAGACTCTCTGTTAGCCCAGAACTGAAACCATCTCAAAACCAACTCTTAGACAAAGATTAGACTGGACTATAAGACATAAAATGATACTTGTGAAGAGTATGCTTCTTAGCTCAAGTAGATACTTGAGTCTAAATGGGTAGCTCCTGTAGCCGGAGGTGAGATGAGAAGGCAGAAAAGGACTGGAACTGGTTGAATGGACATGGGAAATCCGGGGTGGAAAGGGGGAGTGTGCTGTCACAGTATAGGGAGAGCAACTAGGGTCACATAACAATGTGTATATAAATTTTTGTATGATAAACTAACTTGAATTGTAAACTTTCACTTAAAGCACAATAAAGAAAAATTAAAACTTTTTTTTTTAAAAAAGCTTCCCCTCCAAAATAAAGCAGTGCTATCACCATCAATTTTACCGCATTCTCCTGTAACCCTTCTCCCCTCAAGACCCCTCAATTTTGTTTATTTCCGTTCTTAAAGTACTACCTTTTACCAGGTGTTTCACCTTCTCACACAATTTTAAGAGATTATCAATATATCTTTTCTCTTTCTTCAGAAACAGTAGTTCATTCATTCTCCAGTCCAGCACAGCCTTCACATCATGTTCTTTCTCCTGGGGTGAAAGGGATTCACTCTCTGGAAAAACAAGAAACAAAGAGGTAACCCCATAAATCAGGCAGACATATCCTTTTCCCTGGCCACCTGTTTCATCCATCTGCCTCGCCCATGCTCTGTCTTCGCTGCTGCGAGGCAGAGTGACAAGGTAGGGCCACCTGCACAGCCACTCTGCCAACAAGGCCCTGCCACATGCCAGCCCCTCGGAATAAAAACAACTACGTACTCTGATTTTGGTAGTCTTTTATCACCTCTCCATCATGTTCCAGAGAATTATAAACTACTGTCAAGTTATTGGCAAGCAGAGCTGCTCATTCTGAAGATCACCCCATTACTAAAATGCACACACAAACACAGACATTCCTTATCGTTGTAACTCCTCAGGAGCCCGAAGTCCTTACCTCTGCATGGCACTTACTTAGTTGCCAGATGTCGAGAAACTGAGTCTTGTGCTTCACAATCAGCTCCAGTTGTCGAACTAAGACTGTTCCATTTAGGAGGTCACCAACCACTTTGGTGAACACAGAGTCAGCAGTGGCCATCAACTTCTTGCCATCCTCTGTAATATTTGCTAACATTTTCTCATCGGTTCCTGATCAGGGTTAAGAACACAGTTAAAACTGTGGCCTCCCACTTCCTGCCTCATTTGTTTGAAGCCTGTGAGTTGCCAATAACCTACTCTTTGTTCTGCTTCAACTTCCCTACAATACAAGCAGAAATCATTTATATTTTCAGATGTACGAATCACTTCTGAACCTCAAGCTTTCACCCTTGAGGTTCAAGTCTTATCCAAACTCATCTCCCAAAAGACTTCCTTAGTCATGACGATGATTCCCCCAAAAGCCGGGCGAACCACACTCTCAGGTTTTTAAAACCTGTGCTACCCCTTATTGCTATACTGGATATCTTTCTTAAAGTACACATGATCTCCTGTAACATCCCCCCATGTTGAGAATCTCTGCAGCGGAAGAATAAACTGCCCAGGGATGGGTTGGCGCCCAGCACGTGCTACCAGGATGGTCTAAGGAGGCATTTTCACAGCACGTGGAAACAGACAAACATTGATGTGAAGCTGCCGACCTGAGTGATGAAGATGACTTTACATTCTGCAGATCTTGGCTGTCTTGTAAAACTTGGAATGTGAATTGGGGATCAATTTAGAGGACAGAATTTTTAAAATATATATAGATAAACCACTGAAAGATTTCTTTCCAGTAATATTAGGGTTGTATGGTATTATGAAAGAGCCCTGGTTGCACAGTGTTTAAGTTCTTAGCTGCTAACCAGCTGCAGGAGAAAGATGTGGCAGTCTGCTTCCATAAAGATTACAGCCTTGGAAAGCCCATGGAGCAGTTCTAATCTGTCCTGTAGGGTCGCTATGAATCAGAATTGACTCAACGGCAACAGGTATTATGAGAAGACCAAGTTTATTTGTGCTGTTAAAAAATATATACAGCTTTATTCATAACTGTCAAAACTTGGAAGCAACCAAGATGTCCTTCAACAGGTGGATGGATAAACAAACTGATTTATCCATACAATTGAGTTTTATTCAGCAATAAAAATGAGCTATCAGGTCACGAAAAGACTCGAGGAACCTTAAATGCATACTGCTAAGTGACAAAACCATCCTCAAAAAGCAACATACTGTATGATTCCAACCACGTGACATTCTGGAAAAAGCAAAACTATACAGACAGTGAAAAGATCAGGGGTTGCCAGGATCAAGGGGAGGAGGGAGGGATGAATCGGTGGAGCACAGGATATTTTTACGGCAATGAAACTACTGTGTTTGGTATTGTAATGGTGGACACATGACATTACGCATTTGTGAAAAATCACTTGTTAGTTGCCGACGAGTCGATTCCAACTCATGGCGACCCCCCTCCTAGGACTGTACCACATGTAGAGGGAACCCCAATGAAACTGTGGACTCTAGTTAATACTAATGTATCGATGCTGGTTCATCAGTTGTAACAAATGTGCCACACGAATGCCAGATGTCAACAATAGGAAACTGTGTGTTGGAGGAGGGGGGTATATGGTAACTCTTTGTACTTACAGTACAGTTTTTCTCTAAATCTCAAAGTGCTCTAAAAAATAAAGTGTATTAATTAAAAAACCCACAAATATAATCTTTTTAGTTGAATAGCTTTTAGTAATTTACACGCCACTCCCACATCAATGGTCTTATTTTATCCCTACAACTACCTTGACATGTAGGGACATTAGTTATTTTTGTTTATCCCAGTAATTTTTTTTTCTTTTTTTATTGTTGTAGTTTAAGTGAAAATTTACAATTCAAGTTTGTCTCTCATACAAAAATTCATACATACATTGTTATGTGACCCTAGTTCCTCTCCCTATACTGTGACAGCACACTCCTCCTTTCCACCCCAGATTTCCCATGTCCATTTAACCAGCTCCTGACCCTCTCTGCCTTCTCATCTCACCTCCGGACGGAAGGTGCCCATTAGTCTCATGTATCTACCTGAGCTAAGAAGCACACTCTTCACAAGTATCATTTTATGTCCCATAGTCCAGTCTAATCTTTGTCTGAAGAGTTGGCTTCGGGAATGGTTTTAGTTCTGTATCCCAGTTATTTGATGAAACTGAGACTCAGGAACATTAAACCTGAGATTTCTGGTTTCGGATCATGTGCTTTCCCACTAAATCTGAGCATAACAACTTGTGTATAAACTTAAAGAAGACGTTTTTAGGGTAGTACATAGCTTCCCCTCTTTGATCACAAACACTTGGGGCTTGAGAGGGGTGTGGAAGAATTAAGCAGCACCCAATTGTTCTATTAGGTCATTGGCATTTGGGAGGACGTTCTACATTGATCTCAGAATAAGAGAGATTGGGTTTTGGAGCCAGACACACTAAGTTTGAATTTTTGCTCTTCATTCTTACGATGGCTGAGACCTTGGGGAAGTCCATTACATTCCCAGCTTCCCGATCCTCATCTGAAGAATGGGGATCTTAAGGAGGGCTTGCGAGACTCTTTTAAGTACATTGTTTGAACCCACCCAGCAGTATCTCCGAAGAAAAGGCCTGGTGATCTGCTTCTGTTAAGATCACAGCCAAGAAAACCCTCTGCAGCAGTCCTACTCTGTAACCCACGGGGTCCCCATGAGTGGTCATCGACTCACCGGCAGTTGACAACAGCAGCAACAAATGTCGGCACAGAAGCTGGCCTAGAGTAGGTATTCAGGAAGTGGTGGTTTTCAAGATTGGTTATTTACCATGCAAGACACCCTGAGCCTTCTGGATCCCTCGTCCAATCTGCTTCCTTTATCAAACATCCAGGGCTTTGAACTGGTTACTTCCGGTCTGACCCCTCCTGGGAAGTTGCCTTTCCACCCCAGGTATACCGAATCAGAATCTACATTTTAACAAGATCCTAACCTGGGGATCCTGTTAAAGTGTAGATTCTGATTCGGTATACCTGGGGTGGAAAGGCAAATTCTCAGCAGGGGTTCAAACCGGAAATAACCATTCAAAGCCCTGCAAACACCAGCCCATCCTCATATTCAAATGTTCTTCCTCTCCGCCCCTCCCCAAAGCCAGGGGACACCCACTTCCCAGCGCAGTCAGTCCTGCCCATCCTACACACCGTACAGTTTGAAGAGCTGCTTGACATCTGGCCCTGTGAGCAGGTGCTTTAAAACCTCATCCACGTTATCCACGGCTTCCCCGTCATTCATTGGCCAGGACTTGGTGATCACAGCAGACACGAGTTTGCCAAATTTCCGTAAATCGTAAGGAGAGAGACCATCAAGGATGCTGGTCTGAGACTATCAGAAAATTAACAGAGAGGGAAAGTTAGAAGTTTTTTACCGGCTGATTTTTAAATAGCACAGTTACCTACCCAAGGCTATTTCAGAAATCTATTGTAACGAGTTTTAAAAGGGCTCAAAAGAGCAAATTAGTAAAATACTTAACATTTCTTACACCCTTTCTGTATCCCTGTGTACTGGTTCTGTCTCCCTATAATTGACAGAACCATTTCCACTTTATAAATCTTCCTCCCTTAAATGCTGTGTACATCTTTTGGAATCTTTCAGTGCATATCTGCTACACAAGTGTTAGCAGACAATCAAACAAACAAGCAGTGATAGTTAACAGGCGTCTTTCAGGGGCTGCCTGCAAGTGTGCTTGATTCAAGGTTACACGGGAGTGGCTGTGATTTCATACATTTTACTTGGATCCACAGTCAACGCCCATGGAAGCAGCAGTCAAGAAACAACATATTGCATTGGGCAAATCTGCTGCAAAAGACCTCTTTCAAGTATTAAAAAGCAAAGATGTCACTTTGAGGGCTAAGGTGCACCTGACCCAAGCCATGGTATTTTCAGTTGCCTCATACGCATACGAAAGCTGGTCAGTGAATAAGGAAGACCAGAGAATTGACGCCTTTGAATTATGGTGTTGGCGAGGAATATTGAATACGCCGTGGACTGCCCGAAGAAGAAACAAATCTGTCTTGGAAGAAGTACAGCCAGAGTGCCCCTTAGAAGCAAGGAGATGAGACTTCATCTCACGTACTTTGGACATGTTATCAGGAAGGATCAGTCCCTGGAGAAGGACATCATGCTTAGTAAAGTAGAGGGTCAGCGAAAAAGAGGAAGACTCTCAACAGGATGGATTGCCACAGTGGCTGCAACAAGCGGCTCAAGCATGACGAGGATTGTGAGGATGAACACCAGGTGGTGTTTCATTCTGGTGTACACAGGGTCCTTGGGAGATGGAACTGACTCGACAGCACCAACAGCAACAACATAACGTCCGTGTGTTGTTGGCTGCTGTCAGGTTGGCTCCCCAACTCATGGCGGCCCCCTGCACAGCAGAATGAAATGCTGCCTGGTGCTGCGCCATCTCTATAATACGTTGTGGAGTGGACCACTGTGATCCATAAGGTTTTCACTGGCTGATTTTCAGAAGTAGATTGCCAGGCCTTTCTTCCTAGTCTGTCTTAGTCTGAAAGCTCGGCTGAAACCTGTTCAGCATCCTAGCAACACAAAAGCCTCCACTAACAGATGGGCAGTGGCTGCGCATGGGGTGCATTGGCCGGGAACTGAACCTGGGTCTCCCGCGTGGGAGTCGAGAATTCTACCACTGAACCACCACTGCCCTCATAATAGCCATCCAGTAGCATCCAACTGAGCGGCATCTCAAAGACTGGGTAGAGGGTACCAGGTTTCAGAACCATTCCACTAGGCCAGTGAGGGGGACGCCCCCTTCCCGCTCCCCCTTGTGCCAGCGCAGGTCTCAGGCCCCGCTGGCACTTGGCAGTCAGTCTTTAGCTGGTGGACGTAAGAATGCAGCTGCGGACCCTAACACATTTTCCAAGTCAGAGCGGCTGGTTACCTGGCAGGCCGAACTCACGGCTTCAATGACGCACTTCTCAAAGCTCTTAGCCACACTGTCGTCCAGGCCTGAGGCATCCCAGCCGGTGCTACAGTAGGCCGCGATCTGCAAGAGCGGCCTCTCCTGCAAGAGTGGAAATGCGATCTGTGGAGCCCTCCCGTGCTGTGCTCTAGTGCACGGGGGAATAGAAGGCCCTGGGTGTTTCTGCCTTCCTGCTGTTGTATCAGTCTCCCAGTATTTTAATCTTCTCCCTACCCCACACCGAGCATGTCCTCCCTGCCCCCACCATTACAAGGCTAAAATAAAGAGGCTTCACACTTGCAGAAAAAGCACGCGGCACAGCAGCTTACAAAAACAGCTAAACTTTGATAAATTAGTGACTTTTCTCTGCTTGTATTCTCCTAAAAAGAGCCTATTAATGGTTACATATAAAACTCTCATATCACGTAAAAACTAATTTTCCTAGAGTTACGGTCCTTAATTCAAAATGAAGAGCATTTCTGTGCTTTCCCTACTGGTCGGTGTGTTTAATAACACTTCTGTCACCAGCAGGCCACTTGGAGCTATGGCATATGGAGGGCTTTACCTCACTTATGCCTTAGGGTCCCTGTGGTGGCAAGATCCGAGATATCCTCCAGAATATCGCAACCAAACTTTGAAACGTTCACTGGGCTCAGACTACTGAGCCTGATCAGAAATGGAAATACAAACCTTGACTTAGTTCCTGCCCTGCACACAGTCAGGCTTTCCATTCAAGTGCAGCGCTCATGTTTACCTGTCGTTACTAGTGGACTGGTGTTATCAAACTTCCCTTTGCCCCCTGGAAGAGCGCCCCCAGACTGCTGGTACCTGTTTGAGTCTCCCTTCCAGGTCTCCCAGCAACGCCTCCTTCCAGCCATGTTCCACAGGAAAGTGTATTTCCACCAGCCGCCTCCAGACCTGCAAAACCCACACATTCATGGCAGCCACTGTGCCAGCTAATGATTCTGTCAGGGGCAGTGGAAAAATCTGGGAATGGGTAAGGTTGATGGTTGGACAACATGATGAACATAATTGATGTCACTGAACTGTACATGTGAAGCTTGTTGAAGTATCACAGGTTTTGTTACATGTATGATTACCACAATTATAAAAAATATGGCATGGGCCAATTTAGAAAGATGAGATTTGCCAGAAAGCCTTACTCATGAACCGATTTTTAAAAATAAGATAATATAAATAAATAATAATAACTTAAAAATTTTATTTCACTGAAATTTTTTAAAAAGTGTTATTTTATGAAAAAAGGAAGACCAGGATCATCATGCAAAGAGCACTAGTCTACGAGGACACATGGGTTCTGATCCACCTTTGTCACTGGTGAGCAGGATTAGTGGGATGTCATTGTGACCCTTAGCCTTATAAAATGAAGGGCACTGATTGGACTAGCTCATTCTGCTGTGTAATCATTGTTTCTTTTGCAAGCATTTTTCTCCTACTTTTTACTGTGGAATTTTTTCAGCTGACAAACAAGTTGGCAAGAAGAGTACATGCCACCTATATACCCTCACCAGTTGTTAACGTTCAACACTGCTGCTCTATTTCTCTCTCTAAGTGTTTTCTTGGCTGAACTATATGAAAGTAAGTTGCCAACACCACGTGTTCCTAAATACATGGGCAGGCGCCTCCTGTCAACAAGGCCTTCTGCTACACAGCGACATTCAGAATGCTAAGTGCAGGTGTCACACCTGGGACAGTTAGCCGCAACATGATATGACGGTGTATGTCACGGACAACATCACGTTTCCCCAGCTGGCCACACCATGTGCCACACAGCTGACTTCTCGGACCAGGATCCAGCCTAGGAACACGCACTGATGTGGTTGTCAGGCCTCTTTTCTGGAAGAGTTCCCCAGCCTTTAATCTTCTTTCATGACACGGACAAGTTTGAAAGCTTCAGGTCAACTGTTTTGAAACTGTCTCTCAATTTTCACATGATTAAGTGCTGATTAAACATCTTTGGGAGGAATACTATCAGGCTGAATTCTATGAAAATGTCCTCTTTGTAGGTCAAGCGTGGTCGAATACCACAGCTTCACCTGGCTCTAACACATGGGTGATATTGTTGCCATCTCAGAGCACCACAGCAGGAGTCCCGTGATGTCTGTTTGTCCTGACTGCTCATATGAAAGGGCTAAGCTTGGTTAAGACGCTGTCTGCCAGATTGTTCCCTTATAATTAAAATAGAATCTGTAGAGCAATACTTTGAGTCTTTGTGAATCTGAGATTCCCCAACAACTTTTTACCTGTTGATTTTAACATTATTGATGATTCTTGTCTGTGTCAGTTATTACTCTTGTATCACAATTATACTGCAATTATTTCTTCTACATTTATTAGTTAGCATTCTCCTGATTTTTTTTTAAAAGAGCTTTCCTCATTTTTTTCTTTAAACATACGTTTAAAATATCAATGGATTATAATCCAGTCTTGTCATTATTTACTTTGATACTCAAATTGTCCCAGATTTGGCTAGTGGGAGTCCCTTCAGGCTGGCTTCTGTTTCCTTTTATAAAAAATATGGAATGATTTTAGATTTATAGAAATGTTGCAAAGACTGTACAGAGTTTGCCATATACTCTTCACCCAATTTCCTCTAATGTTAATATCTTACATAACCATGGTACACTTGTCAAAGCTAAGGAATTAACATTTTTTTGGTTGTTGTTGTTGTCCGCCAACGAATCAAACGTTATTTAGATTCCCCTGTTTTTTCCCCACTAATATCCTTTTTCTATCCCAGAATTAAATCTAGGATATCACATTGTGTTTAGTCCTGTTCCTTCTGACATGGCACCATTAGTCTTTGAGCACTTCTTACTTTCTGGCACTACAAGATGTTCCAGACTCACCTTGTACTGTTCCTGCCCCACTGCTTGAATCACTTATTTCTTCAAGAAACACGGGTTTCCATTAATAGGGAAAGGTACTTAGAAACCATAATTGGCCCTCAGTGTGCTCATGTTCCTGGGGTGTCATTATTTATATAGTCTTTCATTGGATGAAGCTAGGAATTTGTTTTTTTTTAATCCTGAGTTCATACTGGTATCTAATTCCATCTAAACCTCAGCGTTCTCCTCTTTCCCCTATTCCGTATCTCCCTCTTCCCACAGTGAGAAATCTGGTTTCCAACACCATAAATACCTTTATTCATTTCTTCAGTCTTATAATACACACAAACTAGTTTCAAAATTGCCGCTTCCATTCCATCACCGACAAGCAGAAGGTCCCAAGGTGGCACAAACTGTTTGCACTTGACTGCTAACCTACAGTTTGGCAGTTTGAACCCACCTAGCAGCACCATAGAAGAAAGGCCTAGCAATCTGCTTCTGTAAAGATTACATCCAAGAAAACTCAATAGGACAGTTTTCCTCTGTAACACGTGGGTTTGCCATGAGTTGGAATCCACTCCACGGCAGCTAACAACAACAACACTTCTAAGTAAAGTTTCAAGGTTTATTTGCTTTTCCTTTGGTTTTGACCTTTGACCACTGACTGCAAGTGAGTGGTCAGAGGAACATGCCCCAGTTAGATTCATGATTCTCCGCTCTGTGTGGACATGCCATAAGTTGTAAGGTTTATTTGTTTCTGTTTCTATAGACAGTTTCAGCTGTGTAACGTTATGATTATCCCTTCAGAGTACCCCTAGAGGGCAACAGCCTACTGAAATCTGGTTAAACTAGAAAAGAGGGCTGTCTGGTTGGATTCTTTGTCTCACTTTCTAGACTCCTGTCCATGCAGCTAGTTACATTTTTAGGAACGTGGTCCCCTCGGCCTAATGTGCTTTTACTGTGCTTCAGGCTGAATGGAAAAATGTCAGAGCCTGTGTCCCTGGCTGCTCTGCCTGAGCTTCAATCCTGACTACTCCACTCACTCCACATCTCCCCAAAACTTGATTACCTGTTTGTACAACAGCACCACCCTCCTTGTGGACATCCAGTTATGTTTTAATGATTATTGCCATGATCACTGTGCTCACTTAGAACCACTCTTTCACGTCAGTGCGTCAACAGCTGTCCTTACCCCATACTTAATGCTTTCAGGATGACCCCATTTAGAATCCTGCAGTAATACTTAATTCACTTCTGTTTGGGTGGTATTTCCATCCATTAGTCTGAAACTTCACACTGCAGTTAGAGAAGGATCTTTAATTAAAAGGCACAAGTATTGGCCTTTGCAGCTTCCTATCTTGATGAACAGACATTGGCACACTGGCCTGGGTCCTGCAGGAGGCACAGAAGTGTCTGGAAGTTGGCTGTGAATTCAGTTCCAGCGTCTCAAGAGTCAGGGATATTGCACTGCCCCAGGCGGACACAGCCAGGAAGAACCACCGTGGCTCTGTGATGTGAGAATGTGGCCAACTTGTCTCACAAACATACACTAAAGCGCTGGTGGTGTCAGAGGGAGGAGCCTGAGCCATTGTTGGCGATGCTCCTTCCTCCAGGCTCTTGTCTCAGAGGTGCAGGAACGGGGTCGCTATGAGTCGGAACCAACTAGACAGCACCTAATGACAACATCTCAGCTCTGATTTCCGAGGGAAACTGGCTTTGCTTATGGAAACATGATTGTAGCCCACTGCGGGGCCACATCCAGTTCATGAAGCGAGAGATCTCGCATTTCATACGGCTGCTGACTTGGGTATCTTCAGAACCTACCCAGTTTCCAAGTCAAGGGTAAAGATAATTTTAACCAGGTTCCATGGTCTACCCAACAACCTGGAAGCTCTAATGGCTCAAGAGGCATAATGTTCACAACTTCTAGGATATAAGACAAGAACACAAAGGCATTTAAATAAATAAATAAATAAAAACAGGCACAAGTCTTATGTCCCTTACTGCCTTCCCTCTCCCTTCTGCTGGCTTACGCTCGAGGGGTTTCCTTGACCCATTTACCAGACATAACAGCCTCACCTCAGTCCTCTGTCCCTACTTCTCTGTAGCATATAACTCTGCTGAGCACCCCTCTTTGTGGGAGTCCCCCATTGCCCAACCTCTTGTGGTCCATGCAGCCAGCTTGGAACTCTTTTCCTTGTCTCCAGATGCAGCTCTACATTTTCCTCTCAAATAGCTCTTGCTCTCATCTTCCTCTTCCATTCTCAAGGTCACACACCTAACTCATAACCTCAGCGCTGAAACAGACTCCCCAGGTCTCTCCTGAAAGCCGCTAACTCGGAGTGACCTCTCGATGGGCTCCATTACCACTGCTGCATCCCTGGCAGCCGCGCCACCATCACAGGGACCAAGGGGGCCAGGAGACAACGTGACAAGCACTTTACATTGAGATCTCTTTGAAGCCTCGGACAACCCTGTTAGATGAACGTCTACTCCCTATGTTACACATGAGAACCAGGGCTCCAGTGAAGGCTCATACCTAGCCCTGAGTTGCCCAACTGGTGAGCAGCAGAGTCCAAACCAGAGCCTCGTGTGGTCCTGACTCTTAGGATGTGGACGTGACTGATCTACTGTACAGAAATTATCAAAGAATATCATTAATATCACACGCAAGTAAAATTTTGCTAGAGATCATTCCAAAGTGGCTGCAGCAGTATATCGACAGGGAACTGCTAGAAATTCAAGCTGGATTCAGAAGAGGACTTGGAACCAGGTATATTGCTGATGTCAGATGGATCCTGGCTGAAAGCAGAGAATACCCGAAAGATGTTTACCTGTGTTTTATTGACTATGCAAAGGTTTTCGACTGTGTGGATCATAACAAATTATGGATAACACTGCGAAGAATGGGATTCCAGAACATTTAATCATGCTTATGAGGAACCTGTACATAGATCAAGAGGCAGTCATTCAAACAGAACAAGGAGATACTGCGTAGTTCAAAGTCAGGAAAGGTGTGCGTCAGGCTTGTATCCTTTCACCATACTTATTCAATCTGTGTGCTGAGCAAATAATCCGAGTACTGGACTATATGAAGAACGGGGCAAAAGGATTGGAGGAAGACTCATTAACAACCTGCGTTATGCAGATGACACAACCTTGCTTGCTCAAAGTGAAGAGGACTTGAAGCACTTATTGATGAAGATCAAAGACTACAGCCTTCAGTATGGATTACACCTCAACATAAAGAAAACAGAAATCCTCACAACTGGACCAATAAGCAACATCATGATAAATGGACAAAATACTGAAGTTGTCAAGTATTTCATTTTACTTGGATTCACAATCAACACCTGTGGAAGCAGCAGCCAGGAAATCAAAAGATGCATTGCAGTGGATAAATCTGCTGCAAAAGACCTTTTTAAAGTGTTGAAAAGCAAAGATGTCACCTTCAAGACTAGGGTGCCATGGTGTTTTTTTTCAACAACGAAAACAACTGCACTGCTATTCAAAACCCTCCAGCAGTTTCTCCACTTTCAGCAAAGCTTACCTCAACTTCCTCAGGATACGTGAAATAGACACACGAAGAAAGTAAGCTCTGGAACATTTTCTTTGTAAAAATACGTTGAAGCCAACATCTAGTAGCGGTAAGAGCTCCCTGGAATACCATTTTTACTGAATCCTTCCCGGTTTCACTGCCATGCGTTTCTGCCCAGTCCTGTTATCATATGAGAGAGAGAGTTCAGTTGTTCTCAGACACAGTGGATTCAGGTTTTCAAAGAGACCCTGCACTTTGGCCTCCCCTGGATCATCGGGCGTACCAGCAGATGCTCAATAAATAGCTACAGTTAAGTTGCACATATATGTTCAGACCCACCAGGGTGGTAAGGAGCCTACATTTTCAAAGCACTTTAATTTTCCCAGAATTTCGGGTGTTCAGTGTGAAAGTGGGAGGTATGGGGGAACATGGGGGAGTCTGAATGGCATTGATTTTCCAGATGGAGGTCTCCCCGGGCTTCAGTCAAAGCAGAGGTAGACCCTGCCTCACCCGCACGCTGACATCCATGGGCTCTGGTGGGAGGAAAGGGGGTCATGCAGCTTCCAGAGGGGCGAGGAAGAAAGCACCCCAATGGCACGGAGCTTCCAGCAGCCGTAGCCCAGAGGACCCCAAACTAGTATGCGTGCAGACTCCACTGACCCTGTTCCTGCTGACACAAGACAGCTGGTCTGTCAGCCAGGAGGCAGCCCACGCCCGCCTCCTTCCCACCTGTGCTTTCTCTGGTGAGGCTTCCCCTCCCTCCTCCTCCCCTACCCATCCCCACACCCCCGTAAACTCCCCATTCCACGGAGGCTCAGGCCTCCACAAGGGCGTCCCTCCGCCCCTCCTCACTCCAGGGACCTCTGCCCCTCACTGGGACCCTCCTCATTGTCCCTCACTCAGCCCCTCATCTCTGCCCCCAAGTCCTGACTTGGTCCTGGTGACCACTTGGTCCACGGAGCTGACGCCTTAACACCCTGGCTCCCAAGCTCCTTGGAATCTTCAAACCAGTGGCCTTTGCCTGCACTCGCTTTGTTCACCAACGCCCAGGGTCACACGCAGGGCCCTGGTGTCACCTGGAACTGCTACTGCATCACTGCCCCATCACTCCTGACCCTCAGCCTCTCCAGAACCACCCACCCTGTCACCCTCCATGCTCCGCCAGTATCGGAGCTGTCTGCTCACTCCGCACCCTTTCTGAAGTCTAGACTGAGCCTCCTGTACATCAGGCCAGTGACTTGCTCACCCCAGGTCTCCCGAACCCTGACCTCCTGAAGTAGCCACCCTGCAACCTCACAACATTACAGATCAATCCAGCTGTTTTCCTTCTCCCCTTTCCCAGGCCACCAGACTCAGCCAGGCCCTCACCACGCTTGGCAGTCCCTCCACACGTCAGCACCTTGGACAGAGAGGACTCCTCTCCAGGGCTCCACCTGCCTATTGGATACTACATGTCTAAGACCAAACTCAGCCCCTCCTCCTGACAGCTTGAAGTATACTTCTAAATCAAACTCAGCCCTTCCTCCTGACAACTCCAACTACCCTCTAAATCCCAACTCAACCCTTCCTCCTGGCACCTGAGCCTCCTCCTGTGGCCCCTAGCCCCTTGGGCTACCACTACCCACATGCCACTCAAGTCAGAGGCTTAAGTGTCATCCTACCTCCTCCCTCACGATCACCCCACCCAGTCACTCAAGTCCCGTTGATTCTACCTACTAAATGGTTCTCACAGGCATCTCATCAGTGAGGCCTCACCTGGCCACCCTTGCCACCTGCTATAAATAGCAAACCAGAATCTCCCAGCTCTGTGTGTCCCCATAGTCATTGGGTATACCATACATTCACACATGCACAGCCCCTTCCTCCTCCCCCCCCTTCCTCGAAGGTAAACCCGAGGAGATAAGGACATGGACTTCTGTTCACTGAGTGTCCTGAAAGCCAAGAGCGGAACCGGCAAGGAGCAGGTCCTTGATAAATACTTGATAACTGAATCACTCCACCTCATTCCGCAGTCCTAGACCTGGTCTACCTCCTTTGTAAATTGAGCCTTCTTGAAATTCCACAGCTATCCTGGGTGTGACATTATGTGTATTTATTCCACTTACCACCACAGGTTGAAGTGAAACAATTCTGCAAACAATCTCTGCAGACAAGGCTGGCATCTCAGAAAACTTCGGGTTTTTTGTGATTTTGCAAATGGTTTCGTGAAATTTCAGGCAGACAGTCAAGTAGGACTGTAAGAAGGGCTCCTCAGGAACCCTGTTGCACAAAGAGTTGAGAGAAATTACTGATAGGAGAAATGAGAAACCAATATCCATTACTGATGACAAGTTACTACCGTTTAAAATAGCAACAAGCGAGGCATTTATTTTCCAGTAATATCTGGAAAACCAGGTGGCCCGGAACTTACGACTCAGTTAAAAAGTAAACAAGCCTCAATCGGTTTGCCTCTGTAGTCTGAACTGCTCTTAAAAAAGCAAGGAGCAAGTTAAAATATTTCCAAGTGCATTCCTTTATTTGAAAAAAGGAAGAAGTGTTGTCTTAGTTAAGCTGTTGTTGTTGTTAGGTGCCGTCGAGTCAGTTCCGACTCATAGCACCCCCACATACAACAGAACGAAACACTGCCCGGTCCTGCGCCATCCTCACAATGGTTATGCTTGAGCCCGTTGTTGCAGCCACTGTGTCAATCCATCTCGTTAGGGGTCTTCCTGTCTTTCACTGACCGTCTATTTTACCAAGCATGATGACTTTCTCCAGGGACTGGTCCCTCCTGATAACATATCCAAATTATGTGAGACTAAGCCATCCTTGCCTCTAAGGAGCATTCTGGCTGTACTTCTTCCAAGACAGATTTGTTTGTTTTTCTAGCAGTCCATGGTATATTCAATATTCTTTGCCAACACCATAATTCCAAGGCATCAATTGTTCAGTCTTCCTTATTCATCGTCTAGCTTTCGCATGCATATGGGACGACTGAAAACCCCATGGCCTGGGTCAGGTGCACCTTAGTCCTTAAAGTGACATCTTTGCTTTTCAACACTTTAAAGAGGTCTTTTGCAGCAGATTTGCCCAGTGCAGTGCTTCTTTTGATTTCTTGACTGCTGCTTCCATGGGTGTTGATTTTGGATCTAAATAAAATGAAATCCTTGACAGCTTCAATATTTTGTCCGTTTATCATGATGTTGCTTATTGGTCCAGTTGTGAGGATTTTTGTTTTCTTTATGTTGAGGTGTAATCCATATTACAGGCTGTGGTCTGTGATCTTCATCAGTAAGTGCTTCAAGTCCTCTTCACTTTCAGCAAGCAAGGTTGTGTTGCCTGCATAACGGAGGTTGTTAATGAGTCTTCCTCCAATCCTCATGCCCCGTTCTTCTTCATTTAGTCCAGTTTCTCAGATGATTTGCTCAGTATACAGACTGAATAAGTATGGTGAAAGGATAGAACCCCGATACACACCTTTCCTGACTTTAAACCACGCAATATCCCCTTATTCTGTCCGAAAGACTGCTTCTTGATCTGTGTACAGGTTCCTCATGAGCCCAATTAAGTGATCTGGAATTCCCATTCTTCACAATGTTATCCATAATTTGTTATGATCCACACAGTGGAATGCCTTTGCATAGTCAGTGAAACACAGGTAAAATTCTTTCTGGTATTCTCTGCTTTCATCCAGGATCCATCTGACATCAGCAGTGATACCCCTTGTTCCATGTCCCCTTCTGAATCTAGCTTGAATTTCTGGCAGCTCCCTGTCAATGTACTGCTGCAGCCACTTTTGAAAATGTGCACAATTTTACTTGCATGTGATATTAATGATATTGTTCGATAATCTCTACATTCTGCTGGATCGACTTCCTTTGGAATAGCCATAAATATGGATCTCTTCCAGTTGGTTGACCAGGTAGTGCTCTTCCAGATATCTTGGCATAGATGAGAGAGCACCTCCAGAGCTATATCCATTTGTCAAAACATCTCAACTGGTGTTCTGTCAATTCCTGGAGCCTTGTTTTTCGCCATTGTCTTCGGTGCAGCTTGGACTTCTTCCTTCAGTACCATCAATTCTTGATCATATGCTACCTCCTGAAGTGACTGAACGTCGACCAATTCTTTTTGGTACAGTGACTCTGTATTCCTTCTGTCTTCTTTTGATGCTTCCTGCGTTTGTTCGGTATTTTGCCCATAGAATCCTTCAGAATTGCAGCTCGAGGCTTGAATTTTTTCTTCGGTTCTTTCAGCTTGAGAAATGTGGAGTGTGTTCTTCCCTTTTGGTTTTCTAACTCCAGGTCTTTGCACGTGTCATTATAATACTTTACTTTGTCTTTTTCAGCCACCCTTTGGAATCTTCTGTTCAGCTCTTTTACTTCATCATTTCTTCCTTTCACTTTAGCTACGCTGCATTCAAAAGCAACTTTCAGAGTCTCTTCTGACATTCATTTTGGTCTTTTCTTTCTTCCCTGTCTTTTTAATGACCTCTTGCTTTCTTCATGTCTGATGTCCTTGATGTCATTCCATAACTCGTCTGGTCTTCAGTCATTAGCGTTCAATGCGTCAAATCTGTTCTTGAGATGATCTCTAAATTCAGGTGGGATATATTCAAGGTCGTACTTTGGCTCTTGTGGACTTGTTCTAATTTTCTTCAGTTTCAACTTGAACTTGCATATGAGCAATTGATGGTCTGTTCCGCAGTTAGCACCTGGCCTTGTTCTAACTGATGATATCGAGCTTTTCCATCGTCTGTTTCTACAGATGTAGTCGATTTGATTCCTATGTATTCCATCCACTGAGGTCTGCGTGTATAGTCTCTATTTATGTTGTTGAGAAAAGGTATTTGCAATGAAGAAGTAGTTGGTCTCACAAAATTTTATCATTCGATCTCTGGTATCATTTCTGTCACCAAGGCCATATTTGCCACCTACTGAGCCTCCTTCTTTGTTTCTAACTTTCACATTCCAATCACCAGTAATTATCAGTGCATCTTTTTTTTTTATTGTAATTTAGGTGAAGGTTTACAGAACAAATAGTTTCTCATTAAACAGTTAGTACACATATTGTTTTATGACGTTGGTTAATAACCCCACAACATGTCAACCGTCTTCCTTCTCGACCTGTTTTTTGGTGAAAATATACATAGCCAAAGATACACCATTTCAAAAATTTCTACATGCACAGTTCAGTGACATCGATTACATTCTTCCAGT
>NW_004443964.1:2630913-2642631 GCF_000243295.1 Trichechus manatus latirostris
CTCCACCGCACTTCTCTCTGCCTCCCCTCCTCTCCCGTCTTCCTCCTGCAGAACATGAGCTCCTGGAGGGCAGGGCCTTCTCCCAGCATTCACTATACATCTGAGCGCCCTCGTGAGAGGAGCTGGGGAGGAGGAGGCCCGAGGAGCCGTCTTGGGCAGGGCAGGAGCAAGGCTGGCTCAGGCGGAAGAGGGGACGAGACACAGACCTGGCCGTGGTCTCTGGAAGCAGGGACACTTGCTGGTGGTGGCTTCTCCTTCTGCGACTTCTTTTCACCATCCTTCCCTGCCCTTTTCACATCGGGGGCTGACTCGGCTGGAGCATCATTGGCCTGAAGTAATAAAGACCCCAAACATCAGACCCAGGGGACGAAGTGTAGCAGGGAGACTGATTCCATGGCTTAGGGTCAGCACCTATTACAGCCCCAGTTACAGGCTGGAAAAGCCACCCCTTCCTCTCAAACCACCACCACCCAGCTCCGGGGAGCAGGTCTGAGGGGACGACCCCCCAGATGGAGCAGTGACTCTGAACCCCACACAGAGCAACGCCTGCGAGGGCCCTGGCCATCACTTTACCTCACAGTTCACCCCAGAAGCTGGGGTCTCCGCCTGCTCCCTGGCGGTCTGTACCCCTTCCCTGCGCTCTGAATTGTCCCCTTGTGAGTCTGGCAACAAGTGAGCCTGGACACATCTTTATCCACAGGGCTGCCTTCAGAGGCAGCCGCGGCAAGGCTAGGCCCCTCCCAGGGCAGTGAGGGTAACCCGCGGCCGGTGGTGAACCGTGCGGACCCTGCTCAGCCCCTGACGAAACCGGACCAGGAAACCGCTTCCTGGCGGCGTCAGGCAGGCGGGAAAGTGGACAGAGCCGCTGCTTGCAGATGCCCCACATCCACTCACCCTACGCGGCCGACTCGCCCTCTGGACGGTACAGGAAGTGTCAGAGCAAGACTCCACCGGGTTCTCTTGTCCGTCATCCGAACCCAGGGACAAGGACGGGCCACCGTCTTCCTTCAGCGCCTCCCCACGCTCCATTTCCCCGTCCGGAGCCCGCACCGCCTGGGCGCTATGAGTCTCGGGATCTGCAGAGGCAGGGAAAGAAGGGTCAGATGGCAGGGGGAGCAGGCGCACCTCACCAAGGGAATCGGAATTCTCCACACAGACGTTCACCCGCAGATTGCCACCATGTCCTTCCCTCTGCTGCCCTGCCTGGGCACCTCAGACCAGTATGGTTCGATTCCTGTTCTCAGTGGGCAACCTCCTTCCTGCAGGGAGCTTGGTGGGCTAGGGGACTGGGACCCCGGCCCCAGCCACACGAGGGATGAGCCACCCAGCCTGGTGTCCAGCTCCTCCCTCCCTGCCTTCTGACCTCCAGATCAGAACATTCTCCTGGATGATGCTCTCTGAGAGTGTGAGGCTCCTTGAACCCCAAAACTAAACTTGTCATCCCTCCACCCCTACCAGAAACTCCTCTCAGTGATGGGTACCCTGTTCCAAGCACCTCCCCTGTCAGCAGCTTTGGGGGGTACCTCATGGCTTCCTATTCCCTGCACTAAACCATCTGTCCACCCCCCAGGCCGGTCTGCCTCCAAGTTCATGACCACGTACAACGAAAACCCTATGGACCGCAACATTCCAATCTGCAGTTGATGATGGGAATGGCACAGGACTAGGCATCCTTTCGTTCCATTGTGCTAGGGGTCACCATGAGTTGGGGCCAACTGGAAGGCAGCTGACAACAATCAGGACTTTACACACATTAGCCCATTAAATATGCATGCCGCCTTAGGAGATAGGTGCTTTAATAGATGCAAACAGTGAAGCTCAGAGACGTGAAGGGTGAAGTAACCTGCCTGGGCCCCCAGGCTGGCCAGTGGGGGAGGGGGGTTTGAGCCCAGGGACCGTACTGCCCCCCTAGCTTCCTGCCTGGGCAAGCTCAGTAATTACTCAAATCATCTTCTCCGTGTGAGAAACCCCCGGGGGGCGCAGGGCACAGCTTCCCAGCTAAGGCTGTCCCAGGATGGATTCTCTGGCCCCGTCCCTGAGGTCCCTGCTCCCCTGACTCACCACTGAATCAAGGCCAGTTCCCACCACCCCTCAGTGTGCAGGTCTCCCACCCATGCTGCATGGCAGTGAGCTCTCCAGAGCATCCTGCAAACGGACCTGCGGGTGGACGACAGATGCCCAGGTGTCCCGACAGTGCTAAGCGGGCCTGGATGCCTGTCGTGGATTGAATTTTGTCCCCCAGAAATATGTGTCAGCTTGGCTAGGCTATGATTTCACAGTATTGTCTAGTTGTCCTCCATTTTGTGATCTGAATGTGCTGAGTGTAAGGTAACTAGATGGTGCCTGGCTACCATTACTGAACGTTTTGATCAAAGAGTCCATAGAAGAATCCTGATCAGAAGGAGAAAATGCAGAATGGAATTTCAAATTCTCATGGACTCCAGACTTTCTGGTGCCATGGAGGCTGGATGAACCCCTGAAACGATTGCCCTGAGATAATCTTTAAACCTTAAACCAAAAATATCCCCTGAAGTCTTCTCAAAAGCAAACAATTGTTTAGCTTAACTAGTAAAAAAGGTCTAGCTTGAGCATTATGCTCCTTTAAGAACTGTCTATATGGGATCAGATTGATAGCAGCAACTCAAAAGGTTAGATAGGACGCTTAGGGTGCAGTGAGTTTATGTTAATGGGGAGGAACAACTCAAAAGGAGGGCAAGAATGGTTGCACAACTCGAAGAATGTAATCAGTGTCACTGAATTGTACATGTAGGAATGGTTGAATTGGTGTAGGTTTTGCTGTATATGTTCTCGACGACAACAACAACAAAATTAGGGAAAAAAAAGAAAAGGGAAGAGGCTCCTTTCTCTCGTTCTTTCAGAATTCACTTTAGATAACTTGGCATTGTAAATTCTTTCTGTCTCTTTAAATCAGAGATGTCTCCTCAAGCACCTCCTCTTTCCTGAGAGGAGATTAGCATACCTTCAGGTATCAGGCCATAAAGATAGTAGTAGAAAATTAGCAATTTTATCTTGAAAAAAACAATATAATGGCTGTAACCCCTTAGCTAAGAAGCCTTGGTAGTACAGTCCCTAAGTGCTGGGCTGCTAACCAAAAGGTCAGCAGTTTGAACCTGCTTGCTCCATGGGAAAAAGATGTGGCAGTCTGCTTCCATAGAGTTGTACAGCCTTGGAAGCACTTTGGGGTACTTCTACTCTGCCCTTTAGGGTCGCTATGCACCAGAGTTGACTCAATGGCAACGTATTTGGCTTTTTTTTTTTTTAATCCCTTGTAAAAACGGCATGGGGGCAGTGTCTGCCCTCCTCTTACTTCACAAGGGGAAAAGAGAATCAAGATCAACAGCCCAAGGCTGATTTCTGTGAGGCGGGGGTCCGACATGGCCTCCTCTCTCTGCCGTCTTTACCAATTCTTACACCAACCGTCCCTCCCATGGCACTCTCTACTTCTCTGCTGGGCTCCATCATTCACTGCAACAGCCATACAACTCACAGACCATACTCACGATTATGGGGTTTATTAGAGAAGTCATAGTTACAATTCAGGAACACTCAAGGATACAGTTCTTCCATCAGGACAGACTGTTCCCAGCCGTGCTTGCAGGCACGCCCCTCCCTGGCCCCCAGTCTCTGCCCAAAGGCTCTCTGCTTTCTCCCTCCATGGTCTGGGAAGCCCACTGCACCGTCTCCTGCAGGTCTCTCCTTTCTTGGTGGTGGTGGAATCTTCTTTCTTTCCTGCCTCTTGGATGGCTCATTTCAAACCCAGTGGGATGGCAAAACTAACCAATCCCTTTGGTGAGCCACAGTTACCCTATCACACAGTCCTGCTCAATCACTTGGGTGGGAGTTACAAGACCATGGCTGGAAAGGCCACACAAAAGTGATCGACAGCACCACATCCCTTTAGCTCTGTAAAGGGCTAGATTACTTCCTGTGATGCATCACATTCCGGCTTCATGCTTATTCAGTTATAAAACGTGTCTTTCTCTCCTATTTTTGTAGAGAGGTTTTCTGGGCTGGGAGTAGATTTTGTTTTTAGTAACTGTCCTCCAGTACCACACAGAAGCACCTCAGAAGAAAGGCCTGGTGATCTACTTCTGAAAAACCAGCCACTGACAACTCTGTGGCAAGTAGTTCTGCTCGGACACAGAAGGGGGCACCACGAGGTGGAATCAACTCAAGGGCAACTAGGACTGGGAGGTTCTGGGCAGTATCCCTTTTTTTTCTTCTCTTTGTTTTTCAGGTGTGAGGAACTTTTAAATTTTGAGGTGCCAGTAGGTCTAATTGCAGAGATTTTAGAACTAAAATTAAGCAGTCCATTCAGAAATTAAGGGTTTTACTTCTACACTCCTGATAACCATTGTGCTTCTGTTAAAGTTACTGTGTGAAAAACGGTTCAGTCGTGCTTAAGAGTGCTCCCACAGCTGTCCTTAGAAAAAGCTTCATTAAGTTGTTAAAATAAATCATAGCCTGTAGATAAACATACAGTTTTAACTACCTTAAGAAGTTTCTCAGCAAGCACCTAGGTATTATCTCTTTTCTCTCAGCTAAATAAGCAGAGTTTATTTACACCCTCCTAACTAATAGTTGGACCCTGGTGGTGCAGTGGTTAAGAGCTCGGCTGCTAACCAAAACGTCAGCTGTTCGAATCCACCAGCTGCTCCTTGGAAACTCTATGAGGCAGTTCTACTCTGTCCTATAGGGTAGCTATGAGTCGGAATCAACTCGATGGCAGTGGGTTTGTTTTTTTTTAACTAATGCTACTTGACGGCAACGGGTTCGGTTTTGGTTAATGGTTAGGGAGCCCTGGTGGCGCGATGGTTAAGAGCTCAGCTGCTAACCAAAATGTTGGCAGTTCAAATCCACCAGCCCTTCCTTGGAAACCATATGGGGGTAGTTCTGCTGTGGCCTATAGGGTCACTATGAGTCGGAATCCACTCGACGGCAACAGGTTTGGGTTTTGGGAACTAATGGTCAGTTCTGTATCCAAAGATTCCAATTAAGCTGGCCCAGCTGCAAATGTATCACTAAACTTTTATATCACTAAACCTTCGTGTCAAAATTGCTTATACTTTTCATTTTAGAAATGTTGCCTTAGTTAAATTGTATCAAGTATGAGAGATTTCTGTTAGATTAGAAACTAATATAAAGTTTCACAGTTAATAGCCACCCTTATAAATCTCACCTCCTTTCCTGCCATTGCTTCGATGTAAAATTATTACCTGTACTCATTCTACTTGTTAAATATGTCTTTGTTTTGCCTGTAAGACAGACCATACCATTACAGCTGTGTAAGGAGCTTAAAGAAAAATTTGAGGTACTCGATATGATCTGAAATGGCCAGTTTGAGGATTGAGGGATTCCCTGTTTGCAGTTCTGTTTTTGCCCTAGAGGCAGCCATCTTCCGTACTAAGACAGGAATGTCTGGTAATGATAACGTAACTACACTGCGACCGCTCCCTGTCACATGTCTGTGTAATTGCTGCACTGTAACCCATCTAAGAAAGAGATGTACAGCTTTTTAAGCTAATCGCCTTACAGAACTGGGCACAGGAAGCCTTTCTTACAAGTGCTGCTTATGCGAGTTCCTGCCACAGAAACCTTTAACGGGTTCCTGCCACCGGAAGCCCTGCCTCAAAATGATCAACTACCAATCGAGTAATGCCTTACAATGATCTAAGCCTGTGGTTACCAATCCAGTGATGTCTTTCAGTGATTTAAGTTTGTAAGTACCAATCAAGTAATGTGTTTCATATCCATTGTTCTCCTATAAAACATTATTGCTGAGTTGCCATTTTGAATTTCTGGAGTCCATCACGTGGAATTCAGTGGATTCCTCGCTTGTCCCTTTTCTTTCAATAAATCTCTCAATTTTACACTAATCAGAGATTAAGACATTTAATGGTATAGTCAGCAGGATTCTGAAGGAATATTATCTTCTGCGTTCCTGAGAAGTCATGGAACTGGCTTGCCCTGGTACCAGCAAGGGCCTCTTGTACCCAGAACCATCTCGAATTCTCCCGGTTCGCTGAAGGTAAGCCTCTCAGATTGAAGCCTCCGCTTACTGCAAAGATGGCTGTTTGAGAGATCTTTTGGGTGTCTTTATACTCTCCTTTTCTGTTCGTGTCCAGAGCGTCTCGCTGGGTTCATTACCAAGTTAAGTTTGGAGGGGCTGCTGTCTCGTGGCCAGTCTCCTTACTAACTCCCTTTTCTTTCTGGTGCTTTGTAAGGTGTTTTTTGTTTGTTTGTTTGTTTTTTGGCGTGCATTTAGGTCTTTAATACTTGCAAGGTTCTCTGTGAGATGGAGAATGCCACATCCAAGTCTGAAGCAGGACCCCCTAAGGGGACTCCTGCAGATTATATGACTAAACATTATGGATCCGGTTTGTCTAGGTAGTCCAACCCCGGCCTCTGATGCCCTGGTCTCCTCCTTTCCATCTAATCCAGCAATTATTCCCCTGTACCCCTCTCTACCTACCTACTCCACTGAAACCCCCCTACTAAGCCCCCATATTATGCCAAAGAACCTCTAGAAGTAAAACCCGTTTGTGAAATGCCTTTTAAAATTAAATATCCTGAAGAGGCTCAGAAGCCACCACAAGTTACTTTTGCCTCCTGGTCAAAAGTGGAACTTTGTGCTATTGTGAAGGAATTTCCTAACCTCGTGAAGATCCTCACAAATCCACTCAAGAATTTAGAATCTTAGCTGATACCTATGAACCTCATTTGGCAGACTTACATAATTTAATAAATTCACTGATAGGGCCAGGTGATGCTCAAAGGTGGATAGAAAAGGCCCAGTGGAAAACTCCTATAGAATCCCTAACCATCTGACCTACCATTCCTGGCATGGAAGTAGCACAGACCAGAGCTATTGTCACAAACGTTACTGAAGCTATCCCAAAGGTTTTCCCTCAAAAAATAGAGTGGACCAAGGTTCAGGGTTGCAAACAAAATGAAAATGAAAATGTTTATGATTATAGGGACTGTTTGACCAAACTTTTTCAAGAACACTCTAGTTTAAAGCTAGAAGAGTCTGGGTCCTGTATTGCTTTCAATTCCCTTTTTGTCAATGGCCTCCAACCAGAGCTTGATGAGTTAGTAAAATGCCATAAACTAGATTGGGAAAATGAAAACCTTTCACAGTTAGCCAAGCTAGCCTATAAGCTGTCTCAGACTCTTAAAACAGCAGGCTAGGGAAGCTAAACAGAGAACTGAAGCTAAAGAAAATCAACCTATGGCCCTGCAATTATGGCAGTTTCAGACCCAGCCTCAGAATAATTTCCACATGTAGAGCAAGTCCACGCAACATACGGCTAAGACAGGGCCCAGTAACTTGCCCCTTCTTTGCTATTATTTGAGAAACCTGGACATTTTAAAAGGGAATGTTTGAAACTAAAAAATAAACTGGGCAACCTAACATTAGATGTAGCCCAAAAGCAGATAGACAAATCAGGAGCTTTTCCTGTGGTAACACCGAACTCTTAGGGAGAAACTACTATTCAAATAAATGGAGAACTATGTAAATTTTTAATTGACATAAGTACTACCATATCAGCGATAAACCCCACAAATTTACAAAAGCCCTTGTCCTGGAGTAATAAAACATCAAGAGTCATGGGGTTACTTATCAAGAACAGATTTTAACCCATTATCAGCCTGTTTCTGTCTCTTTAGGTCCTATAGAGGACATGCACCCATTTTTACTCAGCTTAGATACTGCAATAAGTTTATTAGGAAGAGATCTGTTATCCAGATGGAACTGACAAATAAAATTTTCAGAAGCAGGAGAAATGCTATTAGATTTACCTGAAGCCAATCAACAGACTCAACAGACTACGAAAGAAAACACTTTAGGCAAAAAGGCCTGTAGCTATTTACAAGCACTTAGCTTACCACTACAAGAATGTCATTTCTCTACTGTATCCAATTCTATGGAATGTCTTTCTTCTATACCTAAAAGTTTATGGGCCTCTACTTCTACCAATGTCAGTCTGGTCCTATCAGCCGAACCAATTGAAATTCAAATAGATACCTCTAAACCTTTACCTAAAATGTCTCAATACCTCTTAAAACAAAACTCTAAGGAAAAACTTGTTCCTATAATTCAAGACTTTTTGGCTAAAGGCTTAATAATCCCTTGCACCAGTCCTTGCAACACTGTAGTTTTCCCTGTTAAGAAACCCAGCCATCAGGGCTTTAGATTTGTGCAAGACTTGCGTGCTATTAACTGTATAGTAATTCCAAGATTCCCCATAGTTTCTAACCCTCACCTGCTCCTCTCTTAATGTCCCCCCTAAAGTGACTCACTTTACAGTAGTCTATCTTTGCAGTGCTTTTTTTTTTTTTAGCATTCCAGGCCATCCAGACAGTTTATATTTGTTTGCCTTCACTTGAAGGGACCAACAATTTACCTGGACTGTCATGCCCCAAGGTTTTACAAAGTCCCCCGCCTATTTTTCTCAGATTTTATATGCAGATTTACAGACTTTACAGTTCGCTCAGGGGTCTACATTACCACAATATGTGGGTGTTTTACTGGTCTGCTCTAACTCTCAACAGGCATGTCTTACAGATGGTATCCTGTTGTTACAACATTTGGCTAGAGAAGGTCACAGAGCCTCCTGAGAAAAATTACAGTTAGACCAACCTTTTGTTAAGTATTCAGAACATATTATTTCAGCAAAAGGGGACACTATAGACCCCAAAAGAAAAGAGACCATCTTAGTTTATCCTGTCCCTACTACCAAGAAATAAGGATTTCTAAGACTCTGCGGCTATTGCAGAACTTGGATTCCTAATTTTTCTTTGCTGGCTCAATCTCTTTACCATTATCTAAAGAGTTCAGAGCCTGACCCCTTCCAGCTATCCGAGTATGGCCAAAAGGCCATCACTCAATTAAAAGAAGTATTAATTAACACTCCTGCTCTAGGATTTCTTAATTATAATTTAGACTTTTCACTCTTTGTCCACAAGATTTCTGGGAACGCTCTAGGAGTCCTCACCCAAAATTATGGAGGACAACTGAGACCCACTGGTTATTATAGCATCCAGCTGGACCCTGTCACACGGGCTTACCCCCTTGCCTTAGAACAGTCACTGCAACTGCTAGACTAGTCAAGACCACAGCAGATATTGTTTTAGGAAATTTTCTTGAAGATTATGTCCCTCATGCGGTGTCAGCCATTTTAAATTCAACACTTACTCAACACCTGTAGGCCAGTAGGCTGACTTCTTATGAGGTTCTCCTTTTGGCCGCTTCTAATGTTTGGTTACATACTATAACCTCTTTGAATCCAGCTACATTGTTACCTTTACCTAATAATGATAGCCATCAACCCCATGATTGCTTAAATCTTACTGAACAGATTTTGTCTCCTAGACTAGATTTATAAGAAACCCCATTATCAAATCTTGATTTAGTTCTGTTTGTTAATGGGTCATATTTAAAGCCTGAACCTACCAGCACCAGGGAGGATATGCTGTGACTACTTCAACCAAGGTCCTCAAAAGTAGCACTCTTCCTGAAGTCACTTCAACTCAGCAAGCTGAACTGCACTCACAAGGGCTTGCAGAATGGCTTCTGGATGGTAAGTGAATATTTCTGTGGACTTTAGGTATGTGTTTGGAGTTACTCATGATTTTACCACATTATGGAAATAAAGGGGGTTGCTAACTTCGTCTGGAACTCAAAAATGGGCCCTTAGCAGCAGACCTCTTAGAAGCCCTTTGCTTCCCTCTGAGATTTCTGTGACTAAAATCCAGGCTCACCAGCCCAAAGGAGCTCCATGAACAGAGGAAATTAAAGGAAAAAACTTAGCTGACAGAGCAGCTAAACACACTGCTTCCCAGTCACCCTTTAAAGACCTCGCCCTCATTCGTGACCATGATAATTCCACTCAAGATCACGATGAAAAGGAGGGAGTAGGTAATAATAATAAAACAATTAGGAGACCTGTAAATATGGCCCTGAAAAATTTGACCTGAAATTTCAGAATCACTTCTTAAACACCAACAATTAGCCCCTGCAGAGGAGATTAGAGAATGGGAACAGACCACTGTCATCAAGATCCAACAACTGGATTGTGGAGCAGGCCTAATAAAAAAAATCATCTTGCCAGAATGCTTACATGTTCCTGTGGTTAAAAATTATTGGAATGATAATATAGGAATAACAACAGATGAAGTAATCAGGGCTTTAGAATCCCATTGGTGGGGATATTTTTCTGTCACTGAAGACTGTTTTCTTCTCATAGTTTTAAAGATCACACCCACCTTGGTTTCAATTCTGTCAATGCGCCTCAAAAGCTTTTAACAGTTATGTATGGTCCCATACATTGGGGGACTATTTCAGATGATGAACAGCCTTTTAACATGCTTGTAGAGAATCCTTCTAAGCCTGGAGGAATCACCGTAAAGGATTTATTTAAATGTCAAAAATCATCTCCACATGATGAGATTGAAAAATGCAAGAAACACGGTTGCTCCCAGTGTCCCACCTCCAGAATATGGAAGAGACCCAAAGAGAACTTAGTTCTCCCTAAATCCCTGCAAACCCCTGTACTGGAGGCATTGCACATGAATACCCATTTGGGAAGAGACAAGATGAGAGAGATTTTAAAGAAATACTGGTGGGAGCATTTTTTTCTTAATTGTTGTGCTTTAAGTGAAAGTTTACAATTCAGGTTAGTCTCTCATACAAAAATCTATACAAATATTGCTATGTGACCCTAGTTGCTTTCCCTATACTGTGACAGCACACTCCTCTTTTCCACCCTGGATTTCCCGTGTCCATTCAACCACTTCCTGACCCTCTCTGCCTTCTCATCTTTCCTCTGGACAGGAGCTGCCCATTTAGTCTCATGTATTTACTCGAGCTAAGAATCACACTCTTCACGAGTATCATTTTATGTCCCATAGTCCAGTCTAATCTTTGTCTGAAGAGCTGGCTTTGGAAATGGTTTTAGTTTTGAGCTAACAAAGAGTCTGGGCGCCATGTCTTTGGGGTCCCTCCAGTCTCAGTCAAACCATTAAGTCTGGACTTTTTATTAGAATTTGAGTTCTGCACCCCACCTTTCTCCTGCTGCATCAGGGACTCTCTGCTGTGTTTCCTGTCAGGGTGGTCATTGGTGGTAGCTGGGCACCATCTAATTTTTCTGGTCTCAGACTGACGAAATCTCTGGTTTGTGTGACCATTTCTGTCTCTTGGGTTAATACTTCCTTGTGCCCTTGGTTTCTTCATTCTCCTTTGCTCCAGGTGGGTTGGGACCAATTGATGCATGTTAGATGGATGCTTGCCAGCTTTTAAGACCCCAGATGCCACTCACTAAAGTCATTTTCTTAATAAACCTTGTTATACCAATTGACCTAGATGTCCCCTGAAACCATGGTCCCCAGACCCCCGCCTCTGCTACTCTGTCCCTTGAAGTGTTTGGTTGTATTCAGGAAACTTCCTAGCTTTGGTTTAGTCCAGTTGTGCTCACTTCCCCTGTAGTGTGTATTCTTCTTCCCTTCACCTAAGATAATTCTTGTCTGCTATTAGCTAGTGAATACCCCTCTCCCTCCCTCCCCATCCTCGTAACCATCAAAGAATGTTTTCTTCTGTGTTTAAACCCTTTCTTGAGTTCTTATAATAGTGGTCTTATACAATATTTGTCCTTTTGCAACTGACTAAATTCACTCAGCATAATGCCTTACAGATTC
>NW_004443964.1:2643615-2661230 GCF_000243295.1 Trichechus manatus latirostris
TTGGTCTATGTATCTGTTGTACCAGTACCAGGCTGTTTTGACTGCTGTGGTGGTATAATAGGTTCTAAAATCAGGTAGTGTGAGGCCGCCCACTTTGTTGTTCTTCTTCAGTAATGCATTACTTATCTGGGGCCTCTCCCCTTTCCATATGAAGTTGGTGATTTGTTTCTCCATCTTATTAAAAAATGCCATTGGAATTTGGATCCGGATTGCAGTGTATTTGTAGATCACTTTGGGTAGAATTGACATTTTCACAATGTTGTGTCTTCCTATCCATGAACAAGGTATGTTTTTCCACTTATGCAGGTCTCTTTTGGTTTCATGCAGTAGTGTCTTGTAGTTTTCTTTGTATAGGTCTTTTATGTCTCTGGTTAGATTTATTCTTAAGTATTTTGTCTTGGGGGCTATTGTAAATGGTATTGATTTGGTGATTTCCTCTCTGAAGTTCTCTTTGTTGGTGTAGGGGAATCCAACGATTTTTGTATGTTTATCTTGTATCCTGATGCTTTGCTGAAATCATCTACTGTTTCCAGTAGTTTTCTTGTGGATTCTTTGGGGTTTTCTGTGTATAAGATCATATCATCTGCAAATAGAGACACTTTTACTTCTTCCTTACCAATTTGGATGCCCTTTATTTTTCTAGCCTAATTGCTCTGGCTAGGACCTCCAGCACAATGTTTAATAAGAGTGGTGATAAAGGACATTCTTGTCTGGTTCCCATTCTCAGGGGGAATGCTTTCAGACTGTCTCCATTTAGGATGATGTTGGCAGTTGGCTTTGTATAAATGCCCTTAATTATGTTGAGGAATTTCCCTTCTATTCCTATTTTGCTGAGAGTTTTTATCATGAATGGGTGTTGGGCTTTGTCAAATACCTTTTCTGCATCACTTGATAATATCATGTGGTTCTTGTCTTTTGTTTTATTCATGTGATAGATTACATTGATTGTTTTTCTGATGTTGAACCATCCCCACATACCTGGTATAAATTCCACTTGATCATGGTGAATTATTTTTTTGATATGTTGTTGAATTCTATTGGCTAGAATTTTGTCAAGGATTTTTACATCAGTGTTCATGAGAGATACTAGTCTGTAATTTTCTTTTTTGTAGTGTCTTTACCTGGTTTGGTATCAGGGTTATGCTGGCTTCATAGAATGAGTTTGGGAGTATTCCATCCTTTTCTATGCTCTGAAATACCTTTAGCAGTAGTGGTGTTAACTCTTCTCTGAAAGTTTGGTAGAATTCTCCAGTGAAACTGTTGGGCCAGGGCCTTTTTTGTTGTTGTTAGGAGTTTTTTAATTACCTTTTCAATTTCTTCTTGTGTTATAGGTTTATTCAGTTGTTCTACCTCTGTGTTAGTTTAGATAGGTAAGTGAGTTTCTAGAAATTTGTCCATTTCCTCTAGATTTTCAAATTTGTTAGAGTACAGTTTTTCATAGCATTCTGTTATGATTGTTTTAATTTCAGTTGGATCTGGTATGATATCACCCATCTCATTTCTTATACGGGTTATTTGCTTCCTCTCCTGTTTTTCTTTTGTCAGTTTGGCAAGTGGTTTATCAATTTTATTAATCTTTTCAAAGAACCAGCTTTTGGTCTTGTTAAGTCTTTCAGTTGTTTTTCTATTCTCTATTTCATTTAATTCTGCTCTAATTCTTATTGTTTCCTTTCTTCTGGTGCCTGAGGGCTTCTTTTGCTGCTCTCTTTCTGCTTGTTTGAGTTGTAGGTTTAATGTTTTGATTTTGGCACTTTCTTCTTTTTGGATGTGTGCATTTATTGCTATAAACTGACCTCTGAGCACTGCTTTTGCTGTGTTCCAAAGATTCTGGTAGGATGTGTTTTCGTTCACATCTGAGTCTATGAATTTCTTTATTTCATCCTTAATTTCTTCTGTAACCCAGTATTTTTTAAGCAAGGTGTTGTTCAGTTTCCATATGTTTGATTTTTTTTCCTTGCTTTTTCTGTTATTAATTTCTACTTTTATGGCTTTATGGTCATAAAAGATGCTTTGTAATATTTTGATGCTTTGGATTCTGTTAAGGCTTGCTTTATGGCCTGATATGTGGTCTCTTCTGGGGAATGTTCCATGTGTGTTGGAAAAGAAAGTATACTTGGCTGCTGTTGGGTGGAGTGTTTGGTATATGTCCATGAGATGAAGTTGGTTGATTGTGGCATTTAGATCTTCTGTGTGTTTATTGAGCTTCTTTCTGGATGTTCTGTCCTTCACCGAAAGTGATGCGTTGAAGTCTCCTAATATTATTGTGGAGCTGTTTTTCTTTTCAATGCTGTTAGAGTTTATTTTATGTATTTTGAGTGCGTACATATTTATCATAGTTATGTCCTCCTGGTATATTGACCTCTTAATCATTACATAGTGTCCTTCCTTATCCTTAGTGGTGGATTTTACTTTAAAGTCTATTTTATCAGAGATTAATATTGCCACTCCTGCTCTTTTTTGAGTGTTGTTTGCTTGATTTTTTTTCCCCATCCTTTGAGTTTTAGTTTGTTTGTGTCTTTAAATCTAAGGTGTGTCTCTTGTAGGTAGCATATAGATGGATTGTGTTTTTTTTTTTTTTTTTTTTTTAATCCATTCTGCCACTCTTGGTCTTCATTGGTGCATTTAGTCCATTTACATTCAGCGTAATTATTTATAGGTATATGTTTAGTGCTGTCATTTTGATGTCTTTTTTTTGTGTTGTTGACAGTTTCTTTGTTCCACTTAATTTTCTGTGCTGACTCGTTTTTCTTTATGTATGTTCTTTTCATCTTGTTCTTTGTTGTTGATTCTGTATTTGCTGAGTCTTTATATTTTTCTTGCCTTTTATTTTGATGTGTAGGATTGTTAGTTTCCTTTGTGGTTACCTTAATATTTACCACTATTTTTCTAAGTTTAGTTTAAACCAGTCTTTTATTTCTTTATATTGCCTTGATTTCCTCTCCACATGCAAAATCTATGTCTACATTTTTTAGTCCCTCTTTTTTGTTTTAATGTTGTCATCTTTTACATATTGACATCTCTTTTTCCCCATTTTCAGTGTTTTAGCTTTGATTAATTTTTGTGACTTTCCTCTCTGGGTTTATAACTGGTTGCTCTGTACTGTGTTCTAGTCTTGGGTTATTATCTAATGTTACTGATTTTCTAACTGGAGGACTCCCTTTAGTATTTTAATTTTGGTTTGGTTTTGACAAATTCCCTAAACTTCTCTTTATCTGGAAATGCCCTAATTTCAGCATCATATTTAAGAGACAGTTTTGCTGGATATATAATTCTTGGCTGGCAATTTTTTTCCTTCAAGTCTTTATATATGTCATCCCATTGCCTTCTTGCCTGCATGGATTCTGCTGAGTAGTCCGAGGTTAGTCTTATTGACTCTCCTTTGTAGATGATTTTTCGTTTATCCCCAGCAGCTCTTAAAAGTCTCTGTCTTTGGTTTGGCAAGTTTGATAATAATATGTCTTGGTGACTTTCTTTTGGGATCTACCTATGTCGGGTTTGATGAGCATCTTGGGTAGATATCTTGTAATCTTTCACGGTATCAGGGAAGCTTTCTGCCAACAAATCTTCAACAAGTCTCTCTATTTTCTGTTACCCCCCTCCCCGCCCCGTTCTAGTACTCCAGTCACTCGTAGGTTATTCCTCTTGGTAGAGTCTGGTGGGGGAATTTTTATGAAGCCACTGAACACATGGCTTCCCAGTGTTCAATTTGCTCTCAGTGTAATTCAGATAAACCTTACAAAGCTCCACGTGAGAGATTTCCCTTGCCGTCAGGACCAGTGCTTGAATGGCAGATTGATTTTATCCAACCTCCCCTCCTCAAGTGGTCACAAGTTTGTATTAGTAATGATTTGTAGATTTTCTCACTGGGTGGAAGCTTTTCCTCGTCATTGAGCTACTGCTGCGTTTGTGGCTAAGAAACTTCTTGAGAACATATCCCCACCTGGGGAGTCCCAAGGTTCCCTTTTAGTGACTGAGGCACCCATTTTACTGGGCAAATAAGTAAGGAAATATGTAAAATCTTCCCCATTTTTCAAGGACTTCATTGTCCTTATCACCCTAGATCCTCTGGTCTAGTTGAAAGAACTAATGGTGTAATAAAAACTCAACTAGTCAAACTTTCCAAATCTTTACAATTGCCTTCGACTAAGGTACTGCCTCTCGTCCTTTTAAATTTAAGAACTACTCCGTTTGGACCTCACAAATTGACTCCTCGTGAAATTAGCACTGGACGGCCAGTGGCCCTCCCGTATTGGGCAACATGCCCTGATTCAAATTTAGTTCAATCGGATTTGTTTACAGTATTGTAAATCTTTGATCCAGTATTCTAAAGAATATTTTACACAGGTTAAGGCAGCGTTTGATAATCAAAAGCAAGAAACATCTAATTACCTAATGTTCAACGTGGAGGTCGTATTTACTGGAATAGACAACAATTAAAAGAATTCTCTTGAACCTCGATGGAAAGGACCTTATTTAGTCCTTCTCACTAATTCTTGTGCTGCTAAATTACAGGAAGTTGAGGCTTGGATTCATTTATCCCAACTGAAGAAAGACCCGACTCCTGAATGGACTGTTGAGCCTCGTGAAGGTTTGAAATTAAAATTCACACATCACCAGGAAGAAAAGCAGATGATGGCTGGGTAGACTGCTTTCTTGAGATCTTCAGACGTGACCTGAAATTGCCTATGCAGCCTGCAGTAAAAGTTCGACTGGTTGCCTTTTATCATTTTTTTATTTGTTTTATTTTATATCTTCACATTATTAGCTGTTATGCATGATTGTGGATTATATTATGCCAGTTGTTATCTGTAAAATAAGTTGTTTAAATGAGGGCTTTAACTCTTTGAATTTTTCTCAGTCACCGGGATGAAATTTTTAGTTGTGGGTATTTTGATGATTTTAATGATCTAACTCCTTTGTAGTGCCACTTTCTAACCATTATACTCATTTTTGCTTTGAAATTATAACTTGCCATTGTTTTGAAATATTTTTTGTTATAAACTTGAACTTTTAAAATGGAAACGATTTAGCTGTAGAGGTACTAAGAATTTGTTTTCCGATTATCCTAATTCTTTGTATTTTCATTGAACTCCAGCTGTGGGGTATTATTCCTTGTTTTAATATTTTGTTCTCCCTGAAAACCCACAATTCTTTTTTTTATAACACCAATTCTAGAGAATAGCTTATTTTGTCATCACTGTTATTTGTATGCTGGTAAACCAAAGCCCGTTGCTGTCAAGTCAGTTTCAACTTATGGCGACCCTGTGGGGCAGAGTGGAACTACCCCGTACGGTTTCCGGGGAGCAGCTGGTGGATTCGAGCTGCTGACCTTTTGGTTGGCAGCTGTAGATCTTGACCACTGCACCATCAGGGCTCCGTGTATGCTGATAGCCTTTGTTTACTTCTTCTGGATTGTATTTCTCCACTATGAAGCCCTACTTAAACTTCTGCCCATACTGCTATTTATCGCAGCTCCCATTATTCTCGGAACGAGAATGGCCTTGTTAAACTCACTCAGGTAGCGCACAATCCACAGATCTGAATAAATGCTGGATCTGTCATCCTTCACCCAGAACTGCATGAGAACTCAAATCAGTTAGCTACTCCCATTCTGAATTATAGCTTTGTTCCCCCTGCTGTTATCAATTTTAACATTAGACATGTAAGACTGTGGCATCCTCCTGAGGCACTGACTCAACCTCAAGTCTCGTGTTTCAATCTGACTCGACTTAGAGTTACAGAGTATTCCAAAATACCCTTGATCTCCCCTTCAAATTGTAAAAATGAGCCCTTAATTTCATATAATGCTTGCTTCCCCCAGATATTGGAATGTGGCATTTGCAGGAAATTTAACAGTGTGTCTACAAGGAAAAACACCTTTTTGTGTCCAAATATGGAATTGGCTAAGGTTAGGAGCTCTGGGCAGATGGACTTTCTGAGGCCTTTCTAGCCCCCCGACCTCGGGCTCCCTAGGGACCAGCCCAGCTATGCCCTGCAGACAAAAGGCTGGAGGAGGAAATGCCTCAGCCAACCCCAGCAACTCCAGCCAAGTCCTCGACATCTTGGTTTCAGTTTCCATTCCTGCAAAATGAGAGTCACAGCCCAGGGAGAGATAAGCAGGAAGGCATGTGTGTTCCTGGGGTGCACATGAACCCCCTGTCCTTGGAGAGGGGGCACTCTGGGCCAGGCCAGGGCTCTGGGCCCACAGGACCCAGCAGACACTAAGAGCTCAGCCATCCCAATGACTCAATATCTCAACAGCAAGGAATGGATACCCAGAGCGAGGGACGACTGCGGTCCTGGGCTCCCGGGGAGAGCTGGACCCTGCAGGCCTGGCTGCTCAGCAAGCTTCTCTCCAGAGGTGAGCAAGAACAGAGACCCACCAAGAGAACATCTACAACAGAGAGCGGCGGAGCCTCCCAACTCCTGCAGCCCGCCCAGAGCGCTCCAGCGGGCACTCTGTGCAAATGCAGTAGAAACAAGAACTACGGGGGACTGTCGGCTTCTGCCCCAGCCCCTTAACACCAAGTGTGACACCTGAGGGTCCCCAAGGGTGGGTGAGCAAGGAGCTGAGGTACTGACAAGACATACTGACTCTGCACACACACAGGGTTCTCTCTCCAACCTGCTTTCATTCCTTCAACAAATATTGTTTGAGCACCTACTATGTGCCGGGCAGTGCACGAGGAACTTGGGAAAAGCAGGACAAGAGACAAAGGTCTCCTATGAAGCTACGCGCTGGTATGGTCAAGTGCTGGGGGACAAACAGCCGGATAAAGTGCAGCTGGGCATTGGCGAAGGGGGCAGGCTGTGGTTTTAAATGAGGTGGTCAGGGTGGGCCTCCTGGAGGAGGAGACTGGAGTAAAGACTTGGAGGAGGGCAGGGAGGGAGCTGTGCTGCCACCTGGGGGAAGGCGACTTCTAGGCAGAGGTGGTTCCAGGCAGTAAACCTGCTGCTATCCAGTCGATTCCGACTCCTAGGGACCCTGTAGGACAGAGTAGAACTGCCCCATAGGGTTTCCAAGGCTGTAAACTCTTCAGAAGCAAACTGCCACATCTTTCTCCCGTGGAACAGCTGGTGGGTTGAACTACTGACCTTTCATTTAGCGGATGAGTGCTTAACTGCTGAGCCACCAGGGCTCCTTGTTCCAGGTAGAGGGAACAGGTGGGGCAAAGGCCCTGTGGTCAGAGCACATCTGGCATGGCCCAGGAAGGACAGGCCAGTGGGCTCTGGGGAGGGGGGCAGCAGAGGTTGGGAGCAAGGGGGGCAGGAGAGGTTGGGGCAGCTGGGGGGACAGCAGAGGTGGGGTAGTGGGGGACAGCAGAGGTGGGGGCAGTGGGGGGGTGGCAAGGGCAGTGGGGGGCATCAGACATGGGGGCAGCGGGGGCCGTCTGTGTAGGATCTGTGGGCAATGTAAGGACCCCAGCTCTCGTCTGAGTGAAATGGGGGGCTCTGGGAGGGGGAGGGCGTGATCTTCCTTTTAAAAGACGCCCCTCCCACCAGGTGCTGTGCGAGTGTCAGGGGGCAGCGAGGAGGCACGGAGGCCCGCTGGGAGCCTCTTGCAGGGGTCCTGGAGGGAGGGAGGCGGCAGTGGTCAGGTCCCAGGTCAGTTCTGATGGCGGAGCCAATGGCACCTCTGGGAACTGGATGTGGGCATGAAAGCAAGAGAGGAGGCGTGGACAGTGAGGGTGTGGGCCAAGGAGCTGGAAAGATGCTTGCTGCTGTTTTGGGAGGAGGGGAGCCTGAGGGAGCAGCTTTGCGGGGAGACAGGAGCTCGGCTTTGGACATGGTAAGGCGGAGAGGTGGAGGAGGGGCTGGAGTTTAGGTGAGAAGCCCCGGAGAAGAGATGAATCTGGGTGCTACCCAGATTCGGGTGGTGCTTACAACCACGAAGCAGGACCAGGTCCCCAGGAGATGGAGGAGAGGGACCCCAAGGTAGGAGGGAAGCCTGAGGGCCTCGATGCCTAGAGAACCAAGGATGGACCAGAAACATGTCCTGTCCACGCCCAGCAGGTGAGGTCCGCCTGACACCACCCCTCTCCCCTCCCCATCATCAGGGGCATGCAGGGGCCCAACGCCGTCACCCACAAACAAGCCAAGGCAAAGTCCCCACCCCACAGTAACACCTTGGACCCCAGCTCCATGGGCATCCTCTGAAATCCTCTAAGAAGCCCCTCAGCCAGCCCAGCCCTTCTCACCCCCCTAAAAAATGAAACTGCTACCAAAGAATAAAAGCCACAGCCTTGCCAGGACCCGGCGCCTCTGGAGAAGGACCTGAGGAGACTGCTCTTCTCCTGAAAGTGCTGCTTCTAGAAGGAGCTTTCCAGCCGCCTGCCTGAGCCACAGCACGGCAGCAGAAAGGCTGTATCCATCTCCCGGAGGGGAGGCAAAGCTGGCTGACGACCCTCTTCCGCAGCCTGCGGGTCCCCACTGCCCCACCCCTCCACGGGCACCCGGCACCCCACAGCCCCCGCCTGTATCCCCCGGCCTCACCTGGTGTGGGAACCACAGGAAGCCTGACCCCACACTGGCTGCAGGATTTGGGGGCTTCCTCTTCGGGAGGAACACCGTTGCCTCCGCGGAGGGCTCCTCTGGTCCAGTGTCCCCTGCAGAATGGAAGCAAGAGGCCCAAGGCAGCTGGCTTTATACCCAGCCACGCATCAAGCGACCGGAGCCCAGTTTGTTTCAGTTTGCTTTTCTGAGAGAAGTTTCAGTGATATAACGACCTACTTACTGCTCCAGTAAACCCATCCCCGCCCTTCCTGCTCACGGCTGCAGCCTCATTCCGGATACTTCCCCTGAAACCCTCCCCTCCGGCGCCACCCAGCGCATACTGGCCGCTCTAGGCACCCTCCCCCTCTGCTGCCCCCGCCAGGCTTCTGGAAATGCTGCAGCTGAGGTCCCCACTAAGCTGTGGGCCAGCAACTTCCCCACAATCAGCTGAGCAGAGCCTGGAGAAGGGCAGGGGTCAGTGGGGTGGGGGTGCATGGGGGCGAGAGTTCTGGGCAGAGACAAAGATGGGCAAAACCCTCAGTTATCTGCTCCGCAGCCAAGCGCTGCCAACGCCCAGAGCTGATGCCTGCTGTGTGTCCTGAGCAGGTCGCTCAGCCTGTCTGCACCTGGCCTGCTTATCAGGGGCTAGCGTGAAGCACCTGCTCTCAGGCTGACATGGGGACTACTGAGCCACACAGAAATGCCAGCCACCACCACTGCCCGCTGAGTTAGAGCCGGCCAGGGCCCAGGGCTCACGGGCCGGGTTCCTCAGAACAGAGGCTGTGACCAGGATTCCCACCAGTGGGGGCTGCCACGTAAGAACTCCACACTCTTCCCTTGACCACTGGCCCTCAGGTCACCCTTGGTGGTGGGTGGCATCAAACTGCGGTCAGAGTCACGGCCAGTCCATGCCGAGGCCATCTGTCCAGGGTGAGAGGAGGCAGGCTTTGGGCTCTGGGGGCCCAACAATCTAGGCATCGACTCTCTGTGGTGACAATGACAAGTGTCCAAAGATCCATGCACCCCTCTTGGCTTCGGACAAGATCTCTCCGGTGCACGGGACAGAGCTCCTTCCCAGCCTTTGGTCCTCCAGTCCTTCCTGCTGGCGGTACCCTGGTGTTCCGGTCATACGGAGGGCTCTCAGCCAGGAGGGCAGAGGGCCGGTGGTGTCCACCCCTCTCCGTCTGCACCGTAGGCATGGTCTTCACTGGGGGTGAGCTCCTGCAGAGGGGCGGAGGCGGGCACCCGGTATGTGCGGTTACCTTGCTTCACCTTACACGGGCCAGGCCTCCCCTCCACACGGACCACCACGTCTGGGCACTCCCTCACTCAAACACCTTCAGTGACTCCCACGGCCTCTCCCTTTCCACCCAAGGCTGCCTCCCACTCTGCAGCGTTCCCCTCCTCACAGGCCAGAAAACCCAGAGCAAGGCTCAGGACAGGACGTTGCTGAAGCATCTTTCTGCTCCCTGCCTGCACTTGGGGTGTAAATCGGGGTAAAGGCAAATGAAGGGCCCGGGCCCCCAACGCGCCCTGTTCATCAGCTTCCAGACTTGTCCCTTCACTTTCAGTCCCAACCACGGACCGCGCCAAAACTCAAAGCCCCTCCCCCAACTTCCCCAAGAAAACAAGGGGGGCGGGGCGGTGAGGGATGGAGCAGCGCGCCCCCCCATCTTTGCACTTGCTGCTCCTCCTCCCGCCCGGCCTCCCCCAGGACCCCAGCCCTCTCGTGATGCTGGGGCCTCACCCTCGGGTCCTGGAGGTGGCGGCCGTGTTGAGCGCCCACCCTGCCCTTAAGAGCCCAGCCCCGCGGCGCTGGAGTCCCCTCCCTCCAGGGCGGGGGCGGCCCTGCCTCTTCGGAAAAGTTACTGTGAAATAAGGACGAAACCAAAAAACCAAACCCGTTGCCGTCGAGTCGATTCCGACTCACAGCGACCCAAAAGGACAGAGTAGAGCTGCCTCATAGGGTTTCCAAGAAGCGCCTGGCGCGTCTATTGGCAACTCCCTTGTCGGCCACTGCGATTCGTGCCAGCAAGGGACTCGGGGTGCAGTGCCGCCCGCCCCCGACTCCTGCCGCCCCTGCCTCCGTGGTCAGAGCCGCCCTGAGACCATGCCTGGGAAGTCACGCAGCGCCCCCTCTGAGGCCCTGCCTGGGATTCCCGCCGCGCCCCGGACGGGGCGGGGGCCCCGGCCTCCGGGATCATCGCCGCGCCCCACCCTGCGCCTACTGCCTCCCGCCCCCCGCACCTCGGCACCTCGGCGTCCTCGCACCCCCCCAACCCAGCCTCTCGTATCCACGGACCCTCGGGTCCCCGCACCCTCCCACCCCCGCACTCCTGGACACACAGATCCCTCGCATCCCCCTTCCCCGCACCCTGATTCGCAGACCTCCGCCCCGACCCCTCCTCCCTTTTCGCGGCCACTTTGCTGGAGCCACGTGTCCCGCCTCCGCGGGCACCGGGGCTCACGTGGGCGGGGCCGGACTCCTCTGCGGTGACGCCCCCAGAAGCCCCTGGGGAGGCGCCTCGGCTGCTGGGCACCCTCCTGGTTGGCGGCCGGCCAGAGGGATTCACACAGGGCTCGGACTGAGCCCCAGGCGGTGTGTGCATCCCAACCCCCTCATCTGTAAAGTGAGGCCAATAAGCCTGCATCCCAGCTTCCGGGGATTAATAATAACAACAGGAGACACTGATGTTCCGGCACTTGGCCTCTATTATCTCATTTAACGCTCGTGGCTCCCACGCCCAGCACACCTATGCAGGTCCCGGCACACACATCTCTGAGGGGCCCAGCACACGCACCTGTGGGGGGGCCTGGCGCAAGCACCTGTGGGGGACCTGGCACCCAGGCTGAAGCAGTTTGCCATTTTCAGTACGTGGCTGCCAAGGGTGCCTGGGGGATTGTCTGCTCCCCTGCCAGCCAGAAAGGGGGGACAAGCATATGCCATCCACTGGATCCCAGTCCCATGGCACACTTACTGCAAGAGCCAGAAACACTGCTGCTGGTCGAGGCAGCACCCGCTGTCAGTGTTAGTGCCACACGAGCCTGGGGGTGTGGAAGGGTTTCGTCAACTACTATCAACCCAGTGGTGGAGGAGGCTCAACGGTAGAATTCTCGCCTTCCATGTGGGAGACCTGGATTCTATTCCTGGCCAATGCACCTCATGCGCAGCCACCACCCACCTGTCAGTGGAGGCTTGCATGTTGCTGTGATGCTGAACAGGTTTCAGCGGAGCTTGCAGGCTAAGACAGACTAGGAAGAAAGGCCTGGCGATCTACTTCTGAAAATCAGCCAGTGCAAACCTTATGGATCACCACAGTCCAACCTGCAACTGATCATGGGGACAGCGCAGGACTGGGCGTTGTTTTGTTCCATTGTGCATGGGGTCACCATGATTCTGGGACCACCTTGATGGCAGCCAGCAACAATACTGTCAACCCCGTTACGCAGATCGCCTGGCGTCTAGACTGAGGCTCAGCGTGTCAACCCAGTTACACAGATCGCCCGGCATCTAGACCGTGGCTTAGCGAGGGACAGTGGTGGAACTCAGCCCTGCGTATCTGACACCAAATGCCAAGCTCTTCAGGGCAGTTATCCACACTTTTCTTTTCTACAGTTAATTTTTAATTACAAGGTAATTATGACTGTACCCCTGGGTGGTACACGTAATACCTTCAGGTGCTAACCAAAAGGTTGGAGGTTCAAGCCAATAGAGGCGCCTTGGAAGAAAGGCCTGGTGATCTGCTTCTGAAAAATCAGACATTAAAAGCCCTATGGAGCACAGTTCTGCTCTGACACACGGGGTCACCATGAGTCAGAGTCAACTCGACAACAACTGTCATTGTTATTTGAAAAATTAAACCATAACAACTATGGTTAAACTGTACTGCTCCCAAGAAGGAACTACTCTTATGAGTCTGATATGGGGCCTTCCAGAACTTTTTTTTTTAACTTGTACAGACATCATAGGATTGTTTAGTATGTGTGTTTACACACGTTGTATTTTAAGATGGGTATCCTTCTGCAACTTGTTTCTTTTCATTCAAGAATCTGTCTTAGCACCTACAGCTCCTTCCAACTGCTACAGTATTGCCCAGTATGAGTGTTGCACAGCTTCTTGAAGACAACCCCCAATGGAGAGACTGAGTCTTTCATTTTCTAAAATTGCCTACAAGGCTGTAATAAACACTGTTGGCCTCCCTTCCTCCTGTACATGTTCCCGCTGAGTCACGGGTGCCGTGCGGTGTCAGCCTGCTGCCCGCCTGGGGTCACGGGGTTGCTGGGGGGAATCAACTCAGAGGGAACAAACAACAATGCCCACCTGAGCGTATGGACTTACCGCCCACCAGCTCTGTGAATAGGACCATCTCTTAGTTGGGGAAAGGATGTGCTTGGCACGTGGACACAGCCACAAATGGACTCCCTGCTCCATGACAGCCCTGGTCCGGGATGGCCTCGTGGGCAGTGTCAGGACACATCCACTTTATGTCGCAACAGCCCAAGGTAAGAAGACATACAGGAGGTGCCCAAGGTCATCGGTCATCGGGGAAACACCTATCACAGTCACCATCAGAAACCATTTCGCACTCTCTAGGATGGCTGCAATGAAACAGCAGGTAACCACAGGCGCTGGTGAGGATGTACAGAAATCGCACCGCTGCGGGGAACAATCTGGCAGTTCCTCAAACCAGAGCCAGCGGATAAGCCAGCAACTCCACACCTAGGTACACACCCAAGGGAAATGAAAACAAGTGTCCGCACAGAAATCGGTCCATCAAAGTTCACAGCAGCATTATTCGTAACAGCCAGAAAGTGGAAACAACCCCAATATCCATCAACAGACGAATGGATGAACACAATGTGGCTATCCATACAACGGAATGTCATTCAGCCATCATAAAGGACGAAGTTCCCATGCACGCCACAACATGGATCGACCTTGAAAACAGCATGCTAAATGAAAGAAGCCAGACACAATGGCCACATATTATGAGTCCATTTGTGTCAGAGTGCAGAACAGGAAAACAGAAAGTAAATTCGTGGCTCCCAGGGGCTGGGGGGGGGGGGGGGCAGGGAGGATAAGGGGCGATAGCTAGAGTGTGGGGTTTCTTTTCGGGGGATGATGAAAATCATCTAAAATTGACTGTGGTGATGGTGGTACAACTCTGAATATATGAAAGACCACTGCACGGTATGCTTTAAGTGGACAGATCGTACGAAAGGTGAATCACGTTTTGGTAAAGCCGTCAAAAAACAAGAAAGAAAAAGGAAACACCCACGGGCAGTGGACGGCTGAGCTGGTCAGTCCGGGGCCCGGATGGAGAAAGCGCAGAAGACAGGACAGGAATCTGGAAGGTTCGCTCAGAACAACCGGCTGCACGGGGGCTACAGGAACTGCCAGCTGGCGATCTACTTCCAAACGTCCGGCCGCTGAGAACCCCCTGGAGCCCAGTTCTACCCCGACACACGGGTCCGCACGAGTCGGTGTCGCCTCGACAGCATCTGGCTTTGGTTTCAGTATCCCTGCTGGGCTCAGGGACTGGCAAGCAATGGCTGGGAGGGACGTGGCCTCGTGTGGACACTGGTGGGTCCTGGAGGCGCTGTGGTGGGGTCACCTGCCCGAGGCCCCCTGCACAGCGAGCTCCTCCTTTAGGGGCAGAGAGCACACTCCGCGGCCCTCCACCCTCCACGGAGTCACCCCTGGCAATGGTTAGACACTCTGAAACCAAAGGGCAGGTACAACGTACCCAACAGGGGAGAGGCGGCGAGTAGAGGCTAATTAAGGAAACCGCAATCCAAATACGCAACAGAACACCAGGCGGACACCAGAAATCACGTGTTCTATGTTTATTATCACAATAAATCTTCACAGCACTGAACGCCAGGAACGGAGTTACAGAGCACCATGAGCCACGTGTGGACTGATCCACGTATGGGACACCGTAAACAGATCCACATGCTAGCGCACATGTTACGTGTATCGAGTGGGAAGGGGGTCTGGAATGATCACCGAAATGGACTGGGGGAGGGTGGTTTCCTGTGTTTTTTACAATAAGTATGATTTTTACAAAAACACCAAAAGCCATTACTTTTTCAATTTAAAAACACAAAACACAAAATGACCTTTAAATAGACTTGAAGTCGTTTGGCGCACCTTGGTTTTCTCCCCACCAATATCAACAGACTTCGCCATCTGGACCAGACGCCACCTCCCAGACGCCCGTGACCATCAGCACAGGCTCCTCCCGCCCCCACCCAACTGAGAACTCGGGCCTGGGAAGGTGGGCCGGGCCTGAGGACGCCCCTCCTAGCCCAGCCTGGAAATCCCTGCTCCCTCACGTTATTCTAGAAGACACTCTAGGAACTGTTCCATCATCCCAAGTGGAGCCAAGGTTCCCAGCTGGGGCCTCAACGCAGGGTTCCTTCTCCCTCCCAGGTCGGCGACTCCGGCTTTCCTTGGGTCCCTCAGGCGGGCGTATGAACAGGCAGCAGTGGAGTATCAACATCACAGTGACAAGACCCTTCCGGGAGACACCTCAAATGCCAGGCACCAATCAGGCGCCCAGCTAAGCCTTCAACAGGGCGACCTTGTGTTCCGGAACAGAGTCTTCACTGATGTTGTAGGGCTGGGTCCCGGGTTCCTGCCTCAGCTGCTTCTCTGAGAAAACACAAGTTGTACAAGGACTAGAGAAGCAGAAGCAAGCGCGCATCAGCCCACAGAACGGGAGCAAAGGCCGGCATCTCGTGGTCCTGAGCAGGGGAAGCAGAGGCACCGCTGGCTCTCTGTAGGATGTCACAACCATCTCTGAGCACACCATCTCCCCTTTCTCATCGCTGGGCGGTACTCCCCCGCGTGCCTATGCCAGTTGGTTCATCCACCCTCCCGCTGCTCCGTGTTTGAGCTCACAGACATCATGATGAACAAAAGGAGCTGGACGGAAAACCAATCTTTACAGTTCCACTCCCGTGAGCTTCTGGAGCAGGCCCAACTAACTTATGGAGGGGAGATCTGAACAGTGCTTACCCCTGGGGGTGGGAAGTCACTGGGAGAGGGCAGGGGAGAACTTTCTGGAGTGAAGGAGAGGTCCCACATCTTGAGCGGTAGATACATAGGGTATCCGTTTGTCAGAACTCCAAATGTACTGTGTGTAAATTTTACCTGAATTACATGCACACAGACACAGACGCACTCCGTGCTCAGAAGTCCCCAGGGCAGGAGAGGGCCCTGCCTAACGTGCCTGCTGCCTCACACCCCTTGGCTCCCCATCCCTCTCTCTAAGCAGGTGAAGGTGGAGAAGGGCCAGCCCTGGGCCTGGAGCACCAGGATCCCACAGCACACAAGGCTCTCGATGCAGTGAGGCCCAGCAGCCCAGCTCGGCGTCAAACAGCCCGCCCTGCATCTCTGGCCTGTCCCGCACGGACAGAAGAGCTGCCAAGGCCCAGCTGGGACCACCAGTGACCTTCACTCTCAGGACTCCAGCGTCCCCCCCACCCCGAGTCCTGCTCTTCCCGCCCTTCCTGCACTCCCGCGGGCTGGGGCCCGGTTCTGATGGCACCAACCTGCTTCTTCGACAGTGGAGAAATACTGGAACCCTTTCAGGTCTGCAGACAGCAGGACACGCAGCACGGGCACCTGAGGGACAGACACACGTCCATTAGAGGGCGAGGTCACTCCTCTCTGACGCCCTGAGGGCACGCGGCCCGGGTCAGACGCACAGCTCCACCACTGTGCCCACGTGGGAGGGGTGCCACCCACACGTCGCATGTTGTGTCTCAGCGCGTCCCACGAGGGGCACGTCCCACATCACATGCTGTGTCTCAGCGTGTCACGTGAGCGGCATGTCCCCACGTCACATGCTGCGTCTCAGCGCGTCCCGTGAGGGGCACGTCCCCACATATGTAAAACGGAGAAGAGACCCTGCCTCACTGAAATGCTGTAAAGAGGATTTTTAAATGAGTAGTTTCCAAAGAACACAAGCAGGAAGCCGAGCACTCTCGAACATGACGGGCGACATTAACAGTCAAGAGCACAGCGCCGGAGCTGGCCTTCCTGAGCCTGCAGCCCACCCCACCCTCGCTGTGTGGTCTCAGGCAGGCTGATGAGCTTCTCTGGCCTCCTCGTCTGAAACGGGGAGGATGTGACTGCCAATAACCCCGCGTGACCCCGTGACAAATGCCAGCTGTCAGGAAGCCGCTGGCTCCGAGCCCGGCTCAGCGGCGGGTTTCAGGACTGGCTGTAGATGTGTTCTCCACAAGGCTGTGGGCCACACCTACGTCCCTGCGTGCCCCTGCCTGGTACATGGCTGGGAGGGCACCCTTCACAACAAAGCCCGTGACTCACTCCCCCATCAATGCTGATCCCAGGCCGTGCGCCCAGGCCGTGGGCGGGTGGCCTCTCTGTCACCCTACATGGTGCCCCCACCCCTTGCCAACAAACACGGTCACTGTCGCTGCTCCTGTTAGGTTCAGGCCCACAGGTAAAGACGCCGATGCTGTTCAGACCACGCACAGGGTCCTGGGAGCTAAGGAAATGGGTTTCAGCAAACCCGCAGTTACGTCCTTCTGTCACCCTCTCAGCAACCCCCACCCCCCAACCAGAGGCCTCCTGAAGCCCCTGAGCACTTCCTGCGCCTATTTCCGCATGTCCGCGTCTGTCTGTACTTCCTAAACGTCCACCCGTGCGACCAGGGGCCCGTCGCCGCACAGTCCAGCGTGGAGCGGAAGGAAGTCATGACCGCCCGGGGCCAGGCTTTCCTCCTGCCCTTGCAGGGCCCCGCTCCCCGCTCCTCCCCAGAGGCGGAGGGTCACCGTGAGGACCGCCGGCCAAGGGGCTCCTGAGAGGGCCCCAGCCACCCCACCCGGAACCACACCCTCCCTCTCAGTCACCGGGGGGTTCCTCACAACCGGCCGCAGCCCCCGGCCGCTACCTGCAGGCCGACAAAGGCCAGGGTGACGCCCCGCCGGCGGAAGTCCTCTATCAGCTGCCCCAGTCCCAGCACCACAGTGTAGTCGACGCTGCTGACGTGGGTGCACTCCAGAACCACGCTGCGCGGGGGCGAGGCTGCAGAGACAGCCCACGGGTCAGCCGAGGGGCCGGGGAGGGCCGCGGGGGCCGGGGCGGG
>NW_004443964.1:2661780-2678957 GCF_000243295.1 Trichechus manatus latirostris
GGCCGGGTCCTGATGGAGAGCAGGCAAGGTTGCAGGGCACAGAGAGGGTGCAGGGTGCAGAGGGGGTGTGGGGTGAACTGGGGGTGCAGGGTGCAGAAGGGGTACAGGGTGCAGAAGGGGTGCGGGGTGAACTGGGGGTGCAGGGTGCAGAGGGGGTGTGGGGTGAACTGGGGCTGCAGGGTGCAGAGGGGGTGCAGGGAGCCAGGGACTGAGCCCACCACATCCTGTTTCTCGTACCTTCCAGAGCCCGGCTGAGCATGGCCTCCCGGAGAGCCTCAACTGCGGGGAAGTGCAGGCCGCTGGCAGGCTGCAGAATCAGGACTGGCCCATCAGACACCTGGGGACGTGGGGGAGAAGACAGTCCTGGGGGAACGGCTGACTGGCAGGTGGGCTGTCAGCACACACAGCCTCAACCTGAGCCCAACAGGCCAGAGGGGATGAGGTGTCGACAGCTGGCCACATGCCCAAAGGGACAGTACTGGGGTTTCCAGCAAGGAGGTGACTTCAGGATGAAGAGGCGAGTCTGGGGTCCTGCTCCCTACACACCCTGCTGTTCCCCAAGTCTCCTGGGCATGGCAGGAACCCTCCTCCCCCTACTCCCCGAGCAGCCCAGGTGACAGCCGGTACCTGGGTCCTGGGCCTGGCCACGGAGTGCAAGAGGATCAGTGCGGACACCAGAGTCCCCGCCAGGATTCCGTACTGCACCTCCCAGAAGCAGAGCAGGAAGGTCACACTGAGGGGCAACAGGTCCAGCCCTGGGGAGGCGGGGGGAGCAGCTCAGAGGCGCCAGCTCTCGGGGAGCCCAGTACCTGCCCAGCCACTGCCTCGGCACCCCGGGCCAGCGGGATGACGTCCTGGCTCCTCACTTACTGATCAGAGAAGATCCTGACCCAAAGCAGCCAGGGGCCCTGGGATGGGGGCACCTGCTCACGTGGATGGCCAAGTCAGGAGGAAAGCCCCTTCCCACCAGAGGGGAGGAGGAGTGAAGGCCTGCCCGCCCAGCTCCCCGAGGCCTGAGCGCCCTCCGTAAGTTAAGAAGAGGGGATGTCGGGGGCAGAGCCGGGCCTGAGAGGTGGGGGGCGGGAGGCTGTGCGGGACCACAGGGGCCCCTCCGAGGACAAGCCTCAAATTCTCCAAGCCGCACGTGGGAGGAGATGTTCTAAAAGGTAGTGGCGTGGGCTTTGCAGTCAGCCCTGAACTTCACCCACCACACGTTAGCTCAGATGCTCGTCCTCCCGAGCCTCAGTTTTCCGTAAGTAAAACTGGCACGTCCATGCCTACTTGAGGGCAGCTTTAAAGATTAAATGCAACAATGTATGAGAAATCCAGAGCGTAAAGTGCTCGGTGAAAGGATAGTTACTTCACTTGATAACCAGCCGGGCTGACGAGAGAAACCAGATACACTCCACAGACCCTTTAAACTCTTTAACAAACAAGAAATGACAAAAACTGGTGTCACCGAAGGAGCTGCTGGTTCAGGAACTCCTGTCTTCTGGTGCCCATGGGCTGGGCTGGACCCTGCCGTCACCCCAGAACCCCCATCTCTCCCCAGTGAAGCAGCACGAGCAGACAAAGGCCGTTGGCCAAGAAAAGGCACAGGGACGGGGAACTCACGTGGGGTGACCCGCCCAGATACGTGCGTGGCTGGACGGGGGTCCCATTCAGGGATGGGGAGCTGAAGGGAGCCTTGCTGCCCCTGCAGCCCCAACCCACCGACCACAGGCATCTCCCGGCCTTCAGCGCGTCCTACACTGTCCTGTCCTGGGGCGACAAGACGGTGAGGGAATCCAGTACAACCCCAAAGCTGTTTACCCTTGGTGTGGGCTGAACAGTGCTCCCCAAAAAACGTATGCTGAAGTCCTACCCCCCAGTACCTGGAAATGTGACCTGATTTGGAAACAGGGTCTCTGCAGAGGTAATCAAGGTAATGTGAGGTCAGGCTGGGTTAACCAAAACCAAACCCACTGCTGTCCAATCGACTAGGTTAGGTGGGCCCTAGAGCCAAAGACAAGTGTCTTTATAAGGAGAGGGGCGTGGACAGAGACGCCCAGGGAGAAGGCCACGTGATGACGGAGACAGAGATGAGAGTGATGCCATCTACAAACAAGCAATGCCAAGCCTGGCTGGAGACCACCAGGCAAGAAGATCCTCCCCTAGCGCCTCTGGAGGGAGCGCGGCCCAGCCGACACCCGGAGTTCGGAGTTCCGGGCTCCAGAACTGAGAGACGATCCGAGTCTGCTGTTTCAGCCCCCGTGTGTGGTACTGTCTTCCGGCCGCCTCAGGAGGCTCACATGCCCTCAGCTCCCAACCACCCTGATGTGGGTGGGTCACGTGTCGCCGGCGCCACGGGAAATACGTACTCTTGACACGCCAGAGCGTCCCGAAGATCTTGGCGTCAAACAGGGGGGCCACAGCCATGATGATTACGGCGGCCAGGGCGGACTTGGGGATGTAGTAGAACAGTGAGGTCAGGTAGTCCAGTGACAGCAGCACGAGCACACCTGCGGGGGGCGGGGGAGGGTCACAGCCAGGACGCACAGGTTCGCACCCAGGCAAGGGCACTGGGAGATCTGTGTGTGAGCCCCCCGCCCGGGAGGGGACAGGCAGCGCCGCCCGGAGGCAGGAACAGAGTCCCACCCCTTGCCCCACACCCGTGGGATCCAGGTGGTCCAACCAGACACGTGCCCTTCGATTGTGGGTCCCCTTCCTTTCCCTCCACCTACCCCAACTGCCGGGGGGGGGACAGAGGAAGATAGCAGGGGGCTCACCTGTCACCAGCCCCCCCGCTGGGGTGCACACGCCTGACTGGGCGTTCACGGCCGTCCTGGAAGGCAATAAGGAGGCGTTAACCTGGTCAGCAGGCCCGGAAGAGGCGCAGCCGACACGGCCGTGAGCAGACGTCCTCATGGGACCGGCCGAGCAGGTCCTGAGCCCCCGGCCTGTCCCCCTTCTCCCGCAGGACTAACGTAACCCTGGCATCGGGACGACGCGAGCACATCCGTGCACTGGGACTCTCAGTGGTCAGCACAGCCACGTGCTGAGAAGAGCAGCGTGTGCCCCCGCCTGCCCTTCCGCAGCGACAGCTCGTGGAGGGCGTCCGCTGCGAGAAGGAGGGCCAGCTTCCAGCTGCGAGACCACGGCAACGTGGGGACATGGGCAGAGCGCCGGCGGGGCTGTGCCTGTCGGCCGGCAGGGCCGCCCTTGCCTGGCTGCCCTCCCCCAAGACCATCGAGGAGGAAGGACGTGGTCACTCACCGTCCGAAGCTGCCCGTGACTGGGTAGGAGGAGACAAGGGAGCCCAGCGTGTTGGTGAGGCCTAGGAGGGGGGTGGCGAGCAGAGGGGGGGCCGGGAGGGGAGGGGCCCGAAACAGAGGGGAGACGAGATGCGGGGAAGATAAAAAACGGAGAGTGAGTAGGAGAATAGAGAGGGGGCTACTCCGGGGGAAGGATGGGGTCTTCTCTTGCTCTCTCTGCCCGTCTCCTTCTGTCACTGTCTACCTATCTCTCTGTCTCTCGATGTCAGTGTCTCTCCCTCTCTCTGCCTCTGTCTCTCCCTCTGTGTGTCGCTATTTCTGTGTCTCTGTCTCTCTGTCTCTGTGTCTCTCCCTCCATGTCACTGTTTCTCTGTCTCTCTGTCTCTGTGTCTCTCCCTCCATGTGTCACTGTTTCTCTGTCTCTCTGTCTCTGTCTCTCTCCCTCCATGTGTCACTGTTTCTGTCTGTCTGTCTCTCCCTCCATGTGTCACTGTTTCTCTGTCTCTGTCTCTCTGTCTCTCCCTCCGTATGTCTCTGTTTCTCTGTCTCTGTGTCTCTCCCTCCGTATGTCTCTGTTTCTCTCTCTCTCTGTCTCTCCCTCCGTATGTCTCTGTTTCTGTTTCTCTGTCTCTGTCTCTCTCCCTCCATGTGTCACTGTTTCTCTGTCTCTGTCTCTGTCTCTCCCTCCATGTGTCACTGTTTCTCTGTCTCTGTCTCTCTGTCTCTCCCTCTGTATGTCTCTGTTTCTCTGTCTCTGTCTCTCCCTCCGTATGTCGCTGTCTCTCTCTGTGTCTCCATCTCCCTCTCAGAAGAAAAAACAAACCATGGCCTTTGCCGAGCTCCCCGAGGTTGACTCCGGCTCCTGCATGTCTGTGGCTCACATACACCTTCCCCCCTACCCCCCTTTATAAAGGGGAGAAGCACCTCGCCCCATGAGGCGTGCTGTCAGACAAGGACACACGAGACAGACCCAGAGATCTGAGAACGGGCCACCTGCCCACGGCACTCAGCAGCCTCCCTCACGCCGACGAGGGTGACGCGCAGATCAGTGCGCCTCCCATGCGGCGTGGACCCTGCCTGCAGCCTCGTCAGCACCCGGACCGGACAACCAAGATGACGGGCTGTGTGGATCAGAACCTTGCCCAGGGTCCTTCGCTGAGGCGGTGGTTCCCCAACTGTGTAACCATGACAGGGTCACAGGTTCACCAGGAGGCAGCACAGCGTGGGGCCCACCCCGCACGGGGCCTCCCCGGCCACATGCCCACCACGTCCTTGAGGGCGGACCCGGTGAGGACAAGCCTGTACTGGGGCAGGGGCAGCAGGGGCCTGGCCAGACAATGACCGCAGGCTGCACATGAGCACCCACCCCATCACACCGGAATCCACAGATCCCAGCCTCGGCCAAAGACACAACTCCGTGCACAGGTACTGAGCTGGGGGTGCGCCCTGCGGCTGACACCTGCAGGTTAGCTGGTCTCCACCAAGCGCCACTGAAAGCTGCTGGGCCCATTTCATATCCACATGCGATACGTGTGGCCTTTCCAGCCATGGTCTTGTAATTCACACCCGAGTGATTGGGCGGGACTGTGTGATAGGGTAATTGTGGCCCGCAAAAGGGACTAGTCAGTTTTGCCATCCTGCTGGGCTTGAAATGAGCTACCCCAGAAGTGGGAAGAAGAGAGGACCCCACCACAGCCAGGGAAGAAGAGCTGGGAGCCAGAGTGTCCTTTGGACCCAGAATCCCTACGCTGGGAGGCCCGTGGGATCAGGAGACAGAGCTAGAGCGAGCTCTAACTCTGAAGATGGTAAGAAGTGGAGGCAGCAGAGAGCCGGCAGCACGAGACAGCGCAGTGGGATTCCCAGCCCACTGAGAGAGAAAGCTGAGTGCCTTTGGGCAGAGACCGAGGGCCAGGGAGGGGCGTGCCTGCGAGCACGGCTGGGAAGAGGCTGTCCTGATGGAAGAACTGTATCCTGAGCGTTCCTGAGCCTGAATTGTAACTATTACTTCCCTAATAAACCCCACAATCATGAGTACGGTCTGTGAGTTGTGTGGCTGTTGCAGTGAATGATGGAGCCCAGCAGAGAAGTAGAGAGTGCCGTGGGAAGGACGGTTGGTGTCAGAATTGGTAAAGACGGCAGAGAGAGGAGGCATGTCTGACCCCCGCCTCACAGAAATCAGCCTTGGGCTGTTGATCTTGGTTCTCCTTCCCCCTTGTGGGGTTGGAAAAGGTCAGACACTGCCCCAAGCCATTTTTACACCACAAATGTCTAGTCCACAGCAGGAAACGCACCCGCTGTTAATAACCAGAGCTGGCACTCTGTGATCAGCGGTCGGACCCTTCCCTGGATTGTAGTTTGTCTGGGTCACCGTGTCCTCGGGATGTGAACTACGTGTCACTGGTGGTGTCACGGGAACGAGACGCACTGAGAAACTGCGTTTGGGAGTCTGGCTGGTGGGTGCTGGGGAGTCTGTAGGTTTTCTCTGCCCCGGAGCAGGTGAGTCCCAGGAGATCCCAGCTCCACCATCAGCAGGCAACGTCCCACTCACCAGGGCTCAGAGAGCAGCACTGGTAGGGTCCCTTGTGACTCACCCTGGGGCCCCACAACCTCTGCGTCAAGAACCCACGTGGTTCGAGTCCCAAACGCTGCCACTGAGGCTGTCGGGTGTTACTGGTGCACACCCCTCAGGGAGGAGCCCGGCGCTGCCACCTGGTGAGACCCGGGGCCCCTCATAAGGGACCACCATAGACCAAAAGCCACGGTGAGGACCAGTTTAGGGCCCCCGCAGCAGTGTCCCAACAAACCACTAGGGAGGTCAGAGTCGTTAAAACAAAAGAAAGCAACACTGTGAATCCAGGCAGCCAGGTCCTCCCTGGGCCCACTGATCCACCTGCTCTGCCTCAGGGGACCAAGGGCAGAGATGACAGTGCTCAAAGTCCACTCAGGTCAACAGCCTCACCCAATGCTACCTGGCTGCATTGCTAGCTTTCTGCCCTGTGGGCCCCATAGCTCCCTCCTGGAGGCAGAACACTGCAGACATTCCAGGGCAGGGAGCACAGCAATGTCCTGCACACAGCAGACACTTAATAGGTGGCAGTCAGAGCTGACACCACGTCAGCTCCCTATTCCTAGCAGCTAAACTGAACTATCTGGGGATCTGAGGGGGAGTCCACGCTCACATTTCAGAAGGACCCAGCTCCGGGCCACCTCCATGCCTGCATCTCCTCCCGACCATCACACCCGTGTACCATGTGAGCAAGACGCAGAGGAGCCCACACAGACCGTGAGCCCTACGGCCAGAGCCTTACCAATGGCCACCAGCTCCTGGTTGGCGTCGACACGGTAGTTATTCTGAGAAGCTGAAAAGAATGGAGAGTAAAATCCGGTCAGCAGGTGTACAGTGTCAGAAAGAAAACGTTCATGAGATGAAAGACAGCTAATGAGATTCCACATATGGTGGTATCTAGATTTTATGAACAGGCGTGTACACATACACACATACTATATACATCCAACTCTTAATAAGACAGGGTAAAACTGCCCCACAGGGTTTCCAAGGAGCTCCTGGTGGATTCAAACTGCTGACCTTTTGGTTAGCAGCCAAACACTTAACTACTGTGCCACCAGGGCCCTAAGGAAACCCTGGTGGCCTTGTGGTTAAGAGCTACAGCTGCTAACCAAAAGGTCGGCAGTTCAAATCCACCTGGCGCTCCTTGGAAACCCTGTGGGGCAGTTCTACTCTGTCCTACAGGGTTGCCATGAGTCAGAATTGACTCTACAGCAATGGGTTTGGTTTGGTTTATATACATACATGCACGTGTCTACGGGTATGTGTACGTTTGTGTCACAAGAAGAGAGCAGAGAGCTGTATGGTAAAATGCCAGCAGGTAACTGGAGTAGTGAGAACACTTACGGGGATTTGTTTTTTCTTTATATATTTTTGCACTTTCAACATTTTCTACAATAAACAGGTACCATTTTTACAAGGGAAAAAGTTTTAAACTAAAAACCTCCTTGTTTACAAGCCCGGCTGACTAGAAGGTCAAAGGTGAGACATCCCAGAGGGATGAGCAGACAGTGATTTCAGGGGAAGACAGAGGGATCTGGGAGTCCCTGGGAGGCGTAAACAGTTAACACACTCGGCTGCTAACTGAAAGGCTGGAGTTCAAGTCCACCCAGAGGCACCTCAGGAGAAAGGCCTGGCGTGAAGAATCCGCCAATAAAAACCCTATGGAGCGCAGAGTCCTACTCTGACACACATGGGGTCGCCATGAGTCGGAGATCAACCCGATGGTAACTGGTCTGATTTTTTTATGCGGATGTGAATCTAAGGCAGGGGTTGGCAAACGTTTCTGTCAAGGGCCAGGTGGTAAACGTTTTCGGTTTTGTGAGCCGTGCCAGGTCGCAGGTATGCGGAGGCAGCTAGACAGCACGATGTCAACCTCTCAGGAATTTTGCGAGTGGTTCTTAAAAGCTGCCGTTATCACCAATCAAATCAAAACTTTCAATTAATGAATTACATTAAAAACAAGATACGACTTAAAACCCATTGCTTGCTAATTTATTGTATTACGTTTTACTATTCCCAAAGCTCCCGAGGTTATTCATATCTATGGCATCTGTACGGTGATCCTGTATGATGGCAGTGACTGGGTCTCTCATCTCAACTCTAAACGTGACCCACGTTTAGTGAGTCACGTTCGGCTTGAAGTCAGCCCTGGTGGGAGTGTTTACACCACAGGAATTGGCAAAGGCTACAGAGCTGGGCCTTTGACTTCCACGGAATGCCAGCTGTTGAACATTCACTGGGCACACCACCAGAAGGAGCTTTTCATTATAAATCTATTTTTACTGCAGATTCTAAAGACATAACATAGGCAGGTTCTACTTGGATAAAAATTCAAATTTTTAAAATTCAAGCAGATAAAATGCAAGCAAGAAAGCAGGCAACAAGCAAAGCAGGCAGCTCCCAGGATGAGACCACCAGGGTGGGCCTGTGTGACAAACATCTTACCGAAGGCTTTGGCCACTGCGATGCTCTCCAGCAGGCCCATCAGGGGCACCACGGCCAGCCCAGCCCCCATGTCCTGAGAAGGGAGGGAGGGACAATAAGCAGCCTTGTAAGCCCACACCTTCCTAACTCCAGGTAAGGAAAGGATGGGTCTGGCTGAGCACAGACCTCCCAAGGCAGGGATCAGCTCTTCTCCACATCTCCTAACCGAAGCAGATGTACTTCAGCTGCAGGACCATGAACTTACACATGCAAGGAAATACCTCCTTATTGTGAATGATTACAGAACACGACAAAGTCATTTCTGCCGGTGTCCAAAACAGGAGGGACGCCTCTGGGTTCTAGCTCAAGGCAGTCCCTGGGTAGTGCTCACTGCTAACAGAAAGGTTAGAGATTCAAGTCCACCCAGAGGCATCCTGGAAGAAAGGCTTGGCAATCCTACTCTCAAAAAATCAACCACTGAAAACCCCATGAAGTACAGCTCTTCTCTGACGCACATGCAGTCACTGTGAGCCGGAATCAACTTGATGGCAACTGGTTCTGGTTTCTCAAGGCAGGAAAACCAACGTGATGTCCCCTTGAAGTTCTGTCCAAGCTGGGATTCTTTTGTCAGCTGTCTTTGTACCCAGACACACCCCTTACTGAGGGCTCAGCAGTCCTAATGGGACTCAGACTTCCCCTCACTAAGCAGATGCATTAGGGACATGGAGTTTCCCATCTCGGCTTACCTGGACCATCTCAGTGAAGGAAATCGTCCCGTTGGCGGTGGTCACTGAGAAAGGAGGGGTCCGGACAGGAGGGAGCCCCTCGGCTATCTCCCCAGTAAGAACAAAGGGCTGGTATCCAGTCACTTCGAAGGAGTATGCAACCAGGGCAGCAAAAGAGACGACCAGGGCATTTCGAGCTAGAACAGAGGGAACAACACGTCAGTGACAGGCCACTCCCAGAAAATACAGGAAAGTTTAAAGCCAGACACTTATCTATGTCTGGGTGACTGTGGGAGAAGACACCACAGGAGTGGAACACCCCACCAGCCATGACCACTTACATTCCACCCTTGTCGATACAGCACAGATACAGTGGACGTTTGCAGGCGTGAACACGTGGTTATAGACTGTGCACAGGGTGGCACAAAAGACGGCAATACAAAGACAAGTAAGCACACCATGTACGGAATGTCTAGCATCCAATCAAAAATTACCATGCATGCAAAGAAGCTGGAAAACATGTCCCATAAGGAGGAGAAAAACCAATTAATCAAAACTGATATAAAAATGACACAGGTGACAGAATTAGCAGATAAGAATATTAAAACAGAAATTATAACTGTTTTCCATATGTTCAAGAAGCTAAAGGAAAAACTACGCATGTTAAATGGAAATGTGGAAGATAGAAAAAATTGAACATCTAGAAATGAAAACTACAGTGTCTGAGATGAAAATACACTGGATGGGATTAACAACGGATTAGCCACTAAAGAAAAAAGACTAGTGAACTAACTTAACAGATGTAGCAATGAAACCATCCAAAATGGATCACCAACCAAAACTAAGCCCGGTGCTGTCGAGTCGATTCCAACTCATGGCAACCTTATAGGACAGAGTAGAACTGCCTCATAGAGTTTCCAAGGAGTGCCTGGTGGATTTGAACTGCCAACCTTTTGGTTAGCAGCCGTAGCACTTAACTACTGTGCCACCAGGGTTTCCAAAATGTATCACATAAATGAAAAAAAATATTGAAAAACTTATGCAGAACATTAGCAAGCTGAGGAACAATGTCACATGGCTTAACACACTCACTGAACCGGAGTCTGCAAAGGACGGGGGGCGGGGGGGGCAGAACAATATTTGAAGAAATAAGGGCTGAAATTTTTCACAAATTTGATGAAAACTGTAAACCCACATACCCAAGAAGCTAAATGAAACCCAAGCACAAGAAACATGAAGAAAACTGTACCACAGCACATCATATTAAATTGCTTAAAACCAGTGATAAAGAGAATACCTTAAAAGCAGCCAAAAAAAAGGCAACATACAGAGGAACACAGATAAGAATGACAGCAGATTTCTTGTCGGAAATAAAGCAGGCCAGAAGACAGTGGAGTACTATCTTTAAAGCACTGGAAGAAAAAAAAACTGTCAACCTGGAATTCTGTGTCCAGCAAAAATACCTTCCAAAAATAAAGGCAAAATTAAGAGCTTTTTGACACACAAAAGCTGAAGGAATTTATCACCAGCAGGTCTATACTACAAGAAACGATTAAGAAAATCCTTCAAGGAAGAAGGAAAATTATGCCAGATGGAAATCTGGATCTATACAAAGACGTGAAGAGCACTACAAACAGTGACTACACGGGTGAATATAAAAAACGTTTTTTCTTACCATTTAATTCTCTTTAAAAATAATTAACTATTTAAAAGAAAGATAGTAACAATTACTGTGGGGTTTATAAGAAATACTGAAGTCAAATACATGACAATCGCACAAAGGCCAAGAAAGAAGAAACAGATGTACTGTTACAACGTTCTTGTATTACACATGAAGTCATATCAGTTGAACATGGAACGTGATAAACTAAAAATGTACACTATAAACCCTGCAGCACCTACTAAAAGCAAACAAATAAAAAAGCACACACACACAACAGTTACAGCTACGAAGTCAACAAAGGAAATAAAACAGAGTAATAAACAACACTCAATCCAGAAGAAGCAGGAAAAACGGAACAAAGAACACGTGCGACAAATAGAAAACAAACAGGAATGCGGGAGATTTAAAGCCAGACATATCGATAATCACATAAAACGGAAATCATATATAAACACCTCAATTAAAGACACAGGTTGTTAAAAAAAAAAAATTGTCGTTGTGTCAATTCTGACTCATAGTGACCCTACAAGACAGAGCAGAACTACCCCATAGTGTTTCCAAGGCTATAAATCTTTATGGAAGCAGACTGCCACATCTTTCTCCCACAGAACAGCTGGTGGGTTTGGGCCGCTGACCTTTCAGTTAACAGCTGAGCACTTAACCACTGTGCCACCAGGGATCTCTCTAAAGACACAAATAAGCTAAATAGGTTAAAAGTAAAAGGACAAGAAAATTTATACCTTGCTAACAGTAATCAAAAAAAAAAAAGGTAGAGTAGCTCTATTAGTATCAGGCAAAGTAGATTTCAGAGCACAAAGTATCACCAGGGATAAAGGTCATTTCAACAAAAAATAATAATTCTATATATTTATAGTAATAGAGCTTCAAAATACATGAAGCAAAAACTGATAGCTCTGAAAGAAAAATGGACATATCCATAATTATAGCTGGCGATCTGAACACCCCCTCTCAATAATTAATAGAACAAGTAGAAAGAAAAACAGCAAGGAAAGAAATTAAAACTGAAAATAAATAAAAACAGAAAAAAAAACCCAGCAAGGATATAGTGGCTTTAAATAACACTACCCACTGACTTGATCCAATAGACATTTATAGAACACTCCACCCCACAATAGGATATGTTCTTCTCAGGTGCACACGGAACATTGAACCATATTCTGGGCCATAAAACAAGTCTCAGTAAGTGTAAAAGGATTAAGATCATATAAAGTATGTTCTCTGACAACAATGAAATTAAATTAGAAATCAGTAACAAAATGCTAACTGTGAAATCCCCAAATATTTGGAAACTAAGTAAATTCTAAATAATCTCTGGGTCAAAGGAGAAATCAAAATGACAATCAGGAAGTGTTTTGAACTGAACGAAAATGAAAACACAATGTATCAAGGTTTGTGGGCTGCAGCTAAAGCAGAGTTGAGAGGGAAATTTGTAGCACTAAATACCTATATTAGAAAAGATGGGGTCTCAAAGACTTTCACCTTAAGAACTAGGGATCAAAAAAAGAGAAATTAAACCCAAAATGAGCAGAAGAAAAAAACAGAGATCAGAGCAGTAATGGATGAACTAGAAACAAAAACAATGGAGAAAATCAACGAAACCAAGTTGGTTCCGTGAAAAGACTGATCAAACTGATACATTTCCAGCCTGACTCATCAGGACAAAAAGGCAGATGACTTGTGTGCAAGTCCCCCCTCTGCCTCTTCCCAGCCATGTGACCTTGTTCGTCTACTCGTCTGCCTCATTCTCTTCTTCGACACACCGGGGAAAATACACAACACCCCCATCCTACAGGCTGTTATGAGAATCAAATAAAGTAACGTACGTGAAAGTGCTTCAGAAGCCACAAACCCTTACACGTCAGACTCCAAATCACTCAACTTCTGCATGCTAGACTTTTTCATGTACAAAAGGGAAATAAATAACAGTAACTGTTCTATCTGCCCCACGAGGTTGTTGTAGGGCTCAGAAGAAAAAAGGAAGTGAATGAACCTTTCCTACAAATGGCTGAACAAACAAAAATTACAGCTATAGGATAAGTCGTTTAATTGTCCTCACTTAGCTAACATAGAAGCGAAAACTCTACCTTTTCCAAAACCACTTTGGAGAGCGAGCTTGGTAACTACTCTCTTCAGGGGATGCTACAGCCTCGGGGAGAAGGGGGGTGAGGCTTCAGAGCCGCATTTGCCAAACTCCGACATGCCTGAGCATCCCCTGGGTATCGTGTTAAAATCAGATTCTGATCCGGCAGCTCTGGGGCCGGGCCTGAGAGTCTGCATTTCCAACTGCTGGCCCTGGGCCACATTTGGTTCATTGCTGATTAGCAAGGTGTGATAGGTGGAATAACAGCTTCCCAAAGATGCTTATGTCAGAATCCCTGGAACCTGTGACTAGGTTAGGTTACCTAGCAGGAAGGAATTAAGGTTGCACATGGAATTAAGGTTGCTAATCTGCTGACTTTGACACGGGGAAATTATCCTGGATTATCGAAGTGGCCCTGATGTCATCACAAGGTCCTTAAATGTGCAAGAGGAAGGTGAAGAGTTAGAACCAGTGCTGGCATCGTGACAAAGACTTGCCCCACCATTGCTGGCTCTGAAGACAATGAAAGGAGCCCGGGGACAAGGAATGCGGGCAGCCTACAGACAAGTTGGGAAGGGCAAAGAAGCAGGTTCTCAGGGCTATATCCACACTTCCCTCAGCTCGGAGGGAAGGGTCAGTTGACACCAGGGGCCTCCTCACTTTCCTGAAAACCCATTTCTGGGTGCCACTGACCAGAGCCCAACAGTGGGGGCCACTGTTTCCATCTGGGCAAAGAGCCCAGACAGCATCGAAAGAGAGGTCCCTGCCTCCCCGAGGGGCCTCTTCAGGGAGCCAGCGGCCACACGTACGCCTGTCCTGCAGCCAGGGCAGATTCTCCAACAGGCAAGGTAAGCACAGTGCTTACCTTGCTTACCACATCATCCGTAGTGAACAATTTCACATTTTTTCACCACAGCAAAGACTCTCCTACGTATGGCTGGCATCTCTCTCTCTCCCAACCCTACAGCACCTTTCTACAGGATCAAAGGGACGGATGACCCAGTGAGCAAGATAAGCACGGGCTTACCTGTGCTTACTTACCAGTCTATAATAAACAGTTTCACGTGGGTTTCACCACATCCTTGACGTAGTAAAAAACATGTGAAACTGTCCATTACAAATTAGTAAGTAAGCACAAGTACGCCTGTGTTTACTGAATAATCCACCCCTGCCTACAGCCTTTTCCACGACCTTGCTTTGTGCACCTTATCATTACCTGTGACTCACCTGTCGATGTCACACCTCAAGCACAATTCTTACCCCTAACGGGTGCACAATAAAGACAAAAGCAGTCGGGCTCGAGTGGAAACCTGCTTTCTCCCCAGCGACCTGCCCGGAGCCGAGGGTTTCTCACTACTGCTGTGGTGTGGCCATCCTGTGCACCACAGGGTGCTGAGCACCATCCCTGGCCTCCACCCACCGGATGCCAGTAACACCCGCCCCAGTGTGACAACCAAGTGTGTCCAGACATTGCCCAAGGTCTCCTGGGCGCAGAACCGTTGCTCTAGACCAGTGTTTGCGACCTTGGCTGTTTATCAGAATCACCTGTGGTTGTTGTTGGAGCCCTGGTGGCACAGTGGTTAAGAGCTCGGCTGCTAGCCAAAAGGTCGGCAGTTCAAATCCACCCAGCCGCTCCTTGGAAACCCTGAGAGGTAGTTCTACCCTGTCCTATAGGGTCTCCGTGAGTCGGAACTGACTCGATGGCAGTGGATTTGATCTGGATGTAATTTCGTATTACTGCTGTTTGCTGCTGATGAGTTGGCCCGAGTCATGGCGACCCCATAGATGACAGAATGAAATGCTGCCCAGTCCTGCAACATCCCCATGACCGGTTACAGATCAGACCGTTGTGACCCATACGGTGTTCATTGGCTGATTTTTGGAAGTAGATCGCCAGGCCTTTCTCCCTAGTCTGTCTTAGTTTGGAAGCTCCACTGAAACCTGTTCAGCATCAGAGCAACGTATAACCCTCCAACGGCAGATGGCCAGTGACCGCACGAGGCGCGGGGGCCGAGAATCAAACCCGGGTCTCTCACACGGAAGGTGAGAACTCTACCACGGAACTGCCAACATCCTCCAAAAAAAACAAAAAAACCAAACCCATTACTGTCAACTCAGTTCTGACTCCTAGCGACCCTACAGAATGGAGTAGAACTGACCTATAGGCTTAACGTCCTCCTAGCGACTTTTAAGTATCTCAGTACTGAAGTTATGCCCCAGACCAATTCCATGAGACTCTCTCGGGGGGACACAAGACTCCCTGGTGACCACAGTGGCCAGCAGAGGTGAGCGGGACACTGCAGAAGTAGTCCACAGCCCAACGGATCCCTCACCTGTCGTGGCCGTCCAAACGAGCCCATGGCTGAGCCGCACACCCGGGGGCATCTCAGGGTGGACAGGAGGCACGTGGTCTCTCATCAGCTTCAGCACCAGGAGCAGCACCATGCAGACCAGCCCCAGCACGGCGTCCCCCACCCTGCGGACAGACACAGGTCACCGGCGCACGCAGCCAGTGCCGCCCACCTGCCCGCCCTCGGTGCCCGCTTCAGCTGGAAGCCTTTTTCTCTCCGTGGCTTTTTTGGTTTTTCCCTATTCTGTTCAACTTTACTCTAAACTCAGCGAACAGGCCCGCGCACGGCTGGGAGTCAAGGCCTGAGCACGCTGGCAGCAGTGTTACTGATTTGTTCTCAGTCACGTTGCTCTCGGCGACAGCTACCTCGCTGCACTGAGGCCCCTTCCACCTGTGGCAATCCTTGATTATCTGTGAGTCTCCCCTTCCAGCCCCCCCAGGACGCTTAGCCCCCCAGGCTTCATCGCCAGGGACTCCAAGCTCCTTGCTTCCAGGTGCGTTCACGGGAAGCCCCTGCGGAAGACCAGGAGGAGGAGGGACGTCACAGCCTCTCCCGCCCACCCTCTCGGCTAGGCGCGGCCCCCACCAGGCAGCCCCTCTACAGCTCCTGCAAATGCATTTCTCCTCTTCCCCTCCGGCTAGAGGTCCCGCTTCTTGCTGAGCTGTCTCCGAGCGCCCCAGCATCCTGTTTGTCCCGCCCTCTGCTAGGGACGCCTGCATTCGAGACCGCGGACGGCAGCGCCCCTAGCTGGTTTGTCGCTCTACTTGCCGGCCCCTCAGCACCTGCGCCTCCTGCGTCCACCTCTTTCCCACTCAGCGGTCTCTCTTTTTCAACGTTTATGGCGGCTTTACTCATAATTCCTCAAAACTGAAAATAACCAACGTATGCTTCGACGGCGGATGGACAAAGACTCATCCACACAGTGGACTTTTACCTTCTGCCGTCAAGTCGATTCTGACTCATATGATCCTACAGAACAGAGTAGAACTGCCCTATGGGGTTTCCAAGGCTTTACGGAAGCAGACTGCCACATCTTTCTCCCGCAGAACAGCTGGCGGGTTGGAACCGCCAATCTTCCAATTAGGAGATGAGCGCTTAACCACTGCGCCACCAGGGCTCCTTAGTGGAGTATTTCTCAGCAATAAAAAGAAATGAGCTATCCAATCACAAAAACACACGTACGAACTTAAGTGCACACTACAAAGTGAAAGCAGTCTGAGAAAGTCACATGCTGTATGGTTCCAACCATATGACATTCTGGAAAACGCAAAGCTCTACAGACAGGAAACCAGCAGCTGTTGCTGGGGGCTCAGTGGAGGAAGGAGACACGCAGCCCCAGGTTCTGCTCCTCTCTAGATTCTGAACCTTCTGAGAGCGTGCCTACCTGCTCCTTCCTCAAAAAGCCTCTCCTGTCCCACCCACCACCCAGACTGCTTGGTAGGGCGGCCTGAAGCTCTCAGGTCACCTAGAGCACCCCTCAAGTACTGATTCTGCTCAGCAGGTCTGGGGCGGACCTGAGACTCTGTGTTTCTAACAGGTCCCAGGTGCTGCTTCTGCTCTGGGGACCTGCCGTTTGCGCAGCCGGTCCCACAGACTGGAGTCAATGCCCCCTGGAGTGGAGGTGGGCGGAGGGGGTGGCCTGGAAGAAGGAGTGGTCCTAAGTGGTAGAAGCACAAAGCCACCGGTACCTGGTCTCTCCGATGTTGAGGAAGGTGTAATACACCTGCAGGAAAAACTGCCTGGGGATGTCCTGCAGTCCCAGGAGGTTCTGCGCAAACAGAGATGCCCATTAGACAACCCCCTGAGGCCAAGGCCTGGGGCGGCCCCGCCCCGCCCTCCGCGCCCAAAGAAGCCGCACCAGGAAGGGGAGGGGGTGCACCCCGGGGCTGGAATCTTCCCGGGGGTCTGGGGTCCTTCCTGGGGCCCATCCCCTGGCCCTGGGCAGCCATTTCCCCAGCCTCAAAGCCCGAGGCAGGAGCCTCTCACCCTGGAGGGGGGCACCTCACAACCTCTGGGATCAATGACGTGTTTTGCCAAACCACTTTCATTTTAAGAAAAATTGGTCCAAGAAACTCCCAGGCCGGGAGACC
>NW_004443964.1:2679159-2717998 GCF_000243295.1 Trichechus manatus latirostris
CCGGCAGGCCCCGCCGCCATTGGCTCGAAGCCACGTCGGTCATTCGGCGAACCTCCTGGCCGGCACCTCCCCCACCGGAAGGAAAAATCACGCTGAAGGGTGGGCGGGCTTTAAGCGACCCCGCTCCAGGGAGTTACCCGTTCACGGAAAGGGGTACCTCCCACCGCAACCTTTGGGGTCCTGGGGTGGGAGGGAGCGGTCTCTGCTCTGGGCTTTAGTTCTCCAGTTCGTACAGACCGGCTGGGGTGCATCAGAGGGGAAATGGAGGCAGCACCGGTGTGTTGACACAAGACTCGGGCCCCCTGTAGGGAGAACCCCCTCAATGTTGGGCTTTCCCTCCAAAAACTGCAAGTGCTGACCCAGTCCCGTCTGGGGAGCTTCGCCTGCCAAGTTTTTAGGTACTAAGTGCGAATCCCATCCACTGCGACTCTGACTGTATAAAAGAACATTCTTGGCGTTAGAAGCGAAGGAAGCATGTTGTTTCAGAATAAAGGGCAGACCATCCCACGGAACAGCGACCGCCAAGCTTCGCTGACATAGGAGTGTGTATAACCTGTAAGACACCTTCTACATCGTTTCCTCGCCTATAAAACGGGGGTTTTATAGACCTACCTCCCAGAGTGTGAGAATGAAGCATGCGGAAGGAGCCTCACCCAGACCTAGCGGAGTAAGGGGGCAAATATGTCTGCTACTTCACTTAAACGCAGACATTGCTGCTGCCGTTGGGTTTCTCACATCACCTGTCAGGGAAGACAGTCCTGGAGCAGCCTGGCGCTGAACCTAGACCTGGGGACCAAACCTCGGAGATGCCCCTGGGTGACACCAGGTAAGGAGGCAGGGGTGTGGCCCTGAGACCGCCCTCAAGGGCCAGGGGTTGTGTTTGTAGACTTCAGCTCAGCTCCATCCAGGCCACACTGAGTGAAGGCCTTCCTACTCTGCACCACACACAGCTCTGGGTGGCAACTGTCAGCGTAACAGTGTCTGCCCTGCAAGAACCTAAAACCCAGTACGAGAAGAATTTCCTCAGTCAATCATTATTGATTTTAGTACTTCTTGGAGGCCTGGTGGTGCAGTGGTTAAGAGCTTGGCTGCTAACCAAAAGGCCGGCAGTTCAAATCCACCAGCCGCTCTTTGGAAACCCTATGGGGCGCTATGAGTCGGAAATCGACTCGACAGCAATGGGTTATGGTTTACAGATGTTTAAATAGAACTATAAAAAACGCAGCATTTGAAAAACAGTGAACGAAACTGGAAACAATAAAATACGGAATCATCCATCCAAGTAGCGTTGGGAAACAATCTGCTTGCGGAAACGCTGGTGGTATGCTCATGTCCTGTGAAGGCTTTCTGGTGGAGTGGGTAGTCAAGGTAACAGGTTCCTACGTTCTGGGACGAGCCAGGCACGCTGGCGGGAGAAACTCAGACAAGGGCTGATAACATCATTACCAGCTGCCCAAATTACCCACCTTAAAACCTCTGAACGGGGCTCAACATCTGTCTGAGAAGGATCCTTTTATTGTTAAATACAGTTTTTGAAACTGTTGCCTGTTTTTGGTTACTTGTTACTGGAAGCTCAGTGGGCTTCGAGCTCTTTGGAGGAGGACCACAATCTCTAACAGCAGACCTTCACTGGCCCACAGATGCCAGGTCCCAGCCTTAGTCCTGGTGCCCGGCAGGTACCCCTGTGCCAACCAGCCCTGGTCAAAGGGCAGTGAGCGTGCCTACCTTGATCTGTCCGAAGCCGATGGTGATGGTGGCAGCAGAGATGAAGCCTTTGATGACAGGGCAGGAAATGAAATCCAGCAGGAACCCTGGCCAGCCAGGAAGGAATACCGAGCTGGTCCCCAGCTCCTCCAGGTCCACGGGACACGGGGTGGATGTGGGACTGGGCAGGGTGGTGTGGGCCGGATTGGGGGACAGAGGCTGCAGCCAAGAACTTGGCAAGTGAGGCACCCTGCTTGGACTGTTTCTGGAGAGCGGGAGAGAGACTAGGGTCTGAGGCCCTGGGTACTGCTCTGAGTGTCTTGGCCTCTGAACACAGGCCAGAGCCTGCTCCGGGGCAGGGCTGGGGGCTAAGGGCACCCCTTTCCCCCCCGCAACCCGGGGACGTAGGATGCATCAGGGAGTGCTGAGGTCAAGGATATCACCAGGAGGCAGGCGCCTAGGTACCAGGAAGAGCAGACTTGAAGCCCCTCCCACCGCGGCAGGAAAGCCGAGCCTTACCCAGACGCAGGAACCCCATGGCTAGCTGGATACAGCCTGACAGAAAGGCCAGCAGCACGGCGTAGGCGGGCTCATGGAAGGTGTAGAAGGAGACCAGGAGGGACATGATGGCCGTGGGGCCCAGAGTCACATCCCGGGAGGTGCCCAGGAAGAAATACACGAAGCACCCCATGAAGGCAGAGTAGAGGCCGTACTGTGAGGGAGAGACAGCAGTGAGCAGCCAGGGGGCTTTGAGCAGCAGAGGGAGCTCCCCCCCACCAGGTGTGTCCAGTGGTGGCCCTGTTGGGACCCACCCTCTCTTATCCACGTGCGGGCCACCCTGAGTGACCAGATGCCTTTCCTCTTCTCCCACCCAACTGGGTCTTGGGTACCTGTGACCACAGAGTGGGAGGGGGTTGGTGCTGACTGTGGGGAGCGTGAGGGTCTGCGTGCTCGTGCCTGAGTCTGATAGTACGAGAGCGTGCTCTGAAGGCCACTGGGTTGTGCGGGCCCCACGTGGGCACTCAGAATAGGTCGGGGCCAGGGTGTAGGAAGCAGCCGGAAGAGGGCTGTGGACCTGCCCAAAGGAGATTCCGACTGAAAAGACTGTGAACCCCGGGGGATTGGAAACCTGGGGTGCACCTCTAGTCTGGACTTGAGTTGTGAGCCGGGAGTGGGGCCAGGCTGTCGGGAGGGAACATGCTGGCGCCAGGCAGAGCCTCACCTGGGGTGGGAGTCCGGCCACCTCGGCATAGGCCAGCGCCTGTGGAATGACCGTGAGCCCGACCGAGAGCCCCGCGATGAAGTCCATCTTCAGCCACTGCCCAGAGTAGTCGGGGAGCCAGGCCAGGATGGGCAGCCGCCTCTGCAGGGCTGCCGCCGAGCAGCAGCCCGCCTGCCCTGCCATGCCAGAGCCTGGGGACCTGGGCTTGCCCAGAGCCTGCACGGAGGAGGACATCCCTGGGGACGGAGACGCAGGCCGGCCGTCAGGAAGAGTCAGGAGGGGCCCTATGGGTCTCCCCTCCCCCAGGGGGTCCGATCCAGAAGGGTTCTTTCCTCTGGGCCGTGCTCATCTGAGAAATGAGGTCTTCAAGCTGTGTAAAGTGGTCCCACGACACAGAGGGGCCCTCGACCAAAGGCGGGTGACTGCCTTGCCCCCTCATCACGCATCCCCTGCCCAAACCCTAGTGGCCTTCCTCCCTCCCAAAAACCCCCAATAAATGATTTCTTAATAAGAAGCCTAAAGACTAATTCGGCTCACCGACTGCCTCCCAGGAGAGTATGTTTCCGTTTTTTCCCTCCTCCCCAGGGAGTTTTTTCAACAGAAATGTTACCGTGGTGAAAAATACACGCAACAAAACATACGCCATCTCAACAATTTCTGCCTGTACAATTCAGTGACACTGGTTGCATTCTTCAAGCGGTGGACCTATTCTTGCTATCCTTTTTCAAATCATTCCAGCACCGTTAACAAAACCCCAATGCTTCCCGGGAGATTTAACAGCGCGCCGCGCAGAGAAGCGGGGTCTGGCCGGCGGGGGCGGGGGTGGAGGAGTTGGGGGGCCGGAGGAGCTTCCAGGTTTTCCAAGTGCGCACAGCGCGGCGCCGCGCACTACGGCGGACTGCGGCGCTGGAGGTGGGGGGACGCTCATTCGGAAGCCTCGCTTACCCGCCCCCACCTGTAGCATTCCCATCCCCGGAGGGGCCCCAGAGGTTCTAGTAGGTTCTGGGAGAACGTCAGAGGCTCTCCATTAACTCAAGTGCAGCATCCTTTGGGGTCCTGACGCCCCCCCCACAAAAGCGGCCCCAGGCCCCAATCGCCCCAAGCAAGAGGACAGAACGCACCCCCACAGATGTCACTGCCCGCCGTCGAAGGCCGGGGAGCCCGCGCCGGCGGAGGCCCCCGGCCCAAGCAAGACCGAGGGCAGTGAAGACCCGGGTGGACACGCGATGGGGTGACCGCGGGAGGCGCCCTGGGATCCTGCGCCCCAGGATCCCGCACCCCGGAACTCTGCTCCCCGGGACCCCGCTCGCCGGGACCCTGCATCCTAGGACCCCTCGCCGGCCGCCCTCCGGACCCCTCGGTCGCCGTCAGCCCCTGGCCCGGGCCGCTCTCTGCCCCCCGGCAGCACACTCACCGGCCACCACAGCGCGGGGTCTCCTGTCCTCGCCGCAGCCGGGTCCGCAGGATCCGCAGGATCCGCAGGGGGCGGGCCCGGGGCGGGGCCAGACGGGGCGGGATCTGGATCCCGCGTGACCGGGGCGGGGCCGGGCCCAAGCCAGCCCGAGGACCTGCTGCTGCCGCCACCATGCACCGGCCCCGGCCAGCCTGTTGCACGCTGCTGCTCGTCCTGGGGCTGTGCTCAGCGCACAGGGCGCGCGGCCGGAACGTGCTGCTGATCCTCGGTGAGTGTCGCCCGCGCGAACCCGCCGCGGTCCGGCACTGCCCTCGTGTGGCCACCTCTCCTTGCCCCATAACTGGCCACTCTCCCCGTCCCCACCAATGGTCAGTGCCGACCCCGGGTGCCCTGCAACCCCCACAGTCATCCCCTCCCCCAGATCCCCTCCCTGCTGCCCCAGGCTCTACATGGCTGCCTCCTTAGAGGAGAGGCAGGGGCGCCCTCCTACTGGGCAGCAGCTGGAGGGGACTCCCAGCATCAGCACCCCCGCTCGGCCCCTGCTCTGATCCAGAGCTCCCATCCGTACCCAGAGCAGCCAGGGTGACACTGTGGGCCCCGCGCAGAAGGCTCCAGGTAACTACACACCCCAGAGGGGGAGCCATCAGGGGGCCTGGTGCCCAGGTCCCCAGAGATGGCGGGGCACCCAGGCTCCCATCTCCCCCCAGTGGTGGTAACCCCCTAATTTGCCTTCTCATTTCAGACCCCAGAGCGCTCCATGTCAGAGTGCCGTCCTTCTGGCCAAGGCCACAGCCCCCACCCCACTCACCTCCCTCAGCCCCAGCCCCCCAGAACCCCAAGTTCCTCAGCACTTGCTGCTCACAGGACTTCCGGTTTGGGTGGCGGAGCCAGCTGGTGACTGCCCAGCCCGGATTCTTTCCGGTTTTGAGGTCTGGCGCCCGGCCAGACCCAGGCTTCTGATTAGCAACCCTGACATTGTGGTCTCTGGGAGAGAGGTTCCGCCAATCGCAACACAGACAGCTCCCCACCAGCGAAGGGTTCCGGCCACGCCCCTACCGCCAGCGATGCGGGTGGGGTCCACACAAGGAGGCGTTCCTGCGTGGCCTGGGCCTGGTTCTGGATCCTCCCTGACCTGGGACATGCAGCCCTGGTTCAAATCCGTGGCCAACTGCTAAGACACCCTGCACGGGTTAGGAGAAGGGCGGCATTTCCTCCTGGGCCTGCGGCAGCCTGCTGTCCCCACAGGGTAACCCTGGCACCCCTGTCCGATTCTCCCAGAGGCTCAGGGACCAGTGGCCGGCGGGGGGAGGGTGAGCTCTGTTCAAGGACAGCTCCAGGCCCCTGTGTTGTTCTCTGAGGGAGTTGGGGCAGGGGCTGCCCCTGGGGTTCCCACTGGCTTTTTCTGGGGTGTGCTGAGCTCCTCGACTCCAGGGAAAAGGGAAGAAGCTTGGTGGATTTGCAAGAGGCCGAGACCCAGCCCCGGCTCCCCACTGCCCAGCTACGTGACCTCTCTGGGCCTCAGTTGCTTCCTGCAGGGCGAGGGGGTGGGAGCAGACAGGCTTCAGTGTCTCTTTAGCCACCAGATGGGACAGGTGCTCCAGTGGGAGGCAGTGGACGGACGCATGCTTGAGGGTGGACCCTCAGGTGGCCCTCAGCAGGGCTCTGCCGGCCAGAGGGCCTCACACGGATTATACAGGGCTCAGGATTGCTCAGGGCTGTGCTTCATCCGCTCATACAGCCACCACCTGATAACAGGCCAGCCCGTGTATCATGCCCACCAGAGCGTCATGCCTGCCAGGAGTCAGGCCCACCTGAGTATCATGCCCACCTGGGTGTCATACCCACCCGAGTGTCAGGCCTGCCAGGTACCATGCCCACCCAGGAGTCATGCCCACCTGAGTATCATGCCCACTCAGGTGTCATGCCCACCCAGGTATCATGGCTATCTGAGTAGCGTGCCCACCCAGGTACCATGCCCATCTGAGTATCATGCCCACCCGGGTGTCATGCACTCCCAGATGTCATGCCCACCTGAGTATCATGCCCACCCGGGTGTCCTGCCCTCCCAGATGTCCTGCCCTCCCAGGTGTCTTGTCCTCCCAGGTGTCTTGCCCTCCCAGATGTCATGCCCTCCCAGATGTCATGCCCACCCAGGCATCATTGACCCAAGTACCTTCCCCAGGGCCCTAGTCTCCCTCACCCCCACATGCTGCTCTCCCAGTCCCCACCTCATTCTCTCTCTCCTCACCCTCCTCAGCGGATGATGGAGGCTTTGAGAGCGGCGCATACAACAACAGCGCCATCGCCACCCCACACCTGGACGCCTTGGCCCACCGCAGCCTGATCTTCCGCAATGCCTTCACCTCCGTCAGCAGCTGCTCTCCCAGCCGGGCCAGCCTCCTCACTGGCCTGCCCCAGGTGAGGACAGGTGGAGGGCAGGAGGAGGAGGGGGAGGGCCCCTGACGCAGGGGAATGGGAGACAGGACCCGGGCCCAGGCCTGTGCGTGAGTTGCCCCTCCCTGATCTCCCTGGGGATGCCTCCCGCCTTCCCTCCCCACCCAGGCCCATGCCCGGCAGCACCTCAGCACAGTGTGGTCAACAGAAGCCTCAGGGTGGAAGCTCGGTGGGACCGTCAGAGTGCAAGCCAGGGAGTCCCCATGTCCACCATGGACCCTGGCTTCTCCGCTCTGTGTGGCCCTGAGCACATAACTTCCCTCCCTGAGCCTCAGTTTCTTCAGCTGTAAAACGGGTATCATTATAACACCTCCCTCGTAGGAGTGTTGACGGGCATTGAGTGAGTTAATACCATATCTCTGTAGTGCCTGGCATGCTCACTAAGTATTAACTCACGTGGGGTTTGGTTGTTTTATATGCATAAGTATTTCTTTTACGATATAAAGAAACTAGTTAGTAAAAGGGGCCTGGTACCGTGTTTTTGACCCTACAACGTGTGATCGTGATAGAAAACTTAGCACAAATGAGCGAAAAGAAAGTAAAGGCGCCTATGACTGTAGCGGACACCTTTCTGCTCTGTGCTCTCTGCTGCTGATGACTTCCTTTCATGGGAAGGACCTGGGGGCTGTCGGGCAAGGAGCTGGGAGGCCAAGACAATCTCCTAAAGTCGAATCAGGGAGCCAGGGAAGGCCCCTTCTCTGCTGAGCCGTGGGGAGGGCAGGACGAGGTGGGCAGGGCCTCACAGAGCGAGCCTGTGCCACAGCACCAGCAGGGCATGTACGGCCTGCACCAGGACGTCCATCACTTCAACTCCTTCGACAAGGTGCGAAGCCTGCCGCTGCTGCTCAGCCGGGCCGGCGTTCACACGGGTGAGGCGCTCTGGGACCTGAGGACGGGCAGCCCCTCCCCACCCCCACTGAGGCCAGGCCAGGCCCTGGCCGGGGGTGCCTTGTCCTGACGTCACCTGCTCTGAGCACCTGGCTGGGCTGAGGGTCCATGAGAACCAGGCACCTGGATGCCTTAGGGTGGCCGGAGCCGGGCCTAGGATCTGGTGGTGGAGGAGGGAAGCGGGAGGCTGAAGGGCACCCTGGACAGGCTCTCTGCCCGCCCTGCCCCAGGCATCATTGGGAAAAAGCACGTGGGGCCCGAGGCAGTGTACCCGTTTGACTTCGCCTACACGGAGGAGAACAGCTCTGTCCTCCAAGTGGGCCGGAACATCACCAGGATGAAGCTGCTGGTCCGGAAATTCCTGAAGTCACAGGACCACAGGTGGGTCGGCCCTGCCCCCTCACTCACACATGCAGACCTGGTGCCAGGCAACCACTGACCCACAGCCACAGTCTTCAGCAGGGGCTCCTGGAGTCCCCAGAGAGCTGGAGTAGAAGGTTCCAGGTGCTCAAACTAATCTGGTCAGAGGAAGAGAGGACATGGGGCCATGGGGGTCATGGACACTTAGGATGTAGGCAAAGCTGAGAGGTGGGCTACTCCCTAAAGGATGGGGGTCCCCAGAGTAGGAGGTCAAAGCACTCATCAGCTGGGTGGTTGACCAGCTGACTTGGACCCACACCTCAGTCCCTTTCCTCCACCCGCAACCCCTTTCCTCACCTGCAGGCCCCTTTCCTCCACCCACAACACCTTTCCTCACCCCCAGCCCCCTTTCTTCCACCCCAGGCCCCTTTCCTCACCTACGGGCCCCTTTCCTCCACCCCAGGCCCCTTTCCTCCACCCCCAGCCCCCTTTCCTCCACCCCAGGCCCCTTTCCTCACCTACAGGCCCCTTTCCTCCACCCCAGCCCCCTTTCCTCCACCCCAGGCCCCTTTCCTCCACCCCAGGCCCTTTTCCTCACCTACAGGCCCCTTTCCTCCACCCCAGCCCCCTTTCCTCCATCCCAGGCCCCTTTTCTCCACCCCAGGCCCCTTTCCTCACCTACAGGCCCCTTTCCTCTATTTGCAGGCCCTTCTTCCTCTACGTTGCTTTCCATGACCCCCACCGCTGCGGACACTCACAGCCCCAGTATGGGGCCTTCTGTGAGAAGTTTGGCAATGGGGAGAGTGGCATGGGGCACATCCCAGACTGGACCCCCCAGACCTACGACCCCCAGGACGTGCAGGTAGGAGAGGCCCCATGCCGTATTCCCAAGGCCCCTGTGCCTGTGCAATCCTGGGAACCCCTGCTTACCCCCACCCCGCCCCGTGCTCACAGCCTTTGGCCCACTAACTTTATCCAGAAGAAGCCCCCTCCCTGAGCAATCCCTAAACCAGTGGCATCACTGGGGGGATGTGGACCGCACCGGGTAACACTGTCGGGGGGGTGACGCCAAAATGACTGCCTGTAAATTTCTGTGCAGTATTTTAGCAGAAATTTACTACATTTTATAAAAATATCTCTGTAGTTAGATAAAACACCAAAAAATACTTTTTATAATCCTAGCTTATGTGTATCGGTATACCTGTGAGGCTGAATCTCTATGCTAATTTACTTCCTGAACATTGTAATGGGCTCCTGTCAGAGCTGTCGTTCTAACCCAATTACGATGAAGCTGTGAATCACGTGGCTTCGTCTGCCCGTGTTGCAGGCACGCTGTTTTCTTTGCCACGCGTGTTTTTGTAGTCTATAGGTACAAGTTTGTGGCGATTAGTATTTGTGAACCTCTATCAATAACTATTTTGAGAATGAATTAGTAATTAAAAGAAAAAAAGGAGTGATGTACAAGAACTGTGATTTACAAGTAACGTCGGTACAAAAAACGTTAGTCAGGATCCTGTGTGGTCTGGTACCGGAGAAGGTCCGTGGGGGGAGGGTGACAGCAAGCCTAGTGACGTCACCTCCGGGACCCCTTTCCCCTCTGTGCTCGCGGCCCCCGCCCCAGCCTGACGTGACTTCAGCATGTGAGAAGAGCCCCTCTGAGTGAGTTGGATCCAGGTCCCGTCCCTGGGGCCGGCAGAGGGACGTGTGATAACTGAAAGGTTGTGGGTGTTCTGGGCTGATCCGTTCCCAGGGAGGAAGTGGTTTCAGGCCACAGGAAGAAGGCTGGCACCTCGTCTCCTCCCCCAGTTCCAGGCTGGGCACCCAGTCGTGTCTCCTCTCACCTTGGCCTCCCACCTACCTGCCTCCCCAGGTGCCTTACTTCATCCCAGACACCCCGGCCGCCCGAGCCGACCTGGCTGCGCAGTACACCACCATCGGCCGCATGGACCAAGGTGGGCGCCAGGAAGCTGGGTGGTAGGAGTGGATGTATTGTTCGGAGGTGGGCCACCATTCACCCCATTGTGGGGGTTGTATTTATCCATGTGGGTGCCGTTCATTCTTGGGGACCTGCAAAGGGGGTGGGCCAAGTCTCACCCTGTTAGCTTCATGGAACAGACGTGAGATCCCAGAAAGCACAGAAACCAGTATAGGGTGGTGACAGCTGCGTGGGGACTGCGCGGAAGTGCCGGCGAGAGATCAGAGTCCCTGGAGGGGAGGAGTCGGGTGGAGGCCCGCGCAAGGCCTGCTCGGGGTGGGGAGGTGGGTGAGGGACCCAGACTGGTGGGAAAGACAGTAGAGTAAGGACGACAATGGGGAGGACAACGGGATGGGAAGGATGGCAAGGTGTGGAGGATGACAGGGAGGACAGTGGGGCAGGGAGGATGGCGGGGAGGACGGTGCGGTAGGGAGGACGGTGGGGCGGGGAGGGCAATGGGGTGAGGAGGACGGTGGGGTGGGGAGACAGTGAGGAGGATGGTGGGATGGGGGGACAGTGGGGTCAGGAGGATAGTGGGGCGGGGAGGACGGTGGGGCGGGGAGGACGGTGGGGAGGACAGTAGGGAGGACGGTGGGGCAGGGAGGACGGTGGGGCGGGGAGGACGGTGGGGAGGACGGTGGGGAGGACGGTGGGGTGGGGAGGACGGTGGGGCGGGGAGGACGGTGGGGAGGACGGTGGGGAGGACAGTGGGGTGGCGAGGACGGTGGGGCAGGGGGACGGTGGGGAGGACAGTGGGGTAGGGAGGACGGTGAGGTGGGGAGGTCAACAGCATGGGAAGGATGGCAAGGTGTGGAGGATGACAGGGAGGATGGTGGGGTGAGAAGGACAGTGGGGAGGGCGGTGGGGTGGGGAGAACAGTGCGGTGGGGAGGAAGGTAGGCAGGGAGGACAGCAGGGACTTTTAAGGAGATGACAGTGCAGGGTCCCGGGACAGGAGGAAGAAGGCGTGAGCATGCAGCGCTCTGTTGCCTCCGCCACGTCCGTGCTGAGCCCTGCTTCCCCACCCGCCTGCAGGGATAGGCCTGGTGCTCCAGGAGCTGCAGGGAGCCGGTGTCCTGAATGATACCCTGGTGATCTTCACATCTGACAATGGGGTCCCCTTCCCCAGCGGCAGGACCAACCTATACTGGCCGGGCACAGCAGAGCCGTTGCTGGTGTCGTCCCCCAAGCACCCGCGCCGCTGGGGCCAGGTCAGCGAGGCCTACGTGAGCCTCCTAGGTACGGCTCTGTCTGTCTTAGCCCGGGGGGGGGGGACGGAGCTGACAGTTAACGGACCACGTGTGCACCAGACAGTGGACAGCGCTGTGCGCCCAGTATCTTCTGTGGTTTTCACACCACCTGGGCGAGGAAGGGACGGTCTTCCCCATTTCACAGGTGAAAAATATGAGGCTCAGAGAGGTGCATCAGTTGTCCTGGGTTACACAGCCTATACACGCAGAGCTAAGATCTAGCCTGGGTCCCATAGCTTGTACACACAGAGCTAGGGTCTAGCCTGGTCTCACAGCCTATACACACAGAGCTAGGGTCTAACTTGGCTGTCTTAGTCATCTAGTGCTGCTGTAACAGAAATACCACAGGTGGATAGCTTTAACAAAGAGAAATTTATTTTCTCTCAGTCCAGTAGGCTACAAGTCCAAATTCAGGGCATCAGCTCCAGGGGAAGGCTTTCTCTTCTCTGTCGGCTCTGGAGGAAGGTCCTTGTCATCAGTTTTCCCTGGGTCTGGGAGCATCGCAGTGCAGGAAGCTCAAGGTCGAAAGGACGGGCTCTGCTCCTGGCACTGCTTTCTCGGTGGTATGAGGTTCCCGTGTATTTCTGCTCACTTCTCTCTTTCATATCTCGAAAGAAATTGACTTAAGACACCATCTAATCTTTTAGACCTCATCAGTATAACTGCCACTAATCTATCTTATTAAGTCATAGTGATAGTATTTACAACACATAAGGAAATCATATCAGATTACAAAACGGTACAGTCATACATACTGGGAATCATGACCTAGCCAAGTTAACAGATATTTTGGGGGGACACAATTCCATCCATGACACTGGGTCTCATAGCTTGTACACACAGAGCTAGGGTCTGGCCTGATCTCACAGCTTGTACTCACAGAGCTAGGGTCTAGCCTGGGTCTCACAGCTTGCACACACACAGCTAGGGTCTAGCCTGGGTCTCAGAGCTTGTACATGCAGAGCTAAGGTCTAGCCTGGTCTCACAGCTTGTACTCACAGAGCTAGGGTCTAGCCTGGGTCTCACAGCTTGTACGCACAGAGGGTCTAGCCTGGGTCTCACAGCTTGTACATGCAGAGCTAGGGTCTAGCCTGGTCTCACCGCTTGTACACGCAGAGCTAGGGTCTAGCCTGGGTCTCACAGCTTGTGCATGCAGAGCTAGGGTCTAGCCTGGTCTCACCGCTTGTACACGCAGAGCTAGGGTCTAGCCTGGGTCTCACAGCTTGTGCACACAGCTAGGGTCTAGCCTGGGTCTCGCTGCCTTTTCCACTCCACCAGTGGTGCTCGAACGCTGGCCCACATCCGAGGCACCAGGAGGGCTTGTTAAATCCAGACTGCAAGCCCTACCTCAGAGGCTCTGACTGAGCAGATCCGGGGCGGGCTGAGAATCTGCATTTCTTACAAGCCCTTGGGTGAGGCTGCTGCTGTCCTGGGATGCTCTGAGAACCCCTGCACTCATTGTGGTGCCTCCCCAAGGACCCTACACCTTGAAGAAGGCCTAGGGTGTCTCTTCCCACCTGACAGATGAGCAGATGAAACTCAGAGCATGGGCAGACTGTGAGCAGCCCGGGGTGAACCCCTGGGTGGGGCACACGTGTCCTCTGTGGGCCAGGGCCCAGTCTCCCTTTGGCCCCAAAGCATAAAGCCAGGGAGCCCTGTGGTCACACCACAGAACAAGACCAGGTGAGCCTTCCCCACAGGGGGACTTCCTCACTGAAAGGCCCCTGAGGTGACCGAGTTCTCTTGTTGTATGATTAAAGGTGTCATGGTGTGTGGGTTTCCTAGGACTTCAGTAACAAAGCACCACAGACTGAATGGCTTATAAGAACAGACACGTATTGTCCCAGAGTTGTGGAAGCCAGGAGTCAGCCGTGTTGGTTCCTCCCGGGGCTCCGATCTGCTCCTCCCTCTCGCAGCTTCTGGGGGCTCCAGGCGTTCCTCGGCTGCAGCTGCAGCGTCACAGGGCGTCCTTCCTCTGTCCTCTGTCTGTTTCTTCTCTTTTATGAGGACGTCGGTCATCCTGGCCTAGGACTCATTCTGCTCTAGGATGGAGCCCTGGGGGCGCAGTGGTAAAGAGCTCGGCTGCTAACCAAAAGGTCGGCAGTATGAACCTACCAGCCGCTCCTTGGAAACACTATGGGGCAGTTCTGCTGTGTTCTGTAGGGTCGCTATGAGTCCGAATCGACTCGACAGCAGTGGGCTTGGCTTTTGTTTTCTACTCTTGGAAGACCTCATGTCAACCTAACTGGTGACGTCGTCAAAGACGTTATTTCCAAACGAGGTCACGTTCACAGGTACTAGCAGTTAGGACTTCCACGTGTCTTTTGGGGGACACAGTTCGATCTATAACCCATGGCCCAGAGAAATGGTGTGAGGAGGTGTTGGGCCCGCAGCAGAACCTCCTGTTGGGAGGCCCAGCATCTTTCCGCAGTGGCTTAGATCAGTCCTTCTGAAGGTAGGTGAGTGCCCTGGAAGGCCCTGCCATGCTGAGACGCCGCTTCCCTTCCAGATCTGACCCCCACCATCTTGGACTGGTTCTCCATTCCCTATCCCAGCTATACCATTTTCGGCTCAAAGACCGTGCAGCTCACTGGGCGGTCCCTCCTGCCGGCGCTGGAGTCAGAGCCCCCCTGGACCACCGTCTTTGGCAGCCAGAGCCTCCATGAGGTCACCATGTCCTACCCCATGCGCTCTGTGTACCACCAGAACTTCCACCTGGTGCACAACCTCAACTTCAAGATGCCCTTCCCCGTCGACCAGGACTTCTATGTCTCCCCGACGTTCCAGGACCTGCTGAACCGCACCAGGGCGGGCCAGCCCACGGGCTGGTACAAGGACCTCCATCACTACTACTACCGGGAGCGCTGGGAGCTCTATGACCGGGGCCAGGACCCCCACGAGACTCAGAACCTGGCTGCTGACCCACGCTATGCCCAGCTTCTGGAAGTGCTCAAGACCCAGCTGGCCAAGTGGCAGTGGGAGACCCACGACCCCTGGGTGTGTGCTCCTGATGGGGTCCTTGAGGAGAAGCTCTCTCCCCAGTGCCAGCCACTCCACAATGAGCTGTGAGTGTCCACGCTGGCACGTGCCCCACCCCTCCCAACACCGTCCTTTGGCCAGCAGGCCGTCTCGGCTGGTGATGGGTAGCAGAGGCAGCTCCGTGACGCTTGCCATCCTTCCTACCACTGCCTTGGGGAGCAGAGCAGAGCGTGTGCCCGGCCCCTTCCCCCTCCCCAGCGTGCTGCCACCATGTAGGGGACACCATTGTCCTTGAGTCCTTGCCATGTCCCAGCACAGGAATGCTAGGAAGGACCTGGGACGGGGCGGGGTCCTGGCCCACGACAAGGTAAGGATGCTCAGGACAAGGGAGTCTTGTTTTCTTGTTTTCTGGGAGTGAGCAGGGGACCTGCTTTGGAGCCCACAGATATTTCTGAGCCTTCACCATGAAGAGGGAAGCCTCCATGCCTTGGGGGTGGCGGGCTGGTCCCGACCGCGCTCGACATGGGAACACGGCTGCTTGATTTTAATCAGCCTCGGGACTTGAGGATGCCTCTGAAAGATACTCGGGCTTGTTTATGCTTCGTTTTGTCCCACGTCAAGTTCTTGACCCCAGTGCTGGGTTCATGCTAACCCACCAATTCACTGCAGGTCCCTAAGTGGCGACTATAATTTTATGGACAAAGCTCGCCCTTCCTTTTGAAGAGCCGAAGGATGGAAACGCCACCACCGAGAGTAGAACATTCCCACCCTCTGGCTTGGTTTAGTTCTACTTGGACAAGCACCAGTGTCTATGACACAGAAATTTCTTCTAGAATGTTCCATACCTACCCTGCCTCTACCTACCATGGAAGCTTTACTGGAAACTCGACAAGTGGAGGCTCTCTCCCTAGAGTGGGTGGGATCCCACCACCCTGCCCTCCCCATCAACTGCATGCTGGGGGTAGATGGGGAGAAGGCAGCAGGCCACAGGATTGTAAAAACTCTTTATTTTAGCAAATATATAGAATTTCATTTTCTGAACTTGGTTATGATGATACCCACCTGAACACTAGAGCCCCTTCCTTTGGTGGGCACTGCTATCAAAAGAGCATTCGGTCCATGAGGGTCCCAGGAGGTGAGGAAGAAGGCCGGGAGGTGGAAGAAGGATGCTTTGCGCCAGGAGGGCTGAGGTGCAGGAAGAATGGTTGGCACTTGCACAGAGGTGTCTGAGCCGGGTATCTCAGGATGCCCACACGGCGCTCCAGGGCCCGGGGCTGTGGCCACCAAGCCCAGACCCACTTCAGATATTATTTCCATCACTTGGAAACTGTATTTACAGGTAAGCACTCCAGTCTCTATAAACTAGAGTTACAGAGGCACTTCCCAGCCATTGGGAGCTGGGAAGAGTCAGCCAGGGTAACGGTCAGAATGGGTTTGTCCTCTGCTGCGGGCAGGGCGTGGGGCCTCGCGGGCACAGGGCTGCCGGACCACAGCTCCACAGATTTGAACAAGCCCTTTGACACGTTGAAATGTGAAATGAAGGTGCAGCCTCCGCGGAGCTGGAGCAAGCAGGCAGGCTGCAAAAAGGCAGATAGATATCCGGAGACACGCCTGGGGCTTCCTGTGCTGGGAGACGCGCCCAGAAAGGCGCACGGGTCTCTGGTCTGATGGTTCCAAACCCTGGTGAGGGTGGAGAGGGCTCACACAGACCAGTGAGCAGATGTGAGAGGCTGCCCCGTGGGAGAACAGTACCAGAGTCCGAGGTCAGACCCCAGAGGAGAGGGAGCCAGCGCCCACAGTGGGGTCTGCACTGACAGGGACACAGAGGCCCCCCTGCCCCTCCACGGGCATCAGCGGGGGCTCTGCTCTGTCCACACGATCTTCTTCTGCTCGTCCGCAATGGCCACTCGGGCACCGCTGAGCAAGGTGTCCAGGTCGCTCCAGCCGTCGGGGGCCAGGCTGCTGTACAGACAGGGTGCCTTGTCCAGGTCCCCCTCCTCCTGCCTGGCCGCCTCCAGCAGCTGCTCCTCTGATGTGCCGAGCCGCTGCAGGGCCTTCCTGCAATGGGGAGCGGGCAGGGCGGGCTTGGAGGAGCAGAGCCCAGGAAGGCGGCCACAGCTGGGCCCCAGGCCAGAGGTGCAGACACCAGAGCATGTGCCCACGCCCTGGCCACACCTCGAGGGAGAGACCACGGGACATGTCACCTGGGCCCCAAATGACATTCCCCCGATGGGGGAGGGTCTGGTTTATGACCTTCAACCCCAAGTGCCACACACGAAGGGAGGCCGTCTGGGTTTGTCCTCAGATGTAAACCGTTGTCAGCATTGCTTTGGTCCCCAGCTAGCACGGATTAGAACGCGGTAACCACATGCACTCTGGCGATGTGCAGCCCCCTAGAAGTTTCCTTGGTCGAGTTAGGGTGGTCCAGGTTTCACCCCCGCAGCTGTGCCCAGGGCTGCTTCCCGGGAGTGAGGGGAACCTTTGTCCAGGGAGCTGTGGCTAACTGCCCTGCTGGCACCTTCAGGGGCCAGAGCAGAGAGTTCCTGGGAACCAGAACAGGCCCCCAGGTCCATGGGTGGGGCCTTAGGGGTGCTCAGGGACCTGGTCCCAGGTCTGCTGCTCGGTGGCAGTAGAGGCACCCACCTGAGCCTCTTGGCTGTCTTCTCGTTGGTGGAGATGTGGAGGATGATGGGGAAAATCTCCCTGCTGTGCAGGGCGCGGACACTGGCCAGCCCCAAGTCCAGGAGGCCGTGCGTGCCCTGGGGGTGGGAGGGAGGAAGTGAGCCATGGCCTTGGGCAGGGCGGTGCGCGAAGGGAGCCCCACACCCCTAGCTGAACATGAATGGCGAGTGGGAGGGGAGTTGGGGATTCTTTAGCTGCTTTATACATGGAGCAAGGAGCATCTTAGGTTCCGTTGTTTGATTTTTCACCTGGAAATTCCAGGAATTGCAAGCCCCGGTGTGGGACTGAGGTGTGCGCCCTAGGGGTGCAGTGGTTAGGAGCTCAGCTGCGAACCAAAAAGGTCAGCAGTTTGAATACACCAGCTGCTCCTTGGAAACCCTATGAGGCAGTTCTGCTCTGTCCTATCAGGTTACTATTATGAGTCAGAATCGACTCGATGGCAGTGAGTTCGGGTTTTTTTTTTTTTTTTTTTTTTTAGTATCTTCTGTGGGCATGAGGTGGGGGTCCTGTCTGGCTGCCACCTCCCCTGGGCCCACCACTGCCTCCCTCGGTCTGTATCTGCATCAATGTGATTGTCCGCAGTTAAATCCTTCCATTGTTTGAAACTTAAAACAACCTTGCTGCGCACGCATGGGGAGCATGGTTAAAAAAAAAAACCCAAACTCAATGTTGTTGGGTCAGTTCTGACTCATGGCGACCCCATGTGCTACAGAGTGGAACTGCTCCATAGGGGTTTCTTGGCTGTAATCTTTACAGAAGCAGATCGCCAGGCCTTTCTTCCACAGTGCTTCTGGGTGGGCGCAAACCACCAACCTTTAGGTTAGTAGTCAAGTGCAAACTGTTTGTGCCACCCAGGGAGCTGAGAGTCTGGCTGCCCCCCTTAGCCAGTCATTTAACAAGTTTCGACCAAACCTCTGCGGAGGGGTAAAACTGAGGCTCAAGGCAGTTAGGAGACTCGCCCAAGCTCACGTGGGTGTCAGTGTCAGGGCAGGGCGTGGCCTCTCATGTGGCTCCCCTGAGCACAGAGCCAGAGACAGGTGGGGCTGAGCACTGAGCAGGAGGCCTTGGGAGGATGAATGTCCCCAGCCTCCTGGTCAGCCAACTGCAGCCGCTGCCCCACGTCCCATCCCACGCCACACTGGGAATGGCTTCTGCCCATCTGCCCTCACTGCCGAGCTTTGGAGAGAATCCTGCCCTCACCCCACTTCCCCCACCCCAGGGAATGAGCTCCCCAAATACAGCCTCCGTGCCTGAGCGGGCTCGGGCCCACCTTCTCCATCAGAGACTCCACAGCCTGACGGGTCACCCAGCAGCAGCTGCCGGACCCCTCTGGCTCCTGGATGATGTCCCCTCTCTGGCTCCGGGTGTTGTACTCTTCCTGGCTCAAGTATTCTGCAGGTGACAGAGCAGACGGGACGTTCCATGGCACCCTGTCTGTGCACCTTGGACCCTTGGCACAGCCCGCTCTCTCGGCTTTGTTGCCACAGCCCCAGGAGACTCGCACATAAACTCCGGGGGCCCTAAGGAGAGCGGATAACTGCCCTGCAAGGGCCTGACCCCGCCCCACACGCAGCTGGGTCACAGGTGATCACAGGTGAGAGCGTACCTGCTGGGCATTTCTCAAACCCTCTGAGGAGGCACAGCTTCTCGATCAGGATCTTCCCGACCACCCTGGGCACGACCATCACGGGCCGGGGCTGGGTGGGCCTGTGGGGGCGCACCAGGGTGTAGGGCACCAGGGTGAAGCAGCTCTCAGCCCAGAAAGACACATTGGATGAGTCTGTGGGGAGAGAGCTGTGAGCAGGGGGCACCCAGGCTGTGTCATCTCCCTCAGCCATTGTCAGGTCCCCCCACTCATCAGACCCACCACCGTCAGTCCCCCCACACTCGTCCACACCCCCCGACTGTTAACTCCCACCTATCAGACCTAGTGCCAGCCCCCCACACCCATCAGCCCCCCACTGTCAGCTCCACCTATCAGCCCCCTACCATCAGCTCTCTCCCACCCATCAATCCCTCCACCATCGGCTCTCCCCCCACCTATCAGTCCCCCCACTGTCAGCTCCCACCTGTCAGCTCCCCACCTGTCAGCGCTCACCCCACCCATCAGTCCCTCCACCATCAGCTCTCCCCCCACCTGTCAGCTCCCTCCATTGATCAGCTTCCCCCTCATTCGTCAGCCCCCTCCACTGTCCCCCCATCTTCAGCTGTCTAGCTCCCCCTCCCCCAAGTCTGTTTTGTCCACTGCAGCCCCAGCACCGAGAAGAGCATCTGCCGCGCACCGGACTCCAGCACTCGTGGCTGGTGGACATCTCACACCCTGGTCACTGTTGACTACGTGACTGTCCCCCCTTGGCCGAACAGCTCTGTGGGCCGCCCGAGCCTCTCAGCCAGCAGTTTCATTGCTGCTTCCTTGTTTGGCCCATGCGGAAAGCAACTCTTCAGGGTCTGGGAGACACTGTGCCCCCCGCCCCCCATCCTCCCGGGACACATAGTCCCCTCTTCTTTCTCCTGGGCCCCCTTACCCAGGTCTTCATTTATATTCTCTGCATGTCATTTCAGAGTACGAACCCAAGAAACTTGTCCAGAAGAAAATTAACTCTAAACTATCTTGTTGTTGTTTGCTGCCGTCCCGTCAGCCCGACTCACGGAGACCCCACGCACAATGGCACCAAATACTGCCCGGTCCCGCACTGGCCCCACCATTGGTTGTGATCCATAGGATTCTCATTGGCTGATTTTTGGAAGTCGATCGCCAGGCCTTTCTTTCTCGTCTGTCTTACTGTGGGAACTCAGCTGAAACCTGTTCAGCATCTTAGTAACACGAAAACCTCCACCAAGACAGGTGGCAGCTGTGCATGAGGTGCACTGGTCAGGAATTGAACCCAGGTCTCCCATACAGAAAGGAGAATTCTACACCGAACCCCTACTGTCCTCTCAAAACTATTTACATCACTCTAAATGCCCATCGGGCAGACTGCGCTGTGTGGTTTTACTTGGGGAGGGCCCACTCTGAGGTCTTTACTGTGACCCCTGAACTCACTCTCACCCCGCAGCTACATGGGGGGCCCACAGGTTTGTATGACATTGGGCATTTGGGTACTTTTCAAGCTCTTACTGTTCTCAAAGTTCTGCTGTCAACACAATTGTACCAATGACTTTGGGGCTGCTTTACTGGGGCAGATTATAGAAGTAGGCGGGTCTGTTTAAAGGATATTAAAGATGTGTGGCTCAACTAGGAGTCCCTAGGTGGTGCAAAGAGCTAGCATACTCAGCTACTAACCAAAAGATCGAAGGTTCAAGTCTCCCCAGAGGCACCTCGGAAGAAAGGCCTGGTGATCTACTTCTGAAAACTCAGCCACTGGAAACCCTATGGAGCACAGTTCTACTCTGACACATGTGGGGTCGCCAGGAGTCAGAGACAACTTGATGGCAACAGGTTTTGGGCACCTGGAGCTTAACTGTTACTCTTACAAATCAGATGCTGGCCCAAGAGAAGTGGCATCTCCCAGCAGTCCCCCCAGCTAGCAGCCGCCACAAAGACCCTCGCCCATGGTGGGCTGCTGACACCCCCGGCAGCCTCACCTTCCAACTTGCCAGGGTCTGACTGGCCCCCATCAAAGGACGAGCACAGAGGGCTGGCCTTGGCTTTGTCCATGCTGACAATTCGGACCAGCTTCTGGGGACCCCCAGATGACTGCTATGGGGGGGGGAGAGGGATGAGGGGGTGTTGAAGCCACTGACACAGGACCTGCCCTGCCCGCACCCCACCCCATCAGCAAACCCTGTGGGACCCCTGCTCCATCAGGCCATGCCCACTGAACATTCAGGGTGCCAAGCTCAGTGCCGGGGCAGGATACAGCGAAGACAGACAGGAGGGGTCCTGAGGCAGTCAGAGCCCCCAGCAGGGCCTCGGCAGTGAGGGCGGGCTGCAGGGGGCAGGAGGAGTGGGGTCCTCCTGGACAGTCCAGCCCAGAGAAGTATGGATTGGGGTCTGCGTCCGAGAATGAGAAGGCGCCAGACCCCAGGGAAGTAAGAGGAGCAGGCAAAGAGGGAGGAGGGAGGAGGGAGAGCCTGGGCGGAGAAACAGCTGGAGACCAGCCGAGCCGCTTCAAACACACAGGTCGGGCTGGCCTCGGGGGAGGTGCAGACCCAGGTTGGGTGGGGATGAATCACACTGGCCCCCAGCCAGTACCCAGCCCCCTGACCTGCCACTCCAGGTGGGCAAGACTTCCAGTGGAACGAGGGCAGATGGCGTGAGCTGGGGCCTGAGGTCAGGAGCGAGGAAGGCCAGGTGGGAAGGGGCAGGCCCCCCAGAGGGTGACCCTGAGTCCCAGGTGCCCCTCACCTTGCGGGCAGCTGTGCTGTGCCGTGTCATGTCCTGGATGGTGGCGATAAGCAGCTGCTGGGCCCTGCAGAGAGGACAGAGGGCTCACCCGCTGCCCGGGGCTGGACAGAGAGTCAACCAGGTGAAGGGGCCACACCGTTCAAGGCGTCGGGGGTGTGGAGGCAGAGGCAGGCACTTGTCCCTGGGTGCAAGTCCAAGGGGGCGCCAGACGAGGCGCGGAAGGACATTCCGAGGCGCCACAAACCTGAAAGGCACCTGACTAAGGCAGCTGGACAAGGGAGGGAAGGCATTTCTGCTGATGCTGATCCCTTCATCTTGAAACTGGGAGGGGCGCAACTTAGAGATTGCCCCTGGGTGCTTGAATGGGAGGGTGCGATTTAGAGATTGCCCCTGGGTGCTTGAATGGGAGGGTGCAATTTAAGAGATTGCCCCTGGGTGCTTGAATGGGAGGGTGCAATTCAGAGATGGCCCCTGGGCGCTGGAATTCTTGTTACCCTTCCTGAGCCCCTGACACCAGTGCAGAAAACCCCAAGGGGCTGGCTCCAGGCAGTGGTTCTAGACCCTGCTAGGGCAGGGAAAGGCTCTTAAAAAACACCAATGCCTCACCCTCCCCCAAGGTGTTGGTTTCATTGCTCCCAGGTGGGTCACAGGTAAAGTCTCCCAGGGGATTCTAATGAGCTTCAGGGTTGAGGTCCCCACCCTCAGAACCTTGCTACTCAAAGTGTAGTCCACGGACCAAGATATCACAGCCCCCCTACCCCCACACACTGAATCCCATCCCAGGTGACTTGGGTTTGCAACGTGGTTTGAGAAGGGCTAGGCCAGACACCCACATTCTCTGTGTACTGGAGGTCTGGACTCAAACCATAGAGGTTCCCTCAGGTCGATCTAGAACAGTGGTTCCCAACAGGGGGCGATGTTGCCCCCCATGTTGGGTGACCAGAGGCCCTGGATGGCAAACGGTGAATGCACTTGGCTGCTAACTGAAAGGTTAGAGGTTCGAGTCCACCCAGAGGTGCCTCACAAGAAAGGCCTGGCCATCTTCTTTGGAAAAATAAACCACTGAAAACCCTATGGCGCACAGTTCTCCTCTGACACATGTGGGGTTGCCATGAGTTGAAGTCGACTCAAGGGCAACTTGTTTGGGATTTTTTTTTTTTTGGTAGGATGACCAAGTGTCCTGGTTTGCCCAGAACTGAGGGGTTTCCCGGGATGTGGGACTTCCAGTGCTAAATGGAGACAGACCCAGGCAAACTCGGACAATTGGTTACCCTACCCCCAGGGGACCACGACCACATCAGGAGATGGTTTTCGTTGTCGTGACTGGGGAAGGGGGAGCTGCTGGTATCTGAGGAGTAGAGGCCAAGGATGCTGCTCAACATCCTACAATGCACGGGATGGAATGACCCAGCCCCAAACGTCCACGTGCAGAGGTTGGGAAACTCTAGAATGTTCTAGAATGCTCTAGAACCGAGGTCCATCTTCAAGAGAGACTCCAGCCTCAGCAGTGATGTTGGTGTGTGGCACGTTGGGGAGCCCCTTACGACGGCGTCTCACACACACAGCCCACCGTGAGTAGTTGGGGATGGCACCATGGGTGGTGTCCTTTATGGTGTAGGGGCTGACGCGGTGGGCGTGCCAGCGGCCGTGGCCCTGGAACAGGGTGTCGGTGATGTGCAAGACCTCGTTGCAGTGCACCTGCAGCTCCCCCTCCTCCCGGCCCTCCATGGCCAGGTTGACCCGGATGTAGAACGAGTCCCCCGAAGTGGCCACCTTGGCCTCCAGGTCTTGGACCAGCTTCTTGTACCCTGAGAAAAGAGGACATGAGCGTCAGACCCGCTCGGGACTGCAAACCCACGCCAGGGAGTTCTGGAGACCGTTCTAGAAGGTGAGGGGAAGGAGGCTTCACAGGAGGCCACTTTGGCCCTGGAGTCCTGGCACCCCTGGACGCCCCTGCAGACGTGGGTGCAACCTGGCTGAGCCCCACTCCCAGCTCTGAGGTCAGCGCTGGAAGCAGTGACAGGCGGGGGATGGCAGTTGGGTGGCTGAGGAGGTAGTGAGAGGCGGCCTCGTGGGCAGAGGGCCGGGGAAGCTGTACCCTCCATGTTGACCTTCACAGACAGGCGGCAGAAGCCGTCCACCCGCCTGAGGAGTCCGACAGCCTGCTCCAGGGTCGTGTCTTCCAGCACAGCCTTGAATGGGGGCTCCACCGTGACATAATCAACCTAAGGGCAAATCACAAGGGTCGGCCTCGTTGATGAGGATTCTGGGGAGGGAGGTCCTGGAGGCACAGTGTACCCCACAGTTGGACCAACTTGCCTGTCCCAGCTACACACGTGTCTCGGCCAAACGAAAGGCCACACGCATCAGATCTTTTGTCACAGGCTGTGTTAGGCACCTGGATGCAGGGCATCACCCTCTGCCATGCCGATGTGTCTCCTGCGTTGTCTTAAATTTATAAGCCTTGTTCTAGGAGCCCCTGGGGGGTACAAACGTGCTTGGCTGACAACAGAAAAGTCGGAGGTTCAAGTCCACCCAGAGGCACTTAGAAAGAAAGGCCTGGCGATCTAAAGTCCAAACAATCAGTCACTGAAAACCTTGTGGCGCACAGTTCTACTCTGACACACATGGGGGCGCCCTCAGTCAGAGTCGACTCCGCGGCGAATGGTTACTTGTATATTGTTCCAACAAGAAACATATTAAGATACATTTTTAACCCTGTTAGAAGGGAATTCAGCCCATTAGGATATCAGGATATCTCCCCCAACGTCATAAAAAGACTCTGTTGCCTTAACCATGGCTGATAACTGAGAATCTTGAGAGGACTTTAGAAAGGTAATGCAGGACTTCTTGTGTAGTGTGGTTTGGAGAATATGGGACCACACTTACATTAGGAGCGTGATGTGCGGATCATTTAAGACAAACCGGAACTCGACCTAGCATGTGGACAGCCCATTCCCAAACAGAAGCTGGTGGGGCTTGTGGGCTTCCCGGCCAAGGGGCACAGCCTTCCCCTTCTCTCCCAGCACCCACCTCCTCCTCCCGCCCCCTCCTGGGGCAATGGGGTGAGCCCCAGGCTTGGGGGGAATCCTGTTTGCATATTTCTTGGTATTTTTGAAAGCTTGAAATTTCATGTTTCTGTTTTTAGGTCACATCAAACTCACCCTCCCCACCCATATAATCAGTTACTAATAGTTAAGTTGTAGATTGATGTTTTCTGCAGGTTTACGTATTTTTTTGAGTAAAATGGTTTCACAAAGGCCCCTATTAAGGGGCCTTAGGGAAAGACTGGGGCCCCATGCTGCCTCCAAGCAGCCTCTTCTCCAGGTTCCACAATGGAGCCACACGGAGGGAGGGAGGCTCGGAGGCTCAGTGGTGTTAAGGGGTCCTGGGTTGGGGAAGGCTGCTGGGATCCACCCTGAGGTAGTATCCCTCTATAATGAATGCACGCTTCAGAATCGGCCCAGGAAGGAGTGCCGGGCAATTGGTAACATATCCTTGTCAAGTGGGATCTAAGGGTGCCCGGTGACCTGCCCCGCGCTGACCTCCCCAAGGCTGAGGGCTGGCCCCACTCACCATCACAATCTGGGTGCCTGGGCGCAGCGCCATCTCATCGGCCGCCGAGCTGGGCGTGACCTGGTGGATGAAGATGCCGGTTCGGTTCCCTCCGATGACGCTGATCTGCTCCAGCAGCGCGTCCCCCTGGAAGGCCAGCACTGTGATCTGGCTCAGGATCCTTCGGGCTGGCCGCCGCCGCATGGGCACGCTGCTGCTGGAAGGACAGGGGCCAGCAGTGGAGATGACCAGGGCTGAGAACGGTCAAGACAAAGGGGTAGGCATGCCCCAGGTGACCCCCACCCACCCCCTTCGCCCCAGTGTTCTGGAACTCTCTATCCCCCTGCCGTAACCCGGTCCTCAGGACTCAGTCAGCACGCCCTGGCCTGGGCTCCCCAGCCAGCCACCCAGGAGGCAAGAGACTCCTCACCTGTCTGAGACGTAGAGGCCGCCAGAGAAGGGCTTGGAGCCGTCTTCTGCCTCAGGAAGGCCTGAGGGGGAGCCGGGAGCCAACAGACTGAGCACAGGCAAGACTGCAAGGTGGGCTCAGCACGGACAACCTCAGCATCCTACCCGCCCCTGCCTAGGCACCCCAACCCGACCTGGCCCCGCATTTGCTGAGACTGAGCCTCCTCTCCGCCTCCCCTTCCTCATCGCTCAGAGCCTTTACTCCGTCTTCTCTAAAATACGGGCGCGGGGAGGGGCTCCACCCACTTTTTTAATATTTGGGTTAGTTGCCAACGTTTTGAAAGACAGGGAGATTTCACCTAAAGTCTGATTCCTGGCTTCACTTGAAAAATCTAATCTGGCACGTTTCTGGGTGAACCATGTTTCTGCAGGGCCTGCACTTCTGCACAGGTCTGTGTTTCTGCACAGGGCTGCAATTCTGCACGGGCCTGTGTTTCTGCACGGGGCTGCATTTCTGCACGGGCCTGTGTTTCTGCACAGGGCTGCAATTCTGCACGGGCCTGTGTTTCTCTGCACGGGCCTGCATTTCTGCACGGGCCTGCATTTCTGCGTGGGGCTGCATTTCTGCACAGTCTTGGCATTTCTGCGTGGCAGTGATCCCCCGTCCCTGCCAGGGGCTGCCTCCTGTGTACCCCAGGCCTGACGTGGCAGTCCTGATGTGGCAGTCCTGGGACCAGATGCTCCCAGGGTCCCCCAGCTCTACCTAGCATTTTAATATGCAACCTGAGAGGAGAATGGGGCACCCCCAGCCCAGAGAGCAACCCCCAGAAGTCTGTGGCCATGCTTCTCAGCTCGGAACTGCCCACAAGGACCGATGGTCAGCAGAGACCTCACCGCCGCCAGCTGTGGGCGGTCTTGTGCGGCTTGCAGGTAGACCCATTTGTGATGATCTTTAAAGCCAAATGGAATTGATGCATTTGAAGGCAACCCCACTAAAAGTATGTGAAAGCAAGGTAGAATCCCGACCAACAAAAATAAGAGGAGTGTGCCTTCCGCGTTCATGGTCTCAGACCAGCGAGCACATGCCTTGGGTGCCTGGGGTGGCCCCTCTCAGCTTGTCCCTGTTACAAATGATAATGTGTGGAGTCTGCAGAGGGGCAAGGTCCCCACATGACCCACAGAGCGCCTCGTCCCTGCCTCAAAGGCCGCTGTGCCCAGCGGCATGATGCGCGCGCCCCCTGGTGGCTGTGAGGGTGAATTCCAGCAGGCGCTAAGTGCCTACTGTGTGCGGGGTGGGGGTGGGGGGGGGAAGCAGGTGTGCACAGGTGGGAGAGTAAGGAGGCCGTCCGTGTGAGCCGTGGTCTTGAGGAGGAGAGGTATCCACCTCCAGGGGAGACCTCAGCAGGCAGGCACTCACCCTGCACCACGTGTCGGCCACTGAGACCCCACACCTGTCACCTCCTGAAATCAGTGGCGGCCCCAGTGTCCACAGATGGGAGCAGGGAGGGCCGGGTCAGTGTGTGAGAGTGTGTCTGTGAGTCTGTGAGTCTGCATGTGTGTGTGTGTGTGTGTGTGTGTGAGAGAGAGCATGTGAGCGTGTGTTGACAGAGTGTACAGGTTTATGAGGAAGTGTGTGAGTACAAGTGTGTTTGTGTGTATGAGAATGTGGGAAAGTGTGTGTGTAACAGAGAGAGCATGTGTGAGTGCGTGGGTAGGTGAGTGTGTCTGTGTGTGTCAGTGTGTGTACATGAGTGTCCCTGTGTGAGAGCATGTGTGAGTGCACGGGTGTCTGTGTGCCTGTGTGTGTGCATGGGTGTCTGTGTGTGTGTGTGTGTGTGTGTGAGCATGTGTGAGTGCATGGGTATGTGACAGAGCATGTGTGAGTGCGTGGGTGGGTGAGTGTGTGCTCTGTGTGTGTGCCTGTGTACATGAGTGTCCCTGTGTGAGAGCATGTGTGAGTGCGTGGGTGTGTGTGCCTGTGTGCATGTGTGTGTGTGTGTGAGAGAGCGCATGTGTGAGTGCGTGGGTGGGTGAGTGTGTGCTCTGTGTGTCAGTGTGTGTACATGAGTCTCTGTGTGAGAGCATGTGTGAGTACGTGGGTGTGTGCCTGCGTGGGTGCATGAGTGTGTGTGTGTGTGTGAGAGCATGTGTGAGTGCGTGGGTGTCTGTGTGCCTGTGTGGGTGCATGAGTGTGTGTGTGTGAGAGCATGTGCGAGTGCGTGGGTGTCTGTGTGCCTGTGCCTGTGCATGCACGTGTGCGTGAGTCTGTGTGTGTGCGCGAATGTGTCTGTCACTCTCTGAACTTGGAGCTGACTTGGACGTGGGCATGCGCACAGCTCCCTCAGCCTCCAGGTGGAGTCAGGAGGCCCCTCCGTGAGAAACGGCAGCGATGGGGCATCTGCTGGAGCACCAGCACCGAGTTTCCCCACGGAACAGGGCCGAGCAGGGGCAGGTTCCCTCCTCCCACGCACCCCTGGAGAGAGACCCGGCCATCTCGCCTGCCCCCCTGAGCTCCCTGCTCCCCACTCTGCCTGCCCTGCTCCAGGAGGTGCCAGGATCAGGGTTCGAGGTGGGTTTGCTCACCTGCCTTGTCCACGATCTCATAGTCCAGGTCCACGTCTTCCTCCTTGTCCCCTGGCGAGGCTCCCAGCTCGGCCTCCAGGATGTCTGGGAAGCTTTGGATGGCAGAAGAAGCAGCCCCCAGCTCCCTCCCAGCCCAGAGCCCGGTGGCAGAGCTGCCCATGCGACCCCCAGCCGGCCCAGTCTAGGCAGTCTCCCTCTGTGTGGGACCCTGGCACCCCGCCCTCTCTACCTTAAAGACCAGGGGTCCTCACGGAGGTCTTCTGTGGCCCGCTTGTACAGGGACCGTTGGCTGGGTGGCACAGGGCTGCTGGAGCGGAAGCTGGACATGGCGCTCAGGTCGGATGAGAGCTGAGAGGAGAGGCAGGGGGCAGAGCCGACGGCCGCGGTGATGCCGCACGAAACCTCCCAAACTCGGTGACACCCACACATATGATCAGGTCCACTCCCAGAACCCTGACCCTGGTCCACGCGATGCTGCTCACAAGCCCCCATCGTGCTCACACTCACGTACCTTCCCAAGGAGAGCAGGCCCCAGCACCTAACCGTGCGTGGGGAGGAGGCCAGAGGGAGAGAAAGGAAGAGCGTGGTGTGGCGTCACATTAACCGAGCCCCTGTCTGCGCCAGGCGCTATATTAGCTGCTCTCCACGTTTTGTATTGCCTAGTTCTTGAGATAAACCTGTGAGGTGGGTATCACTGTCTCATTAGGAGTCCCTGTGTGGTGCAGATAGTTAAGCACTCAACTGCGGAGAGGAGAGTGGTTCGGACCCACCCAGACGTGCCTCGGAAGAAAGGCCTGGCAGTCTACTTCCAAAAGGTCGCAGCCTTGAAAAACCTATGGAGCGCAGTTCTACCGTGACACACGTGAGGTCGCTGTGAATCGGAGGTAACCTGACAGCAACTGTTTTGGGTTTTTTTTTGGTTATTGTTTTGCTTCGCAGGTAAGGCAGCCAAGGCTCAGAGAGGCTAATGACTGCCCTGAGGAGTCCCCAGCTAGTGAGGGGAGGAACCAGATGTGGCGCCGCTTCCCACCTGCTACCTGCGGGGAGGGGAAGCTGCTTTCAGAACCCACACTGGCAAGGTGTACCAGCCAGAATGTGGACACGGTGTTGGGGGACACCAGGTGCGCGGCAGGTGACCCCAAATTAGTAGATCTGAATTCAGCCTTTGTCTTCACTTAACAAGTATTTCCTTAGCACCTACTATGTGCCTAGCCATTTGCTGGGGTTGGGCATACACCGGAGGACAGGTGATATCCTGGGAGGGCGGGGGGACCAACAGGCAAATACAGAAGAGTGCAGTTCAGCAAGGACACCAGGGGCGTGGGTGTCACAGCAGAGCAGGGCAGTCAGGGGGACTTCCTGGAAGAAATGGCATCTAAACTGAAAGAGCAGACAGAGGTGGCCAGGTGGAGGAGGGGGCGGGGCAGACAGAAAGAGGGGAGAGGAGATGGAGTGGGGAGGAGCGGCGCCTCAGCGTGGCCGGGTTCTAAGGTCCAGGGGAGGAGGGCAGGACAGAGGAGGCTGGAGAGGGGTGCTCTGGGATTTAGTGGGGGTCCCTGGGGGCCAATAAGAAGGTGTTATGAGCCGGTTCTGGGCACTGAGGCCCCCTCCCCACCCCACCCTGACCACCACCTCCAGAAAGAAGTCACAGTTGGACTCTGACCTGGGGGCACTGGGGAGCCATGGAAGATTCTAAAACAGGGGAGGCACCTGATCTGATCAGCCTGGGGTTTGGGTTGCTCAGGCCCTGAATGTAGTTAAGATGTGCGTGTGTGCAGAGCTCTGGAGGGGGAAATGCATAGCTTTTGGGATTCTCCATGAGGTCAGTGAGCCGGCCAGGCTCAGTGGGGACCCTGGGGGAGAAGGCTGCTGGAACATTCCAGAAAGGAAGCCCCAAAGGCCCCCCCAGCAGGTGGCAAAGGGGCACCGCCTCCCCCCACCTCTCGCCCTTTGTCCCAGGCAGTCCTGCTGCCCTACCCAGACGTCCTGGATGCCGCACCCCAGACGCTCACACCTCCTCTCTCCTTGGCCAAAGGGGGAGAACAGAAGCACAGGGACCTAGGCCCTGGAAGCTCAGTGAGCTGGCACCCCAAGACCTGCCCGTTTGCTGAGAGTGGCACCAGCCCATCCCGGCAGGGAGGAGCAGAAGGAAGTTCCCCTTAGTCCGGGGTTGACTACAGTGTGCTGACGAGGGGCCAGAGAAGCGTTACCTCCGTGGAGCTGAGGGGTCCGTGGTCACTGTCCTCCCACTGGTGGATGGCATACATCCGGACCAGCCGCTGCTTGCCCCGCGCACAGGGCTCCCGGGGCACAGCCTCCAGCTTGGCCTGCCGAGAGGGTAGAGGGTTAGTTAGCTCAGGATGCTCCCCCCGGATGCTCTCAGGTTCCTCCTTGGTCACCACCACCCGCCCCTGCCCTCGTGGGCAGGGTTTCCTCTCATGAGCACCCAGGAGAACCACCTCATCCCTGTCCCCCACCAGGGCCGCTGAAAAGAGAGGCCCGGGACCCAGCCTCACAGGAGCTGCCAGCCTGAGGAGTGGCAGCTCACTTCTTTTAGAGAATTCCGTTAGAGAAGGTTGTTCGCTGCTAGTTATAGAGACTGTATGCACGCCGCCTAGGAAATCGGGGGGCAAACAGCTGATGAGAGCAGAGAACAACATCCAACCGGAACGCCCCGGAGTCCCTGGGTGGCGCCGATGGCTAATGTGCTCGACCGCTAACCGAAAGGTTGGGGAGTTGAAGGCACCTTGGAAGAAAGGCCTGGCAATCTACTTCTGAAAAATCAGCTATTGAAAACCCGATGGAGCACAGTTCGCTCTGACACCCGTGAGGTGGCCACGAGTCGGGGTTGACTTGATGGCAACTGGTGTTTTTCATAACCCCACCACTCGGAAATAACGCTGTTAGCATTTCGGTGTCTGTCCTCCCAGTCATTCACACACGCACGCACGCATGCACGCACGCACACACGCACGCACACACATATAAAGAAGCCCCGGTGGTGAAATGGTTAAGCACTAAGCTGCTAACCACAAGGGGAGGAAAGAGCTGGTGATCTGCTCCCATAAAGATTTCCGCCTAGGAAACCCTATGGGACAGTTCTACTCTGTCACATGGGGTCGCTATGAGTCAGAATCCACTGGACAGCACCTCACAGTAACCATATATATATATGTGATCGATACATAAATATTAACACGGTGATGTGGGGAGGTGCCCAGGGCAGGGTGGTGAGGGAGGGCAGGCGGCCCCATGGGGAGAGGTCTGACTGCGACCCCCCCAGGCCCTTGGGCACCTGGAGCTGGAGGCCGTGCCCTCAGCACCATAACCGAGGTGTTACAATGATTTCAGCTCTTTGGGAACGCCCCTCCCTCTCACCCCACCTTTGTGGGTCGCCCAGCTCTTGGCTGTGGACAGTCCTGGTTTCAGGAAAGCACCGTCTGAAAAAGCAAACAGCTGCCTGCACAAAGTCACAGCCACTGTCTTCATCCACCTCCACACTTTCCAGGTTCCACAGCCTTCGCTAAGCTACCTCGCCTATGGCATGGCAATGCTGCCACACACTGACACCCAGGAGCAGACTCATCTTGCCCAGGTGGCACCGTCAATGTCTTACAACATCGTCCGCACCTGAGGTGGGATGAGCTGAGCCGCCGGCACCCTCGGTCCCACCACCCGCACCCACCGCCCGCATCCCTGCTCTGGCCATCCTCCCGCCCCGACCTCAGGCGGGGAAGCACTCACCCCGCTCTGCGAGTCGGTCTGCAGCTTGCGGAGCTGTTTGCGCAGCTCGCAGACTTCCTCCGTCAGCGCAAACAGTTTTCTGCGGAGCGAGTCCTTCTCAGTCAGCTGCTGGGAGATCTCCGCGTGCGCCCCGTCTCTCGCTGCGTATGCCTAGGAGCCAAGAGGGAGCGTGGCCCCACACTTCAGACACCTTGAAGAAGATAGGCCAGAACTGGACGGTGCCCAGCTACCTCAATGGTCGCCCTGACAGGGAGCACAACAGAGAGTCCCTGACGGAGCAGCAGAAGAGTGGGCGCAGGACTTAAATGCTAGTAAAAAGACCAGACTTAATGGTCTGACTGTGACTGGAGGAGCCCCAGAAAGCATGGCCCCCGGCCTCTCTGTCAACCCAGAACTAAAACCATTCTGCAGGCCAACTCTTCAGACAAACATTAGACTGGACTGTGGGACATAAAATGATACTCGTGAAGAAGGTGCTTCTTAGCGGAAGTAGATCCATGAGACTAAATGGGCAGCTTCTGTCTGGAGGTGAGACGAGAAGGCAGAGAGGGCCAGGAGCTGGTTGAATGGACACGGGAAATCCGGGGTGGAAAGGAGGAGTGTGCTGTCACAGTATAGGGAGAGCAATTAGGGTCACATAGCAATGTGTGTATAAATTTCTGTGTGAGAGACTAACTCGAATTGTAAACTTTCACTTACAGCACACGCACAAAAAAAAGCACAGGTCAACAAGATGAGCAAGGAGAGTCTCCGCCAAAGCAAGCGACCCCGTTCCCTTTCTGCATTTGATCTGAACTCATCCAACGTGCACCAAACGCAGATTTCACCCTGCAATGTGCAGACCTTCGCTGGTCTACAATGCGGGCAGATGTGCACCGTTGTAATAAAATCCGGTATTTGGAGCTGTGGGTACTTGAAATGGAGTCCCTGGGTGGTGTACACGGTTAACACGCTTGGCTGCTAACCAAAAGACTGGAGGTTGGGGACCACCCAGAGGCGCCTTGGAAGAAAGGCCTGGTGATCTACTTCTGAAAGAAAAACCAGCCATGGCAAACCCTGTGGAGCACAGTTCCGCTCTAACACACGTAGGGTCGCCGTGAGTCGGGGTGGACCCATGGAAACTGTACTGGTACTTGAAATGGAGGCTCTATTTCTCAGACGTCATAGCCCCGAAATAAAAGCCGGGGCCGTACACGGTGAGCACGTCAGCAGAGGATGGGGCTGGGGTCTTTCTCAAACCTTGCGTGGACCAAGGGAAAACAAACAAACAGTGGCCGTCAAGTTGCCTCGCCTCAAGGCGACCCCATGTGTGTCAGAGGAGAACTGCACTCCATAGGGTTTGCAATGGCTGGGTTTTCGAAACTAGATGGCCAGGTCTTTCTTCTGAGGTGCCTCTGGGTAGACTCCAACCTCCAACCTTTGGGTTAGCAGCCGAGTGTGTTAACCCTTTGTGCCAGCTAGGGACTCCTGACCAAGGGAAGGCACCCCGAATCGGAGACCAGCTGCCACCAAGGGCGCAGTGAGCCATGAGACTATCTCCTGGGCAGCAGCAGACACTCCCCGAGCTGAGACTCACTGGGGAGGGGTCCCTCTGTGCTCCCAGCCCCTCGACCTCTGCGGGTACCTGGTCTCGCTCCTTCTGCAGCTCGACCACCTGGCCCTGCAGGGCGTTCACCTTCTCCTTGTAGATCTCGCAGTCCACCCGGGTTTTCTGGAACTGAAGCAGCGTCTTCTCCTTCTCCTCCCAGAACTGGACAGAGGAGGAGACAGGCCAGAGAAGGTCAGCAGCTCAAAGGGTCTGGGCTGAGCGCGTAGGCTGCGGGCCACAGCGAGAGGGAGGTGGTTCTGGAGGTGAAGCACAGCCACTTCACGCTCGTTTCTTCCACGCCTGATTTCCTGCTGCATCCGCAGAGCTGCTGTGCTGATTCTATTTGAAGTCAGTCATCAAAGCGTGTATTGCCTATGTTGCGTGTGTGTTTGTGGTTTTGATGTAACGTCCTCAAATGCATGAACAATGTCCCTCTACCCTGCCTCCTCCTTCCACTTGCTCCCTTCTCCCCATTCTTCTCTCACCCTTTTTCTTTGTTTTAAATGATTTTTCAAAATTTAATTCATTGATCGTGTTGTGCAACCGTCACCAACAGCCATTTGCAGACGATCCGTGACCCCTAACAGAAGCTCTGTGCCCCTGAAGCAATGACTCCCTCCTCCCCTCGACCCAGGTAACCACGCATAAACTGTCTCTGTACATTTGCCTATTCTAGAGATTCCATCTAAATGTCTCCCCTCGCCTTTTTCTTTGTTGCTATTGTAAAAAATATATATTATATATATTTGCCAATTTAATGTTTTTTATGCATACAATTTAGTGACACCAATTAGTCATCATGTCTGCAGCCCGCCCCAATATCCGGTGCCAAATTTTCCATCACCAGAAACTCAAAATGCTTCCTAATCGGCGGCTCTGCCCCTCCCCTTCCCTCCCCGCCTCCCGCCGTAACCACTAATAAACTGGTCTTTATTTGCCTATTCTAGATATCTCATGGAGACCCTGGGTGGCGCAGACTGTTAAGCGCTCGACTGCTACCGAATGGTTGTCGGTTGGAATCACCCAGAGGTGCCTCGGAAGACAGGCCTGGCGATCTGCTTCCTAGGGAGCAGTTCTGGTCTGCACACGAGGGGTCGCCACGAGTCAGTCGACTTGACAGCTAACCACAACAGATGACGCACACGAGTGCGGTGGGACAACATCTGCCCGTCTGAGACCCACTTACTCCTCTGGCCTTTTGGATCGACTAAATCCTCAACTCCTTCCCCAGGGGCGCGACACTGAATCATCTTGGGTTTCACTCACTCATTGGCCTGATCGAATATTTTCTCACCACCCCACAAACTCAACGGCGACCTTGAGGGCATGAGCCATGAGCTGGTGCTCACTAGAGCTTTGGTGAAAGAATGAACGAGTGAACCAACGAATCAGCCAAACAAAGGTGGACTCCACGTTTCCATAAACGCAGCACCTGCCCTGACACAGGGTGCAGGCTGGGAGGGGACAGAGAAAGGAGGATGACTGTCACCTGCTTGCGCTGTCTCTCGGCAGCCGCAGCCCGAGCCCTCAGCGAGTGGATTCGATCCACCAGCTCCTGCTTGCTCTCCCGGGCCTCATCCAGGCTCTGCTCCAGAATATCCTTCTCCACCTGGGGCAAAGACAAGACAGCCCAGGGGTCAGCCAGGGACCCAGACTTCAGAAGGCTGCTCCCCGGGGAGGTGGCCCCACCATGGAGTCTGAGACTAGGGCATGTAGATGGATTTCACCTCCTTGCTGCTCATTAGACAGGAGCAGAATCCCTGGGTGGTGCAAATGGTTAAGTGCTCAGCCACTGACCAAAATGTTGACGGTTCAAGTTCACCCAGAGGCACCTCAGAAGAAAGGCCTGGCAATCTACTTCTGAAAAATCAGCCATGGAAACCCTATGGCGCACAGTTCTACTCTGCACACATGGGGTCACCATGAGTTAGAATTGACTCCACGGCTACTGGTTTGGTGTTTGGGTTTGGGCGCTACAGGCGGATGCTGGGAAGTGCCCAGAGAGCTCCCAGGGAAGGAACGGCCCGCGGAACCTACCGTACTGAATGTCAGGGACCTGAGCTTCTCGTTCTCCTCCTTCAGGCGGGTCAGCTCCTCGTCTTCTGACTCCAGGCTGCTGGCTATCGTCAGGGACTGCTCTCGAAATTCCCGCTCGCAGGAGGAGGCCACCTGGGCTCGGTGCAGCTCCTGCTTCATCAGATACAGCTGGCGGGTAGGAGGGAGAGCAAGATGACATCAGGGCCGTTTCTCCGCTGGAGCAGAGCCATGAGCCTCCCTCACCCTTCCGTCCCGGTGCTGCTGCTCTAGACTCGGAAGGAGCCCAGACCCACTAGAGGGTTTTCCAGAATGAAGAGCCCTGTTAGTTCCTCACGGGAGGAGGAAGGCATGTTACCCTTCTTTGGTAGATGAAGCATGGCAGTCCCATTACCGGGCTGGGGTCCCAGGACTAGGACAAGGTGCCCTGGGAATCAGCCCCCGCCATTTCTATCGTTAAAGTGACTGTCACCAGCAGCGGGAGTGAGTTCCTCCGGCACCCTGGCTTCTCTCTTTCCCTAGTCTGCTAAAGGCATCAGATGCGGGCATGTGGATTCATGGGCATCAGTAAGTAAACAGGAAGAGAAAGGTCACCTCCGACTGGGGCAGGAGTGCTGCGGGATGAAGGACATGTCTCGCGGACCCACCATCACGCCTGCAATGACTCCCAGTCCGCGTGCAAACTCACTGTCTCCTGCCCAGGGTGCTGTCTGTTCAGGGTGGTGGTCTGGGAAACCACCTCGCCAGACCCTGCTGCCCCCCCTCCTGCTGGAAAAGGTCCCAAGAGCCTCAGACCTCGAGCTGCTGGGCCTGGCCTCTCCTGTGCTGAGCTGGTGCCCCTGGGGCAATGGAACGAGGGTCTTTCCCTGGGAGGCAAGCCCATGGAGTCTGGATGCCAGGGCAGGGTGTGGCACCCACTCCTGGGCTCCCAGTGCGGGGAAAGGAGCTCTAGGCAGATGGAACAATGAGTGCAAAGGCACGAGCTGGAGACTCAGGGGTCAGGGACCAAAGGAGACCACCAGCCAAGCAGCCAGCACCCTCATGCTGCAGACCTTGTGGTGGCTGCCTTCTGCGGGCCCTCTGACGCCCACCTCCTCCTGCGGGCCCACCACTACCTCCTCCTGAGGGCCCTCTGACGCCCACCTCCTCCTGCGGGCCCACCACCTCCTCCTGATGGCCCCCCACCTCCGCTGCAGGCCCCCCACCTCCCCCTGCAGGCCCTCCACCTCCCCTGCGGGCCCCCCACCTCCTCCTGCAGGCCGCGGCAGCGTGTGGTGGCCAGCTCCTTCTCCTGCAGGGCGTTGCTGTAGCGCAGGGAGAGGCTGAGCAGCTCGTCCTTCAGCTTCAGCACCTCGTGGAAGTGGGCGCTGACCTCGTGCTTCATGCGGTCGTGGTCAGCCTCCAGCGCCTGCAGGCTCTCCGTGCGGGCCTCAGCCAGCCCCAGGCTCTCCTGCAGCCGCCGGCACTGCTCCTGCAGCGCTGCCTTCTGCCGCTGCTCCTGGCTCAGCTCCTCCTGCAGGCTGCCGATGGCCCCGGCTAGGCACTCGGTCAGCTTGGACGTCTCGATGAGCCCTGCGGGAACGGCCACGCCCCATCCTATTCCTCCAGGACCTTCGAGAGCCTATGCCTGACTCTCCAGCAGGACCCCCATCCCGAATCTGTCCGTCTTGTTGGGAGCTCCCGGGCCTTGACCGGACCCGGCATTTTGGCTAAAGACACAGCGTCACTTGCAACTTTAGCAGGAGTGTCCACTCCCTGCAGCAGAAGTTACCCCCAGGTGGCCTCCCCCGATTCCTGCTTAGTCAGCCCAACTCCCATTGGCTGAGACATATTAACGCCATCCTGAGAAACTGTAATAAGGAATATACATCTGTAGACTACAACTCTACACAAACCGAAAAAAAACAAACCCATTGCTGTTGAGTCGATTCCGACTCATGACAACCCTATCTGTTACAGAGTAAACTGCTCCGTAGGGTTTTCTTGGCTGTAATCTTACGGAAGCAGATTGCCAGGCCTTTCTTCTGCAGCACCACCAGGTGAGTTCAAACCACCAACCTTTTGGTTAGTAGTTAAGCACCAACCGTTTACACCACCCAGGGACCTCTGTATACCTCCACCTAACATGCAGCCTGAACAGGCCGCACGACTCCACAGACTACGATGCAAAACCAGGAAAAGAACATGTTTTTTATCCACTGTTTTGAATTCTGTGAGCCCTGCGCCTCCGAAGACCTAAATCTCAACAGCTTCTCCAGGTAAACCTAAAATTAATAAATTAACCCAAATGGCCTTATCTCCTACCAAGCAGGAGTGGGCTTTTACTCAGGTGGTGGGCAAATGCACAGAAGGCGCTTTGTGAGGCTGCAGGCTCCGCCTCAGTCTCCCCTCGCCCCCAGCAGGAGTCTCTGCTATCCTCCGTCGGACCCTCTCAGAGCCCTGGCTGGGACGCGGGGACTGGGCGGCCCCCTCGGCTCCAGCAAACGGCCGGCAAAGGAAAGGTAAGCTTCGTGGCTTTTCTAGGGGACAGATCCGCTTGCCCTGGGCCTGCGCCTCTCAAATGCAGGATTCTGCCCCAGGCCTCTTCATGGTGTGGGGTAGTTAGGGACAGAGCTTTGCTTTGGAAATGGGCTCCTTCTCCTCCTCACCCTGTCATGGTTAGCAGGGCAGGGTGTTTCGGGTTCAGAATCTTTGCCAGGAGGAAGCGAGGTCCACGTCTGGACCGGCGGCAGGCAAGGGAGACCCACCCCAAGGATACTGGGGACCAGAGGCTCCTAAGAAGCCCGTGCCCGGGGGTCCTGCCGACCGCCACCCTCATCAAAGGCCAGCTCTCACCACTGAAGTTGCTGAAGTCCACGGCGGGCTGCAGCCCGGTGACCAGCGTGTAGACGTCAGGGTTGTGGAACTTGAGGCTTTCCAAGAAGGCAATGGCCCCGTTCTTCCCACGCGTCTTCAGCAAGTCCAGCAAGTGCCCTGGGGGAAGAACAACACGCCTGCAGCCAAAGGGCGCTGGGCTGGCTTCCCCACGAGGAGACGGGCTGGGGGCGCCCTGGTGTGTTTAGGAACGGGGTGGTGAGAGCAGTTTTCTAGGATCTCTGGGAGGAGAAGACAGGGGCAGAGACTGGAGCGATGCAGCCACAAGCCTGGGGTTGCCAGAAACTAGAAGAGACAAGGAAGGATCCTCCCCTGGAGCCTTCAGGGGAGCAAGGCCCTGCCCACACCTTGATTTGGGACATCTGGACTCCAGAACTACGGCATCAACTTAGTCATTATGTTGGCAAAATCACTGGAGATCTATGTGCCCACCTTTGAGGGAAGAAATATTTTGGAATTCCTTACATGAGGTTTTTGCAAAGGGCTTGCTTTTCCTCAGAGATACTTGCCAGAGATTTTACTAGAAATACTGAGTCTGATGCCCAGGGACCCAAGCAGGGAGGGGTCCCAGCGCCATCCTCAGAGCTGCGGGCCCGGCCACAAAGGGGCTGTTTGCTGATGCCTGCGGATCTCTGTCTCTGTGTGGGGAAGCCAGCACTGTGCCTGCTGTCTCACGGTCAGCAGTATGAAGCAAACATGCCCCCCAGGCTGGAACACGGGTATGAAGCAAACATGCCCCCCAGGCTGGAACACGGGTATGAAGCAAACATGCCCCCCA
>NW_004443964.1:2718143-2719328 GCF_000243295.1 Trichechus manatus latirostris
CTGGAACACGGGTATGAAGCAAACATGCCCCCCAGGCTGGAATGCAGGTCTCTTACTGCTGTTCCATAAAGGCCAGACAAGCAAAGAGCACCCAGCAGGTAAGTGAAAGAAGCCAGTCTCCAGAGACCACAGCTGTATGATCCCGTTTCTATGAAATGTTCAGAAGAAGGAAGCCCACAGAGACAGAGAGCAGATCAGTGCCTGCCAGGACTTGGGGGTGGGAGTGATGACAGGGAAGTAGAGGGGTGTTAGGCATTGAGCTGTATTGCCTGAAGGCGTGTTGATGTCCTAACCCCTGTAATTATGAATGTGACCTTGTTTGGGAAGAAGGGTCTTTTTTTTATGTCAATGAGGTCATACCAGAGTAAGAAGGAAGGAGCCCTGGTGGGGCAGTGGGTAAGCACTCGGCTGCTAACCGAAAGGTCAGTGGTTCGAACCCACCAGCTGCTTTGTGGGAGAAAGCTGTGGCAGTCTTCAGTAAAGATGACAGCCTTGGAAACGCTACGGGGCAGTTCTCCTCTGTCCTGTAGGGTCGCCGTGAGTCAGAACTGACTTGACGGCAATGGGTTTACCAGAGTAGTTGTTGCTGGATGCCGTTGAGTCAGTTCTGACTCACATCCTAACCCTAATCCCTTCTGAGTGGTCTCTTATAAAAGGGAAAACAGAGAGACACGCACACTGGGGGTGGGAGGGAGGACAGAAGCAGGTGAAGGTACCTCCACAGGCAGCCGAGGAGCGCCTGGAGCTACAGGAGCTGGGAGACACCAGGATCTCCCCCAGAGCCCACAGAGAGCACGGCCGTGCAGATACCCTGAATTCTCACTCCCAGCCTCAAAGCCGTGAGATAATACATTCCTGTTCTTTACAGCCAACCTTGTGGTATTTTTGTCACAGCAGCTCTAGGTAACTAGGACTGGGCGATAGCTAAAGGTCCGGGACTTCTTTACGGGGTGATGAAAATGTTCTAAAATCGTCTGTAGTGATGGGTGTACAGATCTGTGAATGTGCGAAAACCCACTGCACCGTGCACTTCAAACGGGTGAGCTGTGCAGTGTGTTAATTAGACCTCAACAGAGCTGTTACACGAAAGGAAGGAAGGGGGCAGGAGGGAGGGAAAGAGAGGGAGAGGAAGGAAGGAGGAGGGAGGGAAGGGAGGAAGGAGGGAGGGAGGGAAGGAGAATGGAA
>NW_004443964.1:2719742-2722263 GCF_000243295.1 Trichechus manatus latirostris
GAAGGAGGGAAGGAAGGAAGGGGGAAGGAGGGAAGGAAGGGGGAAGAAGGGAAGGAAGGAAGGGGGAACGAGGGAAGGAAGAAGGAGGGAAGGAAGGGGGAAGGAGGGAAGGAAGGAAGGAAGGAGGGAGGGAAGGAAGGAAGGAGGGAGGGAAGGAAGAAGGAGGGAAGGAAGGAAAGGGGAAGGAAGGAAGGAAGGAAAGAAGAAGGAGGGAAGGAAGAAGGAGAGAAGGAAGGGGGAAGGAGGGAAGGAAGGAAGGAAGGAGGGAGGGAAGGAAGGAAGGAACAAAGAGGGAAGGAGGGAAGGAAAGAAGGAAGGGGAAAGAAGGAAGAAAAGAAGAAAGAGCAGGCCTAGCTGGTCGCATGGTGATGGAGGCTGAGGTCAGTGGGGTCCAAGTCAGGGGGCCAAGTCAAGGGGCCAAGTCAGGAGGCTGGGTCTGGGGGCCGGGTCTGGGGGCCAGGTCACGGGGCTTCGTCTGGGGTCTGGGTCTGGGACTGAGTCAGGGGGCCGAGCCAGGGGCCAGGTGGGGGCAGCAGGGGGCCTCACCGGCCCGCATGGCGGTGTTAGTGAGCCGGGGGCAGTGCAGCACCTCCTCCTCGTCCAGCTGGCCCAGCACCCTGGCCTGGCGCAGGTAGGGGGTGAGGCGGCTGGGGCACACGCTGCACAGGATCCTGCACCGATGACTGTCCAGCATCTCCCACAGCTGCTCCTCATCCAGCGCGGTCAGCGCCGACTCCGTGCGGCACAGCTCTGTCATGGCCAGCGCTGTGGGACCTGGAGAGGGGCAGGGGGGCTGGAATCAGGGAGTGGCTGCGGGGCCTGCAGGGCTCACCCACACCACGGGCAGAGAACGGGTGACCCATCTGCAGGGTGCGATGCACATTTGCACAGTGATCTCAGCTTCCCACCCTGCCTGGGTCCTGTGGCCGGCGGGAGAGGAACGTCCATGGCTGTGGGTGATGTCAGATCAATTTCCCTACGTGGAGCAGACTGGGTTTACCTTTAAGTCACAGGAAGCTGCTCCTGGTCCCGGATTAATGCACTGAACAAGGGTGACATTAAAAAGCGAGACCAGTTCTCTCCTTGATCTAGAATATGCATCTTAACAGTGGCGACAGGGCCCCCAACGGGGCAAAAATTCTTACTTTTCTGTGTATAAAGCACAGATACACGCACTCGTTATTGCTGGCTGACATCGAGATGGTTCTGACTCATGGTGACCCCGTGCATCAGAGTCGGACCGTGCCCCACAGAGTTTTCAAGGCTGCGAACTTTCGGAAGCACATCTCCAGGGCTTTCTCCTGGGTGGGTTTGAACCACCAACCTTTTGGCTAGTAGTTGAGCTCTGAACTGTTGCGCCACCCAGGGATTCCTGACACACACACCACATGAGCAGGTACACAGTTTAGCAGTAACTAGAATCACATGCTGAAGGTAGCTCACGTCACTCAACTCTCCACATAAAAATGATTGTCACATATATTTCACAATTAAAACATTTTTAAAGAAGTTTCCTTAGAGGTCAATTAGGAAAAAATGTCTAACAAAGCTCTGGAGGAGGCAATGATTGAGACAAGGCTGAGAAACATTGCCCTCGGAGGAATGGGAATGCTTTGGGTGGTGGACCCTGGAACCCAGCAGCCTCTCCAGGGGTTCTGCACAGGAGGTCAAGAGGGTAACAGGGTGGAAACAGAGCAAGGGCTATATCTTGCATAGAAAACCAGTTGCTGTTGAATAGACTCTGACTCATGACAACCCCATGTGTGTCAGAACAGAACTGGGTTCCATAGTGTTTTCAATGGCCGATGTTTTGGAAGTAGCTTGCCACGGCTTTCTCTCGAGGTGCCTCTGGGTGGACTCGAACCTCTAACCTCTAACTCAGTAGCTGAGTGCATTCACCATTTGCACCACCCAGGGGAACCCCTGCATAGACAGCATCCTGCTTTTACTTGGTGGAGGATGCCTGCCATTTTTTCAGCACAGAGGTGCCACCCTCGATGGGGGAGGCTGGCGGGCCCTGCTTTCTAGTCGGCAGCCCAAGTAGGCAGATGTCCCCTCTCCTTGCTTGTGGTGGCTGTAACACCCTCTCCACCCACCCAGGACTCGAATCCTGGGTGCAGGGCAGGTGATTGGGGGTTCAGGGCAGAGTGGAGGAGGCATGCCTTGTGGAGTCACCTACTAAACAAAAGTTCACGGGGGCCGGCCACGGGTCTGCACGCTGACCAGGGAGCGATGAGAGTTCCTCACCCACTCTGCAGGGTCTTCCCGGCTCCCGTGGCTTTAGAATGGCCTTCACAGTTTTTGCCACGTCTGGTTTCCACCCAAGCGCTGAACCTCAAATGCTCACGGTCTGCATAAGACTGAGCACCCAGAGACTTCCAGGCAACATGGCACTATAGACAGAAGCACCACGCCGTCCCTCCACAGCAAAGATCCGAAAAACTAAGCTGAACAGAGAATACAACAATCCTGAAACCCTAAAACATCAAATGAAGAGATAAAGAACTCAGCCAAGCACCAA
>NW_004443964.1:2722363-2739300 GCF_000243295.1 Trichechus manatus latirostris
GCAAAAATTCTCAACAAAATTCTAGCCAATAGAATTCAGCATCATATCAAAAAAATAATACACCACGACCAAGTAGGATTCATATCAGTTATGCAAGCATGGTTCAACATTAGAAAATCAATCAACGTAATCCACCACATAAATAAAAGGAAAGAAAAGAATCAAAATGATCATCTCAATTGACGCAGAAAAGGCATTCAACAAAGTCCAACACCCATTCCTGATAAAAACCTCAATAAAATAGGTATAGAAGGGAAATTTCTCAACATAATAAATGGCATCTATGCAAAACCAATGGCCAATATCATTCTTAATGGAGAGAGGCTGAAAACATTACCCTTGTGTCATGGATTGAATTGTGTCCCCCAAAAATATCAACTTGGCTGTGTCATGATTCCCAGTATTGTATGATTGTGTAATCTGATGTGATTTCCTTACGTGCTATAAACTCTATCACTGCGATGAGGTTATATGTGATCTCCTTATGTGTTGTCAATTCTATCACTGTGATGACGTTATACTGATGAGGCTTATAAGATTACATAGTGTCTTAATCCAATCTCTTTTGAGATATAAAAGAGAGAAGCGAGCAGAGACACATGGGAACCTCATACCACCAAGAAAGCAGTGCCAGGAGCAGGGTACGTCCTTTGGACCAGAGGTTCCTGCGCTGAGATGCTCCCAGACCAAGGGAAGACTGAGGCATCACAAGGACCTTCCTCCAGAGCCGACAGAGAGAGAAAGCCTTCTCCTCGAGCTGACACCCTGAATTCGGGCTTGTAGCCCACTGGACTGTGAGAGAATAAACTTCTCTTTGTTAAAGCCATCCACTGGTGGTATTTCTGTTAGAGCAGCACTAGATGACTAAGACACTTGAGAACAGGAACAAGACAAGGATGCCCTTTATCACCATTCCTATTTAACATTGTGCTGGAAGTCCTAGCTAAAGCAATAATGCAAGAAAAAGAAATAAAGGGTGTCCAAATTTGTAATGAAGAAGTTAAACTGTCCCTGTTTGCAGATGATATGATACTATACAGAGAAAACCCAAAAGACTCCATGAGAAAATTCCTGGAACTAAAAGAAAGATTCTGCAGAGTAGCAGGATACAAGATAAACATACAGAAATCAGTTGGATTCCTATACACCAATAAAGAGAACAATGAAAAGAAAATCAGGAAAACAATATCATTTACAATAGCCCCTAAAAAAATAAAATACTTAGGAATAAATCTGACCAGGGATGTAAAAGACATATACAAAGAAAACTACAAAACACTACTGCAAGAAACCCAAAGGGATCTATATAAATGGAAAAACATACCATGCTCATGGCTATGTAGACTCAACATTGTGAAAATGACAATTCTACCCAAAACAATTTACAAATACAATGCAATCCTAATCCAAATATCAACAACATTCTTTAAAGAGATGGAAAAACTAATCATTAACTTGTTACGAAAAGGGAAGAAGCCCTGGATAAGTAAAGCACTATTGAAGAGAAGAAAACAGTAGGAGGGCTCGCACTACCTGACCTCAGAACCTACTATACAGCTACGGTAGTCAGAACAGCCTGGTACTGGTGCAATGACAGATACATTGACCAATGGAACAGAGTTGAGAACCCAGATGTAAATCCATCCCCCTACTGTCACCTCATCTTCAACAAGGGCCCAAAGTCCATCAAATGGGGAACAGAAAGTCTTTTTAACAAATGGTGCTGGCAAAACTGGATGTCCATCTGCAAAAAAATGAAACAGGACCCATACCTCACACCATACATAAAACTAATTTGAAATAGATCAAAGACCTAAATATAAAGCCAAAAACTATAAAGTTCACAGAAGAAAAAACAGGATCAACACTAGAGGCCCTAATACACGGCATTAACAGGACACAAACCATAACCAATGACACACAAACTCCAGAAGATAAGCTACGTTCTAAAAAATTAAACACTTATGCTCATCGAAAAACCACCAAAAGAGTAAAAAGAGAACCTACAGATTGGGGAAAATTTTTGGACGTTACAAGTCACACAAAGTTCTAACCTCTAAAATCTACAAGAAAATCTAACACCTCTACAACAAAAAAACAAATAATCCAATTAAAAAATGGGCAAAGGAAATGAACAGACAGTTCACCAAAGAAGACATTCAAGCGGCCAACAGACACATGAAGAAATGCTTGTGATCACCAGTCATTAGAGAAATGCAAATTAAAACCACAATGAGATACCATCTCAACCCAGCATTACTGGCACAAATCAAAAAAACTGGAAAAAACGAATGTTGGAGAGGCTCCGGGGAGGTTGGAACTGTTATGCACTGCTGGTGGGAATGCAAACTGGTACAACGATTTTGGAAAATGATATGGCGCTTCCTTAGAAAGATAGAAATAGAAACACCATACAATCCAGCAATCCCACTCCTAGGAATATATCCTAGAGAAATAAGAGCCGTCACACGAATAGACTTATGCACGCTCATGTTCATTGCAGCACTGTTCACAATAGCAAAAAGATGGAAACAACCTAGATGCCCATCAACAGATGAATGGATAAACAAACTATGGTACATACACACAATGGAGTACTATGCAACAATAAAGAACGATGATGCATCTGTGAAGCATCTCATAACATGGATGAAACTGAAGGACATTATCCTGAGTGAAATAAGTCACAAAAGGACACATACTGTATGAGACCACTCCTGTAAAAACTCATGAAAAAGTTTACACACAAAAAGAAACAATCTTTTTTGGTTACAAGGGATGGAAGGGGTGGGGGTGAGGGAAATACTAAATAGATAAATGGTAACTTTGGTGAAGGGTAAGACAGCACACAATACTGGGGAAGCCAGCACAACTTGTACAAGGAAAGGTCATGGAAGCTCCATAGACAAATCCAAACTCCCTGAGGGACCGAACTGCTGGGCAGAGGACTCTGGGGACCATGGTCTCAGGGGACATCTAGCTCAATTGGCATAAGGCAATTTATAAAGACAATGTTCTACATTCTACCTTGGTGTGTAGTGTCTGGGATCTTAAAAGCCTGTGAGCAGCCATCTAAGATACTCCACTGGTCTCACCCCTTCAGGAGCAAGGGAGAATGAAGAAAACAAGACACAAGGGAAAGATAAGTCCAAAGGACTAATGGACCACAACTACCACGGCCTCCACCAGACAGTCCAATACAACTAGATGGTGCCTGGCTACCACCACTGACTGCTCTGACAGGGATCAGAGCAGAGGGTCCCAGACAGAGCTGGAGACAAATATAGAACAAAATTCTAACTCACAAAAAAAGACCAGACTTACTGGCCTGACAGAGACTGGAGAAACCCCTAGAGTATGGCCCCCAGACACCATTTTAGGTCAGTAATGAAGTCACTCCCGAGGTTCACCCTTCAGCTGACACTCCTGGCTTGTCCACACCCATGTTCCCACTGAGTCCCTCCCTTCCTTCCCAGCACTGGCATTCGGACCCATTAGGAGCCCTGGTGGCATTAGCCCAGCTGCTAACCAAAAGGTTGGCAGTTCGAACCCACCAGCGGCTCCTCGGGAGAAAGACCTGGCAATCTGCTTCCCTAAAGCTGACAGCCTAGGCCCTATGTGGCAGTTCTCCTGTCACACGGGGTCGCTATGCGTTGGAACCAACCGGATGGCGCACAACAGCGTCCTTTATTGGGAGTCTGGGTGGGTGCAGGTGGTTAACATGCTTGCTGCTAACTACAAGGTCGGGGGTTCTAGTCCACCTGGAGGTGCCTTGGAAGAAAGACCTGGCGATCTGTTCCTGTAAAGATCACAGCCTAGGAAACCCTATGGGGCAGTTCTACTCTGTCACATGAGGTCACTACGAGATAGAATCGACTTGATGGCACCTAACAACAACAATCCATTTAAAGACTTCAAACATACATTTAAACTGTAGACTATTCCAAGCATTTGAAAAAAGTCCTGCAAATGGGATAACAAATACCCGTGCATCCAGTACGCAGACTGAACAAGGCTTAACATTTGGGGCTTCAAATTTCCTCTTAAGGACATGCATCATTAAAGCAAAGCTGACGCCTTTTTGTCCCCTCTGATTCTGTTCTCTGCCCTCTCTGCCCGGAGATCACCACTAGGCATATTAAAAAATCATTTTCTTCATACGTACGTTTCTATAAACAATACAGGGTAGTTTTACATGTTTTAAATGTTACAAAAGCGGTATCATACTGTACATGGCATTTATACCTAAAGTGTTTTAGAGATTTATCATACTGATAGATTCAGCGCTACTTCCTGTTTTAACTGTTGTATCAGATTTGACTACACAAATAGAGCAGGTTGATTTATCTGTGCCCCTGTGGGTAGGCTTTAGGCTCTTTCTAGCTTTTCTCCAGAGGGCAGTGCTGTTTCAGTGAAAGAATTCTCGGCCCCATGTGGGAGACCAGGGTTTGATTCCTGGCCAATGCACGTCATGAGAAGCTACCACCCGTCTGTCAGTGGGAGGCGTCCCTGTTGCTATGATGCTGAACAGGTTTCAGCAGAGCTTCCAGAGTAAGACAGACTAGGGAGAAAGCCCTGGCAATCTATTTCCCAAAAATCAGCCTATGAAAACCCTATGGCTCACAAGGGTCTGACCCCGTTGTGCATGGAGTCGCCGTGAGTCAGAAGCCAAATAGACAACAATTTCTCTCCACCACACACAGCGCTGCCTGCCCATCTTGTGTCTCCTGGGTACACGTCTGAGCGTTTCTCCCAGGCCCTTTAATTCCTGAGATTTCTTTCCCTTTGGAGCGACAGGTGGGACTGGCTGGAGTTGTAAGCCTCTTGAAGATGTCTGTAAACTACAAATGCTTGAAACACAGAGTGAACCAACACTTGTTAGCTAAAAAAATGGAGAATTTTTCTATTGGATGATCCTGTCTCCATGAACAGCCCCAACAGCCCACCCAAGGAGCCGGGTCTCTCGAGTACTCACGGGGAGAGGCTCAGATTAGGGTCTGAAGGAACTCCCACAGCGGGCGGGCTGCAGTGTCCCCCTGCGGCTGGAGCCCAGGGCCAGGTGCAGTGCCGGCAGCTGGCTCCCTTCTCTGCAGGCTGGGCAGGAAGAGCTGGAAGCCAAACCAGTGCCAAGGGGACTGATGGTTATTTCAGACCATGTGACTTGCTCCAAAACTCAAAGTTCAGGCACAAGGACTAATGCAAAGAAAGAAAAAAAAAAAAAAAGAGAATCAAACCCTGATCCAGGAAATCATCCGCCGATCTTTGACCCTTGGCAGATTGCTCAGTAACTCCTGGAATTCTGAGGGCCTGAACAGGTTTCTGGAATGCACCTGGGCTTTTAACCCTAGGTACTGTTATGGATTCAATTGTGTCCCCCCCAAAATGTGTGTCATCTTGGCTAGGCCATGATTCCCAGTATTACGTGGTTGTCCTCTGTTTTGTGATCTGATGTTAATTTTCCTATGTGGTTAATGAGGCAAGATTAGGTTAGGTTAAAGAGAATCAGGGTGGGGTGCAACACCCTTATTCAGGGAGATTCCTTGGCGTGTGGCCTGCATCATCTTTTATCTTACAAGAGGTAAAAGGAGAAAGAAGCAAGCAGAGGGATAAGGACCTCATTACCACCCATCAAGAAGAGCCAGGAGCATAGCGTGTCCTTTGGACCCGGGGTCCCTGTTCAGAGAAGCTCCTAGACCAGGGGAAGACTGATGACAAGGACCTTCCCCAAGAGTCAACAGAGAGAGAAAGCCTTCCCCTGGAGCTGGGATCCTGAATTTAGACTTTTAGCCTCCGAAACTGTGAGAGAATAAATTTCCCTCTGTTGAGGCCTCCCACTTGCTGTATTTCTGTTACAGCAGCACTAGATGACTAAGACAGGTGTCAAGGAGAGTTACAAGCATAGTAGTCCCCCAGTGTGTCCCTGGTTCCACCTTCCCCCCCAGGCTCCTCACCTGGAGACGGAACAGCTGGAGAGAGACGAGGGTGGGAAAGAGCCTAGAGATTTCACCGGGTGAGCCCTGTCTCAAAGCCACTCACTTTTCGTTACTTTAGGGGCAAGTCTGATCAATGCTCGTGAGTCTGGGGATTTGGAAACTGGCTAAGTCCTGGAGTGCCTACTGGCCTCCAAGACTGAGTTGTTAATACCATGTGCTTGCATAGAAGGCTCTGGAGCTCCTGGAATCACCACCCAGTTGGGAGCTGGCATCATGGATGCGACCCTCGGAATCAGAACAGCTTATACCCTGCACCATCCCTGGGTGGTGCAAACGGTTAAGTGCTCAGCTGCAAATTGAAGGTTGCAGGTTGGAGACTACCCAAAGGTGCTTCGGAAGAAACGCCTGGCGATCTACTTCTGAAAAGTCAATCACTGAAAACCCTGTGGAGCAGGGAGTGGAGGGTGGGGAATGCAGAACAGAATTTCAAATTCTCATGGACTCCAGAGTTTCTGGAGCCATGGGGGCTGGATGAAGCCCTGAAACTACTGCCCGAAGATAATCTTTACACCTTAAACCAAAAATATCCCCTGAAATCTTCTTAAAACCAAACAATGGTTTAGCTTAACCAGAAACAAAATGCCTGTCTTGAGCATGGTGCTCGTTTAAGAACTGTCTATAGGGGATCAAACTGACAACAGCAACTTGAAAGGTCAGATAGGAAACTTAGGGGCATCGAGTTCATGTCAATGGGGAGGGGCTTCTCAGGAAAGGAGGGTGAGAACGGTCGCACAAATTGAAGAATGTCATCAATGTCACTGAATGGTAGACACTGTTGAATTGGTGTATGTTCTGCTGTGCATTTTCTCAATAATAACAACAAAATAAAATTAAAAAAAAAACCCGGACGGAGCACAGTTCAACTCCGGCACACGTGGGGTCTCCAGGAGTCAGAACTGACTCAACAGCAATTGTTTTTTTCTGGTTTTAAGCTGCACACCAGGGTGGGCAATGACATCTGCAGGGTGCAGCGGAAACGCAGCACCCAGTTTACAATGGGCTCAGAGTCCAAGATGGCGGCAGCACGACATTAATCAAATGCCGCCTGGGAGACCGGCCAGACCCTGCTCTGCGAGGTCCAGGGGTCACCCAGCCCCCAAATATCCAATTTATGCCCAGTATACCAATTTACACCCCAAATATCCTATTTATTTATACCTTTTTTTTTTTTTTTTGGTGGTAATGAACTTATTTATTGAACTAAGGTTTTAAAAAGGAGAAAAACCTTCACGCTTCTCGTTAAATGAGGCAATATTACCCTTACATAGAGTAACAGCAATTGAAAACACACAATAAAGGCAATGACAAGGAGAAAAATTGAACTTTTTTTAAAAAAAAAAAAAAAAGCACAAAAACCCTCCATACTAAAATTATACACGTCAAGTTTGATCCCATCTTACATCAGTCCATTTACAATTCAACAGCACCATGGTTTTCCACCTCATTGTACCTTGTAGGGATAAATCTAAATTCCTACCTCATCCAGGTGATTCTTTTGTGATGGGCATTACCCTGCTCTGCAGTTCTCTTTTACAAGGACTACTCCAGGGGGAATAAACCACATCCTAGCACCTCTGGGTGGTGGGCTTGTCAGGCCTTGGAGCACAGGGGACAGCTCGAGTGCCAAGTGGGGACCCCATTCTCTTGGCTGCTGGGCTGGCATGGCCTGGGAACCAGAACAGGGCAGGGGTGTAGTCGGGCTTGCTCTGTGGCCCCAGGGAATTACTCAGTCTCTAGGTGCCCTTGAGCAGAGTCTCTAAGGACCAAAGAACAGGCAACAACTCAGGAGCATCCTTCCCTGCACTGGAGTCCAGTCCTGCCTGGTGACGGTCTCCATCTTTGCTTGCCCAGCCCCTGCCTGGAAACAGGGTGGGATGGCAATAAGATCCCGTGTCCTCCAGTCCAGCGCCTGGCCATGGTGACCCAAGACAGCAAGGGGGATCTTCTCCCAGAATTTATCTACCTGGAGCTGTGGAAACTAGCTCTTTGCCTCTTCTCACCCTGGTTGTGGAGCTGAAAGATCCCAGAGCTTTGTATACCATGTTCACACAGCACCATTCACAAGAGCCAAAAGGTGGGGCCAACTCAAAGTTCGTCAACAGATGAATGGGTATGCAAAACATGTGGTCTATCCATACGATGGGATTTAAAAAAAACAAAACCCACTGCCTTTGAGTCAGTTCCGACTCACAGCCACGCTGTAGGACAGAGTAGAACTGCCCCATAGGGTTTCGAAGGTTGTAAATCTTTATGGAAGTAGACTGCCACATCTTTCTCCAGCAGAGTGGCTGGTGGGTTTGAACAGCCAGCCTTTCAGTTAGCAACCGAGAGCTTTAACCACTGTGCCATCACTGAACCATAAAAAGAAATGAAGTTCTGACACACGCTACAACGCGAACCTTGAGAACTTGCTGCTGAGTGAGAGAAGCCAGACACGAAGGACCAGGTACTGCAGGGTCCCATTGATGTGCAATGTCCAGAGCAAGGAAATCCACACACAGGGAAAGTAGGTTAGCGGTTGCTTAGGGACTGGGGAAGGAGTTCCTGGGTGGCGCAAACAGTCGAGCACTTGGCTGCTAACCGAAAGGTTGGCAGTTCAAACCCACCTAGAGGCTCCATGGAAGAAAGACCTGGCAATCTCTGCTTCCATTAAGATTACAGCCTAGAAAACCCTATGGAGCAGTTCTACTCTGTCACATGGGGTCGCTATGAGTCAGAATTGACTCGATGGCACCCAACAACAACAACAAGGATTGCGGGGTGGGTGGGGTGGTCACAACTAAAGGTTTGGGCTTTCTTTTTGGTGTGATGGAAATGTTCTAGGATTGATTGTGGATATACTGAAGCCACTGAACCGTGCACTTTAAATGGGAGAGTTGTATGGTGTGTGCATTGTATCTCAATTAAGCTGTAAAAACAAAAAGAAATCCTGGAGCTGTCAGTGACACGCCTGCTTCTCCGGTTCCATTCTCGGCCAGGACGCAGAGGGAGTGACGGTGAGGAACCTCCACCCGGTGGCCCAGCCCGGCCCTGCCATCCCGAGGCCAGCGCCGGCCGTCAATGTGCGGGGTCTCCAGCACTCCCTGTTCTTTTTTTCCAGCGGGCCTTCATCACCGCCCAGTGCCCTGACGACCGGGGTGTCCCAGCCCACGTGGGTGCCTGCCTGCCCCACTCCTGTTCTCTGCCCTGGAGGTGCTGAGCAGGAGCTGTTTCTCTCCTTGCCATTCCCACACTTCCTCATTCCAGTACCCCTGCTCCCCTGGCTCACCCCATGACCCCCAGGAATGCCTCTCCGCGTGCAGAGGCGTCTGGGGGTTCCCCTTGCGCCTTCTTAGATGACAGCTCCATGAGTGCAGCCACCTTCCATCACACAAAGCTCAGACTGAACACATAAAATCAGCCCGAACGGTACAGGGCACCCGCTGCACACGCAGAACCTCTCGCCCTCAGCTCCCAGCTAAACGAACCAAAAAGTGTTAAAAAAAAAAAAAAAAAAAAGTGAAGGCAAACGGAAGTAGCAGCCACAGACCAAACACTTACACCGCGTCCAGCAAGGCCAGCATTTCTGTCTTCAGTTAAATACAAATACAATTACTTTTTACTTTTGAATCACATGGCGCTTGATCCCCTTTCTATAAAATGACATCACCCTCTCTCTCTAGCAGTCCCTCAGCCTATATACCTATCCATTTGTCCATCTAATCTGTTCATCTGTCCTTCAATGTGCATGTCCGTGTGTATGCGTGTGTGAGACAGAGAGAGAGAGAAAAAGGAAGAGAGAGGGATAGACAACGCGAGAGAGACAGAGAGAGGCGGAGAGAGAGGGAGAGACGGGGAGAGAGAGAATGGAGAGGGGCGAGAGAGAGGAGAGAGAGGCGGAGAGAGAGAGAGAACAGGTAGATTCTGGCACTCTGTTCACTTACGCTAACACCGATGCCTGTGGTGGTAGAATTCCAGGCAATCTGTTGCTTTCTTCTTTTTTGGTGTCGATTAAACTTTTTAGAATAAGCAAACATGAATCTGATCGTAAAGGCATTATTTCAGAAAACAATAAAGTTAATTCAGCTGAGGCAAAGGAGAAGGAAACGGGTGTCATCGGAGAAATGCTCACCGAGGGCCAGATGCCCCTGGGTCCCGGCATGCCTGAGACTTATCTCGATTTATGCCTCTTGTCCTGCATCATTTCTAACAGCAACCCCCCTTCTCTCTCAAAATGATGTAGTCGCGGTGATAAATTATCATAGCAAAAGGGGACACAGGTGTCCAGAGGCCCAGGCCCTCAAACCTCAGAGGGGACACCAGAAGATGAGGCCCTGGGTACAGGAGAGGGTGGGGGAAGGCCAGAGAATGACCAGCACTGGCTGAAGCAGAAAGTTCTGGAAAAGCCACAGGAAGGAGAAGAGAAGACTTGGGTGGACCAGTACTTTATCAGTGGGAAGGATAGCTGTTGTCACTCTTGGGACAGCACTGCCTCCCTTCCCACTTAATAAAGGAAAGCATCTTCATGAAATCCTTATATTTCCCTAAAAATATCTCCCCAAATTCCACTTTAATAAGCATTGAACCCGAGCCTGGAGGTTCAAAAGCAGATGAGAAATACGAACAGGCCTGAATTGTGACCCTGAGGCCTTCCTTTGTCTGGGGTCAATGACCCTGTGAATAAGTTGACTCCAGAGAGTTAATGACCCCAGAACTAGGGCTTGCAGAATATGAATTTTTGTTTCTTGCAAATTGCGCTCTGGCCTGCTGTCCGACATTGTATTACACAGAGGTGCCATGAGGCCATCTGCAGCTGAAGCTCTGGCTGCTCCAGACACCCGTCTCTGAGGACACCACAAGGACCTGGACTGGCTGAGAAGCGAGTCCCTCAGGACTGCAGAGCTTCTCCTCCGGGAAGGTTTTCTAGTCCAGCTGTCACCACCCCCCCGCCCCGACACACACACTTAACTAGAGCATCACCCCACGGAAAGACCCCAAGGCAGGGTGATAGCACCTACCTTGATGATGACTCCTCCTCTCCCCAAAGTCTATTCAGAAAGTCGGTGCCGCTGAAGCCAGAGGGGCCTTACCAGGGCCCAAAGACAGAGGTCTCTCCAGGACTCTCCAAACCCCAACTTCCCCAGGGTCCTGGGGATCCCCAAAGCCATACTGGGCTCAGTACAAGTAAGAGCAGCCAAGTAGTAGTCATGCTAGTCCATTCTTCACGTAGCCAAGCAGCTTACAAGAGACCCCAAGTGGCAATGAAAAATGAAGGGGTTTCTTTGGAACTAGTTGGCCCCAATTTAAACTGGAGCTAGTTCTACAGTGGAGAAAAACTTAGCCGGGAGATCCCTAAGGATAGTCTAAAGCCTGTAGAAGTCATTTACGGTCTTCTTCTAACCCTCCAGAAGCCGCAGAGAGAGCTGGGGACTGTGAGTCCTGAGCATCTAAGACGGGGGCACTGCTTCTTGACCCCTCCCCATGTCAACATTCTTCTCCTGCCCAAGGGTCACACACGTGCACGCACACATGTGCATGCAAACACGTACATACACATACACGTGTGCACACTCATTCACACTTATATACATGCACACTCACCCATGCATATACATGTACACACACTCACACGCACACACCCACCCCACACATACACACACATGCATGCACACACCCCTAAGCACGTGCAGGGCTCCAGAATAGGAAGGAATGAGCTCCATAAAGGCTGGGGAAACTGATGGTCCATAAATGCAGTAAGCGAGCGGGGCAGATGGTCACCAGGCACAAAGAGAAGCCGCGTCTCTTGCATCCCTTGGCTACAGTCAGCTCCACAGTGCCATGCTGAATGTCTAGCTCTGCCCTTCCTACCAACACCGTGCAGCTGGTCCTTCTCATTCTCTGCCTGAACTTAGGAACCTTCCTTGTCCTTCCTTCGTCCTGAGGCAGCAGTGAGGCAAGAAGGCAAGGGCACAAGAAAGGCGATCCCTTTCATCTCTGACAGCCGGGGTGTTATAAGGTGGCCCGTAGCAGCCAGAGAACGCCTCACGTCACTTTACCCAGCAAAATGGGGCCAGCTGTTTTCCCCTCTCATCCACATACCGGGCGCCCCTCGCACTGCTCACAAAGGGGAGCCATCCCCTCGCTCCCCCAGGACAGCCCTCGGGCAGTTCCTGAGCTACCCCGTCCCCCTGCGTGCTGACCTGTTGTCCCTGGGACAGACTCCATGCGTGGTCTCGGCGTCCTCAGAAGCAGTGACTGGCCCGCCGCAGGCAGTCTTGGGCTACAGTGCTGCCCAAACAGTAGCAGACAAGCCGGTTTGACGACATGTCGCTGGGGGCCCTGCCCACAGAGCCGTATATGCACGCCTCCACGCACCACTGAAACATCCAAGACATCCCGGCCGCCAGGATGACGTGTGTGAGGAGACTGTCTCCCTGCACTGCCACTAGACCCACCAGGACCACCTGAGAACTGCCCGTCCACCTGGTCGACTCCCAAGAGGGGATGCTAGAGGATCTGAGGTGGGGAGTGGGGAGAACCCACCTCGCTGGCGAACAGTCAACCCAGCTTATCATGATTCCCATGCTCGGAAAAACCCGAAGACGAGGCTGGATTCTGGGGCCCTTCTTCGGTTCTCGGGGCCCCTTGGTGGTGCAAACAGGTTACGCTAAACCAAAAAACCAAACCCAAACCCGATGCTGTCAAGTCGATTCTGACTCATAGCGACCCTACAGAACAGAGTAGAACTGCCCCACAGGGTTTCCAAGGAGCAGCTGGTGGATTCCAACTGTCACCCTTTTGGTTAACGGCCTGAGCTCTTAACCATTGAGCCATCAGGGCTCCTCTAGACTAACTGAAAGCTTGGCCGTTCAAACCCACCTGGCCATGCCAGGGAAGAAAGGCCTGGCAATCTGCTTCCACAAGGATTACAGCCTAGAAAACCCTATGGAGTTCAGTTCTACTCTCTAACACATGGGGTCACCATGAGTCGGAATCCACTCAACAGCAACGAGTTTGTTTTTTTGATCTTGCGTTCCCATGATTAATTACAGGCAGTATCTAGCTAATCATGGTTTGTTGTTGTTAGGTGCTGTCAAGTCAGTTCCAACTCACAGTGACCTTATGTATACCAGAAGGAAACGCTGCCCAGTCCTGCACCATCCTCACAATTGTTGCTATGTTTGAGCCCATTGTTGCAGCCACTGTGTCCATCTATCTCGTTGATGGAATCCCATTTTTCTGCTGACCCTCTATTTTACCAAGCATGATGCCCTTCTCCAGCAATTGGTCTCTCCTGATGACGCATCCAAAGTAAGTAAGATGAAGTTGCTTCTAAGGAGCATTCTGGATGTACTTCCAGGACAGATTTGTTCATTCTTTTGGCAGTCCACGGTATATTCAATATTCTTTGCCAAGACAACAATTCGAATGCATCAGTTACAATGGATCCCTCAAAAATCCACATTTGATAACTATCATTTAGATTTAGATGAAAAGCATTGGCTCTAGGTCTGCAGCTTCTGATCACTTCTGGCACCTGTACTGCCGTGCCCTGACCATCTCCTGCCTGGCCCTGCGATGGACCCCTGGCTGCTTCCTCCTAGGCTCCCCACAGTCAGTTCCCAACAGAGCAGTTAGAGTATCCCGTGAAACCTGAGTCAGGTGAGCCTCGGTCTACAAGTCCTCAAGTCCTCACCATGACCCGAAAGGCCCTACTTTTCTGGAACCCCTCTGACCTCCTCTCCCATCACCCTTTTCCTTGTTCACCTGCTCCAGTCACATGGGCCTCCCTCTAGTCTTTGAATATTCCAGAGGCACTCCTGCCCTAGGGCCTTTGCACTTGCTGATTCCTCTGCCTGAGACACTCTTCCCCAAGGTATCCAATCAGCTCCTTTCTCACCTCCTTTACTACTCAAGGGCCGCCTTCTCAGAGAGGCCTTTCCAGGTCCCTCTGTTTAAAAGTGCAGACTTCCAGCCCTTCCCTGTTTCATTTTTCTCTGTTGAACTTATCACCCCCTGACACACTGTGTATTTTAATTCCTTATAGGTTTCTTGTCTGGCTCACCATGATGGGCACATCACCTCTTCCATAAGGACAAGAATTCTTGTCTTTCTTGTTCTCTGCTGTGTCCCCACCCTAAGGATGGTGGTGCTTCGTGAGTACTGGATGAGCGAGTGAGTAAACACTGGCCTGATTCCCAATGACGCTGACCAGGAGGAAGGGAAATCCACTGGGTCATGGCCTGTTTCAGCGGGCAGAACTCAATGATGGTCATTCAGATGGATAAAGGTGGCTTGGTTTCTAAGGCCACACAGCTAGTTGGTGGCAGAACAGCAACCAGAACCATCTGAGAACTCCCCGTCCATCTGGTTGGCCCACAGAAGGTGCTGATTAAAGGATACTAGAGAATCTTAAGGAAGACCAAGAAGAATTGACGCCTTTGAGTTACGGTGTTGGTGAAGAATACTGAACATACCATGGACTGCCAGAAGAACAAACAAATCTTCTTGGAAGAAGTACAGCCAGAATGCTCCTTAGAAGCAAGGATGGTGAGACTTCAACTCACATACTTTGGACAAGTCATCAGGAGGGATCAGTTTCCGGAGAAAGATGTCATGCTTGGTAAAGTAGAGGATCAGCAAAAAAGAAGAAGACCCTCAACGAGATGGATTGACACGGTAGCTGCAACAATGGACTCAAGCATAGCAATGATCGTAAGGATGGCACAGACCCAGGCAGTATTTCCTTCTGTTGTACACAGGGTCGCTATGAGTCGGAACTGACTCGACGGCACCTAACAACAGAGGATCTTAGGTGGGGGGTGGGGAGAATCTACTCTCTTTTGTGAACAATCAAGCCAGCCCAGCAGAATTCTGACCCTTGGAAAGATCCTAGGAACCCAAATCTCTCCTGGTGCTGAGACGGATGTGGCCGTGGCCACTGGGCAGCAGCACGGACGATCTTGGGGCAGACTCAGGCTCCATCAGAGCCCATGCCTGCCACACAGAGCATCCCCTTGCCTCGGCCAGTTACTGAACCTTGGTGCCTCGGCTTCCTGACCTCTCCAATGGGCTGACAATGGTACTTACTCATTGCTGGGCCTGGCACACAGAAAGTTCTAGATAACCACAGAGAACTCAGAGATGCTGTCATTATGGGGAAAAGAGGAGCTGACAGAGTGTACTGAAGGTAGAAGGAGGCTTGCAGAGTCTCCGCTACTAAGAGCAGAACCACCACAGAATGACCACAAAATGACCAACAGCTATAGAAACAGTTGTGGAAAACACCCACCGGACCATGAGCTTCTTGAGGGCAAAAACCGCACCCCAGTCACCACTGTGTCCTCAGGAGGACCCCACTGTTGTTCTGTGTCACACAAGATTGAATCTGGGACACACTCTGAGGGTCCATAAATAGTTTTCTGGTAATCTGGCATGAAATCCACCTGGCAAAATGCCCGAGGGGCTGGAGAGTGACTGGCACTGTGACAGCTCCATCTAGTGGCCCCTCATCCCATGGCCCACTATCAATAAAGGATCATTGATGAGAACTGAGGCCTGGGCCAGCCAGAGATCCTCTGGGCCACAATTTATTCACCTGTAACTTTGGGGGGGCTGGGGAAAGGCCTCTGGATTTGCGCTGAATTCATGGTGTTTGCTCCAGGTGAAGAGGGAGACCCTAGCTAAGTGTAAAGGCCCTGTTGTTGCTGTTACATGCCATTGAATCAACTCCAACTCACGAAGACCCCGTGCACAACAGACGAAAACACTGCCCAGTCCTGCACCATCTTCGTGATCACTGGCATGCTGGAGTCCACTGCTGCAGCCACTGTGTATTGTGAGTGCCTTACAACCTAGGCGGCTCATCTTCCAGTCTATACCAGACAACATTCTCTTGTGATCGGTAGGGTTTTCACTGGCTGATTTTTGGAAGTAAATCACCAGGCCTTTTTTCTTAGTCTGAGTCTGGAAACTCTGCTGAAATCTGTCCACCATGGGGGACCCTGCTGGTATTTGAAATACCAGTGGCATAGCTTCCAGCATCACAGCCACACACAAGCGCCCATGGTAGGACAAACTGACAAATGGGTGGTGGCCATGTAGGTACAAAAGTCAGGCCTGTAAAAAGCAACACCCAAGAACAGTTTAGTATTGCCACTCCTGTTCTTGTTTGGTAGTTGTTTGCTTGATATATTTTTTTCCAACCTTTGATTTTTAATAAATTCACATCTTTGTTTCTAAGGTGTGTCTCTTGTAAACAGCATGTTGATGGATCCTGTTTTCTTATCCGTTCTGTCACTCTCCGTCTCTTTATGGGTGCATTGAGTCCATTTACATTCAGTGGGATTATTGATAGATGTGAGTTTATTGCTGTCATTTTGTAGTCCTTTTTTGGGGGGTGCTGACATTTTCTTTGTTCCTCTTACTCTCCTGTGTTGAATTCCTTTTGTCTGTGGATTTTTTTATTTCTTTTGTTTTTGCAGATTTTGTTTTCACGGAGACTTTATGTTTTTCCTCTTTATTTTTACGAGTAGGTTTGTTAAGTTTCTTTGTGGTTACCGTGAAATTCACCCTTATCTTTCTAAGTTTGAAGCAGTCTATTATTACTTGGTATTGCCTTGTCTTCCTCTCCATTAGAAGGTTCTGTACCTACACTGTTTATTCTCTCTTTTACTGTTCTGATGCTGTTGTCACTTACAGATTAACCTCTCTAGTTCCCTGTTGTAATTCTTCTGGTTTTGGATAGTCCTTGAGAGTTCATTTCCTAGGTTGGTATCTGGCTGGTATGATCCTGCATCCTAGATTCAACCTGTGAGCTGAAGTAGTTTGTTCTCAGATCAAAGGACTCCCTTTAACAATTCTTGTAAGTTTGGTTTGGTTTTTACACGTTCCCTTAATTTCTGTTTATCTGGAAATGTCCTAATTTCACCATCATATTTGAACACGAGTTTTGCAGGACATATT
>NW_004443964.1:2739703-2772250 GCF_000243295.1 Trichechus manatus latirostris
GAACCATCCTGTCCTGTTTTTGTAAATGTTTTGATATTGTCTGCTGTCTTCAGGGCATTCAGTAGTTAATTTTCTCGTTTACTGATTGTAGATTTGTTTGTTTCATCCTGGTTTTTTGTTTTATTTGGCTATGTCTGAGCAGGCGGGCTGTGTGTTCTTTGTTGTTTGCTTGTCTTTGGGCACGATACTTTTCGCCTCCTCCAAATGGCAGGGTCAGTCGCTCAGATATGGTACAGCAGAGAAGGTCTAGCTGAAGAGGAGGGTTGTTTGTGGCACTTACTACGGCCACCAGGAAGGGCTGATAATCAGTGCAGGGCAGGTTCAATTAGGCCGTGCCTGTGCTGCTTGGTGGTGTGATGTTAAGCACATGGTGCAGGTAGGCAGGATGGGGGGAGAGATTGTGATGTGTGGAGCTAAGATGGGTATGGGAGAGAGGAGAGAGAGGAGAGAGGAACAGAAGCCAAAAACATAGAAACAAAAAAGAGTGCTAGGGGAGCTTGCCATTGGAGTGGAGAGATAAGAGACTATGAAATGGGAAAAAACAAAAAGGAGAAGAAGATGGAAAAAAGAAGAAAAGAAAAGAAAAAAACGAATAAATAAAAATTAGAAAGAAAAAAGAAAAGCTCCCAGGGATCCCACCGGCATGGCTATGAGGGCTGGGGAAGTTGCTCCCAGGTGTTGAAGTACAGCCTGGCTAGAAGGCGTAGAGGTGTCACTCAGCGCCAGGTATTCAGGGGACAGAAAGAGAAGGAAGGTATAGAGCGACGAGAAACCAAGTAATGAAGAAAGACAAAAAGAGGGAAAAGAAAACAAAACAAATTAAAAAAAAGAACAAGAAACCCTCCACCAAAAAAACAGAAAAAAAAAAAAAAAAAACACATAAAAAGAAATGTCCTCAGAGATTCCTCTGCGCGTCTGCATAAACTGAGGGGGTAGGTCCCAAGCAGTACTGCCCAGCTAGAACGGGCTCCCAATTCGAGAAAAGAAAAAGAAAACAAATTATAAAAAGCCCCGGGATCCCACCAGTGTGGCAGCACAGACCGGGAAGCAGTTTCACATTTGAGCGGAGTTTCACAGCCTTTCAGGAAGAAGCAAAGATGGTGCACGGAACCCGGTATTTGAGAGAAAGGAGGGGGAGGTGGTGAGAGGTAAGGAAGAAATAAAAAGAAGCAGAAAAAACCAACACCAGCAGCCAACAAATGGCACTAGGGAGTTGGCCAGTGCGGGCAAGTGGAATCCAAGCAGCCAGTGCTTACCGGCCAAGAGACTGTGGCCGCGGGAAGCAGAGGAGGCCGATTGGGGGTGAAGAAGGGTGGGGGGTGGGACAGCATATATCGCTGGTGACCAGTTGTTGTGTCTCCTGCTGCAAGCTCCATGAAGCTGCTTTCTCCTACTCTCTGTTCACTGGTCTCTGATAGGAGTCCAAGATGGTGGATCCGTGCTGCATTAGCTGATAGGGGACCTCTGCATGTATGTCTCCTCACTCTCTTTCTCTGTCAGTTTCTTATTTCATTTGGTGCTTGGCTGAGTTCTTCATCTCTTCATTTGATGCTTAGGGTTTCAGGATTGCTGTTTTCTCTGTTTGGCTTAGTTTTTTGGATCTTTGCTGTGAAGGGATGGTGTGGTGCTTCTGCTTAGAGCGCCATGTTACCCAGAAGTCCCAAGAACAGGAGTTTAGGTGAGGAAGGGGACCCCACCCCACTATCCTGCCGTGGGCAGGTGCTGAATAGAGGATCAGGATATGTACATAGGGAGAGTTGTGATTCTTCTTCCCTCTTCTAACTAATGGTCGGGAAGACGCCAGGACTTCTTTCACGACATTCTAAATGGGTTCTCAACCACCTGAATGAGTGTCTCCAGTGGGGCTCTGGGCCTTGCCTTCTTCCCTGACTTGGGAGTCCCACCTCCACACCCACCTCTGGAGGAAAGCAGGAAGAGCCCAGCTCTGGTGGTAACGTGATGAGTGGTGTGGGGAAGGGCAGGAAGCAGCTATTTCTGCACGAGCAAATAGAACTGGTCACTCCCTGCTGCTTCTCACTTGTGAGTAAGAGAGTGCGTGCTGGAGTACCACCCTCATGCATGCAGCTGTCCACCTGCCACCTCTACTGGACGTCAGGGCGTCTCACATGCAGCCCAGCTAAGTCAGACCTGGAGTCCCTGGGTGGTGCACTTGATAAGCGCGCTCAGCTGCTAACTGAAAGGCTGGATGTTCGAGTCCATCCACAGGCACCTCAGAAGAAAGGCCTGGTGATCTACTTCTGAAAAATCAGCCATTGAAGACCCTATGGTGCACAGTTCTACTCTGACACACATGGGGTCGCCATGAGTTGGTATCAACTCCAGGACAACTGGTTAATGATTTTGCTCCAAAGCCATCATAACACCGTGACCACGGCTTCCCCATCCCTTAATGGTGCACCCAGCTGCTCATACTGGAAACCCAGGAGTAATCTTCATCCTCTCGAACCCTAACCGCCTGTCCATTCCATCCATCATCCTTGTTGATCTCGCCTCCCCTCGCCATCTCCATGTGACAATTCTAGCAGCCGCCACCATCTCTCCAGCTGGGTTCGTTGCCTCCTCTCCTGCCCCCACACTCCATCCTCCACCACGCAGCCAGGTGGTCTTTCTAACCTGTTTATCAGAATGTACCCTCCCCCTTCTTGCTGTGGATTCAATTGTATATCCTAAAAAGATAATTTGAAGCCCAAGCCCTTGGTACCCATGAACGTGACCCCATTTGGAAACAGAGTCTTTGAAGATGTTATCAGTTAGGTTAACAAAGGGTCATAGGAGTAGGATGGGTCCTAATCCTATGTAACTAGCATTCTTATAAAAAAGAAACACAGACAGGGGACAGAGGAAGGACGCCATGTGACACTGCAGCTGCAGCAAAGGAACACGTGGAGCCACCAGTAGCGGGGAGAGAGGCAGCTACAGGTTCTCCCTCAGAGCCCCAGAAGGAATCAACATGGCCGACGCCCTGATCTTGGACTCAGCCTCCAGAACCATGAAAGAATAAATTCCTGTTTTTTATGTTTTTTTTTTAATCTAATTAATATATTGAGACAACAAATTTCTGTCCTTATCAGCCACCCACTTTGTAGTATTTTGTTACGGCAGCCCCATAGGGTCACTATGAGTCAGAATCATCTTGGCAGCAACGGGTTTGGTTTGGTTTGGTTGGTTTGTTTGGTTTAGGGAACTAACACGCCTCCTCCCAAAGGAGGAGAAAAAAAAACCACCCCAAAGTGGCTCCTATGGCAACCATGATAAAACGTAAACTCCAATTCATAGGCTATAAGACTTTTTATGATCTGGCCCTGCTCACTCTTCCCTTACTCCCTGATCCCCCCACCCAACCTTCCCGCATTCACTACCCCACATCCCCTCTGGCTGTATGTCACGTCTCATTCCTGTCTCAGGGTCTTTGTACTCACTGCTCCTTCTGGTTGGAACACTCCTCCCCAGGTGTCCCTGCAGCCACCACCTCTCATGGAGCACGTTCCTCCAGCCACTCATAAATCAACCACCCAGTTCCTTTCTTCCACTCTACCTTACCGTATTTTCTCCCTAGTAATTATGAAACCTGCAATTATCTTGTTTGTTCGGGCATTTTGTCATCTTGCCCTGTACTGGAATGTACGTGGTGAGAGGGCAGATGCCCTCCATCAGGTTCACCGCTGAGTCCAGCACCCAGGACAGCGGCTGCACAACGGGTCACTGTTGCCTGGATGGGTGACCCCACTCGATGGCCAAAACCAAAACCAAAACCAAACGCGTTGCTATCAAGTCGATTCTGACTCACGGCAATTCCATGTGTTACCGTGCAGAATGGCTCCATAGTGTTTTCTTGGCTGCCATCTTCACGGAAGCAGATCACAAGGCCTCTCCTCTGCAGCACTGCCGGGTGAGTTCAAACTGCCAGCCTTTGGGTTAGCCTTGGAGGACAAACCATTTGTGCTACCCAGGGACCTCATGAACGGGCAGGGGGTCCGGGAGGCGGGGCAGCTGCAAGGTGGGTTTGGTCAGCGCCTTGTGAGGGACCCAACCCAGCCAGATAGTTTACAGAGGGCTGAGCCTAGAAAGGAACAGTGTTTGTCCTTCAATACCGCACAGTGGGTGGGGACCTATGGCAGGAAGTCACAAACTGGGGACACCCCCTGGGATCAATGTTACTTCTATCTAGGGCGTCACCTCGTGCAGAGATGACTCACACAAAACCCAGCCCAGACAGCAGTACTGCATTCAAACTTTCGCTGCGTCTGGACAGGACTGGCCACCTTGACCTTCTCCACCCAGATCCCAAGAGCCAACATGGGTACAGGGAAAGAGACGGCCAGCTCCTGATAGGTGGAGCCACCTAGCTGTTTCTGCCTTGCCTCAAGCGCCCGTGTGAGTTCATGAAGCTCTTGAGGCTGTGTCCTGTGTCCCTCCCTCCTCTCGCCCTGTGCATCATACAGTTGGCAAGCCAACAAGCATTTATTGAGTACTACTGTATACTATCTGGATGGTAACAAATTACGGATAATATTGCAGAATGGGAATTCCAGAACACTTAATTGTGCTCATGTGAAACCTATACACAGACCAACAGGCAGCTGTCAGAACAGAACAAGGGGATACCGTGTGGTTTAAAATCAGGAAAGGTGTGTGTCAGGGTTGTATGCTTTTATCGTACTCATTCAATCTGTATGCTGAGCAAATAATCTGAGAAGCTGAACTGTAAGAAGAACATGGCATCAGGATTGGAGGAAGACTCATTAACAACTTGTGATATGCAGATGACACAACTTTCCTTGCTTCAAGTGAAGAGGACTTTGATGAAGGTCAAAGACAACAGCCTTCAGTATGGATTACACCTCAACATAAAGAAAACAAAATCCTCACAACTGGACCAATAAGCAACATCATGATAAAGAACAGACTGAAGTTGTCAGGGATTTCATTTTACTTGGATCCACAATCAACACCCATGGAAGCAGCTGTCAAGAAATTAAATGAATTGCATTTGGCAAATCTGCAGCAAAAGGCCTCTTTAAAGTGTTCAAAAGCAACGATGTCACTTTAAGGACTAAGGTGCGCCTGACCCAAGCCATGGTATTCTCAATTGCCTCATATGCATGTGAAAGCTGAACGATAAATAAGGAAGACCAGAGAAGAACTGATGCCTTTGAATCATGGTGTTGGCAAAGAATACCGAATATACCATGGACTGACAGAAGACCGAACAAATCTGTCTTGGAAGAAGTATAGCCAGAATGCTCCTTAGAAGCAAGAATAATGAGACTTTGTCTCATGTACTTTGGATATGTTATCTGGAGGGACCAGTCCCTTGAGAAGGACATCATGATTGGTAGAGGGTCAGCAAAAAAGACGAAGACCCTCAACCAGATGGATTGACACAGTGGCTGTTAACAATGGGCTCAAACATAATGATTGCCAGCATGGCGCAGGACCGGGCAGTGTTTCGTTCTGTTTTACGTAAGGTCGCTGAGTCGGAACTAACTTGACGGCACCTGTGATGGTTAAGGTTGCGTGCCAACTTGGCTGGGCCATAACTCTCGGTGGTTTGGCAGTTGGATGAGGACATAATCACCTCCATGATGAGATCTGATATAATGTGATCACCTCCATGATGGGATCTGCTGTCAGTGGCCAATCAGTGGAAAAGGAGTTTCCTTAGGGGTGTGGCCTATAGTCAATGTATGTGGTCTTTCTGGGAAAGCTCACTGGCTTTTGCTCTGCTCTGGATCCTGCATTCGGTTCATCAGCATCTGACCGCCAGTTCTGGGGACTCAGGCCAGCAGCCTGCTGTCTTACTTGTTGACTTTGGATTCGTCAGCCCTTGCAGCTACGTGAGTCAGGAGAAGCCTCCAGCCTGACCCACGGACTTGGGACAGTCCAGCCTCTACAACCTCGTGAGCCATTTTCTTGAGACAAATCTCTCTATATATATTATATATACATACACACACACACACACACATATGCTTCACTGGTTTTGCTTCTCTAGAGAAACCTAGCCTAAGACAGCACCTAACAACTGTATGCTTGGGACACAATGGTGAGCAGAACACACACGATTCCTATCCTCCTGACTTACAGTCTGATCAGGTGAGACACCTCCTGACCCTCAAAAAATATAAGCTGTGTGGGGAGTGAGGAGCAGGAGACAGACAGAGTGCTGAGCCTGAACATGACCGCTGAGTTCACTTCAGTGATCGGAAGCCCTGTTGTTCTTGAAACGCTGAGGGGGCTGGGATGAAGGGTCCAGGGGTGACAAGCAGAATAAATCCACTATTTAAGGGACTCAGAGCTGGAAGTTCGTACAGTAGATCATAGGAGACTTGTCAGTTTTGTCATCATGCAGGACAGAAGGTTTTGGGTAACTGCAGCGAGAACAAGGGCCCCTCTCAAACGAAGAGTTTTTCTATTACTATACAGTGCCCTCAAAGGACAAGTACTGCACGATTGCACTTACACGAAATACCTAGAATAGGCAGATACATAGAGACAAAAGTAAATGAGTGGTTACTAGGGGCTGGGGAAACAGAATGGGAGTTACAGCTGAAGGGGTACAGAGTTTCTGTTTGGGGTGACGAAAAAGCTTTGGAAATAAATAGTGGTGATGGTTGTTCAACATGGAGAATGTAATTAATACCACTGAATTGTATACTGAAAAATGTAGAGCTGACAGATGAACCCCCTAGGTTGGAAGGCACTCATAATACACAGCGGCCGCCAACAATAGACTCGAACGTATCAACGCTCATGAAGGTGGCGTAGTATTGGGCTACGTTTTGTTGACTCTGACAGTAACTAAACTCTGGTAAGAGCTTTCTTCAGTCACATTAGAAGATTAAAAAACAGCAATATAATCACAGCCGACAAAAGGCAGTTCAAAAATTTAAAAAAATCCCAAAATCAATTGTTTGAAATATGGATTTCCATCTGGCTTCAGTAATAATGAATTTCACACGGTGAGATATTAACCAGTAATAACATCAGCCTAAAACGTATAAACGAGTAAATATACATATTTTAGAGATTTACAAAAATTATTTCCGCTCAAGGCGGAACCACGTGAAGACCCCGTCCAGGTACCTGGGTGCCAACCCTCAGCCTGACTTCAGGGTCTCCAGTTTCACGGCGACTCCCGGCTGCAATTTCACCCTGCTGCTCCGATAAGCCCCGGAACGCGTACCCGCCCCATCTTAAGTAGAGACCTCAAATCACAATTCCCCAACATCGTCGCGCGGGGCGCCTGCCAGACCCTTTTCCAGCAGCCTCCACGCCTTTTATAAGGACTCCTTCCGCGGGATCTCCAGATCGCGCGAGAACAGCACCCTCCTCCACTTTCCCTTCGGCAAACGTTTTTCCCTTTCACCTGACCAAGAGCGCCACGCCCCTCGCACGCAAGCACGCACTCGCAGGCGCACGCGGTGGCGTCACTTCCTGGCGGCGGCGGCTGCGGGGCCCTGCTTCCGCTTTCCGCCTCGGACTAGCCGCTGCCGCGGCGTGCGCGCTTTTCTCGGCCGACTTCTGATTATGGCGGCCACGGCCACGATGGCGACCTCGGGCTCCGCGCGGAAGCGGCTGCTCAAGGAGGAGGACATGACCAAGGTGGAATTCGAGACCAGCGAGGAGGTGGACGTGACCCCCACGTTCGACACCATGGGCCTACGGGAGGACCTGCTGCGTGGCATCTACGCCTACGGTGAGCGGGCGCGGGCCCAGGAGCCACGGGGTGCACGGGGGACTGGCGGGCCGGGAAGGGGAACTGGAGGACTGGGAGGAGCGGGCCCTCCCGGACCTGCCCCAGACGTCGGGGTCGAGACTCGGGACGTCAGGGGTCGGGCCTCGGAGAGCCAGTGAAATGCGATTCCCCGCCCCCAGCACGTCCGCTAACGGTGTCTGTGTCGGTTCACGCAGTATGTTCGTGGTGCAGAGCACTCTGCTCGGTTTGGCAAGGGATGCAAAGGCTTCATTCAACAGATAGCTGTTTTGCACTCACTAGGTGTTAGGTTGGAGCCCTGGTGGCGCAGTGGTTAAGCGCTCGAACCCACCAGCTGCTCTGCGGGAGAAGGATGTAGCCGCCCTCTGCTTCTGTAAAGATTTCAGCTTTGGGCATCCTATAGGTAGCTCTACGTTGTTCTTTAAGGTCGCTATGAGTCGGAATCCACTCATCTTGACAAAGAGTTTTTTTGGGATTTAGGTGTTGGGCAGGGAGCCCTGGTGGGGCGATGGTTAAGTGCTCTACTGCCCACTGAAAGGCCGGCGGTTTAACGCACCAGTGGCTCCACGGAAGAAGGGCCTGACATCTGCTCCCGCAAAGATTACAGCCTAGGAAACCCTATGGAACAGTTGTACTCTGTTACACGGGTCCATGCTATGAACAGAAGTTGACTCCACAGCACCCAACAACAGCAGGTGTGGGGCGACAGGCGCTGCTCTAGGCATTGGGGAGGTAGTAGCGAAGCAGACTGGTTCCTGTGTTCACGGGGATTAAACTGTATTTGTCAGAGGGACAACCACCGAAGTTATTTCAGGCGGTGGTAATTGCTGTGAAGAAAATAAGATAGGGTGATTGAACAGAGAGTGACTGGGGGAGGGGAGAGCAGTTTTAGTCAAAATAGAGCAGATAGTTCAGGGCTCTCCGGGAGGAGGTGACACTTAAGGCGCGACCAGAGTTAAGGAGCCAGCTGCGAGGAGACAGTGGAGGAACATTCCTGGCAGAAGGAACAGCTGGTGCTGGGCCTGGAAGCCTGACTGAGCCTGGTGTTCCAGAAACAGAAGGGAGCCCAGGGGCGAGTTTGGAGAGGTAGTCCCGGGGCAGTTATGGAGAGTGTTGTATGAGGTGATGGACAGCTTGAATTTTATTTTCGAGAGTATTCTGGGTGTTCTGTGGAGTTGAGGAGGCAAGGCAGCAGTGGAAGCAGGGGATGAGTTAGGAAGCTTTTGTTCCATCCCCGTGAGAGGTGATGGTGTTGCCATGGAGACAGAGAAGTCCAGTAGAGCTAATGTAACTGGATTCGCTAACGGAGTGAATGTGAGTGGCAGAGGGCAGTGGACTTGAGCTGATTCCTGGGTGTCCTGAGGAACAGGGTGGATGATGGTGTTGCTTGCTTAGGTGGGGAACCCTTGGGGGAGGCCAAATTGGGAGCTCTGCCTTGGATGTGGGGAGCTTGAGGGGCCTGGGATCCATCCATTGAGGGTGTTGAGTGGACTGTCGTCTGTGCAAGTGTGGAGTCCAGGGCAGAGGTCGGGGTGGGCACGTAGATGTGAGTTATCAGCACACAAGGTAGTGGTCTGTTTTCAAAGCGTAGGACTGAGACATTTTTTATCCAAACTCTTTAGCAGGCCTTGACATCACACAGATCAGTCAGTGAAGAGGCAGAGCTGAGGGCCTGGGGGTGAAAGGGCAGCATTGCAGCTGAGCCTAGTATTGAGGCTGACTGCAGTGCAGTGGATTGCTTTTATATGGCTTTTTTCTTCATGATTCTGTTGTTAGGTGCCATCGAGTTGGCTCTGATTCATAGCCAGCCTATGTACAAGAGAACAAAACACCGCCCGGTCTTGTAACTCCCACCAAATGTCTGGGCGGAAGTATGCAAATAAGGTGCATGGCACCCTTGTGTATGGGGGTGGGTGGGTGGGAATGTTCAAGTAGGGCATGTGGAACCCTAACAAGGGGATGAGTGTTTTCCCATCCCACTAGGCTTACAATGAGCCATCCTAGAGGCAGAAAAGGGAGACCTCACTACCACCAAGAAGAGATGGGAGCAGAGTGTGTCCCTTGGACCCAGGGTCCCTGTGCTGAGAACCTCCTAGACCCAGGAGACAGAACTGTAATGTGAGGGACGGCCATGAGTGGTGGCAGAGAAATGGCAGCAGCAGAACCAGAAGACAAGCATGAGATGGTGCAGTGGGCTTACCAGCCCACAGAGTAAGGCAGTTACAGTGGGTGTGCTGGCCAACGGAGCAAGAGTGCTGATGGGCGCCTTTGGGCCTAGGCTTGCTGGCCAAGTGGGATGCCCCCAGGTACTCATTGGTTGAGCTAAAGAGCTTTGTAACACTTGCATGAGTGGGGTAGGAAGGCCAGACAGGGGCCTGCCCTGGGCACGGCTGAGAAGAGGCTGTCCTGATGGAAGAACTGTATCTAGAGTCATTACTCCTGAATTGTAACCTGTTACTTCTCTAATAAACACCTTAACTGTGAGTATGGTCTGTGAGTTCTGTGTGGCCACTGCAACAGATTATCGAACCTAGCAGAGAAGTAGAGAGTGCTGTGAGAGGGATGACTGGTGTCAGAACTGGTAAAAAAGGTTGGACAGAGGAGGTATGTCTGATCTCCGCCTCATAGGAATCAGCCTTGGGCTGTTGAGCTTGATTCTCCTTCCCCCTTGTGAGCTTAGAGGAGGTCAGACACCCCCACCATGCCATTTTTACAGCTGTGTTTCTTGCCAGTCTCCTCATTCTGCTGCTGCCACTTCTCAGCATCTTGCACCGTCTCTGGCGTTATAGGTCTCTCTCTGTCTCCTGGGTCTAGGAGGTTCTCAACGCAGGGACCCTGGGTCCAAAGGACATGCTCCACTCCCATCTCTTCTTGGCGGTAGTTAGTGAGGCTCCCTTTTCTGCCTCTGAGATGGCTCATTTTAAGCCTAACAGGATGGCAAAACTGACCAATCCCCTTGTTAGGGCTCCATACACCTATTTGCATAGTCCCCCCCCCACCCCGTGCCGTGTGCCCTATTTGTGTTATTAGCAAGCTATCCCCTTGGTGGACCACAAGCACCTCATTTGCATAACCCCTCCCATTCATTTGGTGGGAGTTATAAGACCCTGGTGAGAAGGGCCATGTAAAGCTGTCCATCACACTGCACTGACCGGCCACCTGCCAACCTGTTGCCCAGGGCACCCTGGCTCTAAAGCATGTATTAGTTTCTCTGCTGTGTCTGTGGTCCTCATGAGGGGCTTATGTGATCTGTTATATTAGGTTTTACGTTAAGATGTGAAATTGTGCTACGTTTTAAAAGACTAATGAGAAATAACTACAGTTACTGTAGTTTTTGTAGATAAAAACCAGTCCTGTTGCCATCGAGTTGATTCTAACTCATAGCGACCCTGTAGGACAGAGTAGAACTGCCCCCTAGGGTTTCCAAGGCTGTCATCCTTGTAGAAGCAGACCGCCACATCTTTCTCCTGTGGAGCAGCTGGTGGGTTTGAACTGACCTTTTGGTTAGCAGCCAAGCACTTTAACCACTGTGCCACCATGGCTTCTTGATAGAAAGTAAGCCCACCACCCCATGCCACTCTCCAGGGTGGCCACCAATAACATTTGGTGCCCATACTTCCAAATGTTGCACCCTCAAAAGATTTTAAGCAAATCCGTGGTCTCTGTATATTCTGCAACTTGATGTGCCCTTTACAGAGGCTTTGTCTGTGCAGGTAGTCTCCCGTGTTAGTATGAGAATCCACCACGGCCTGAATCAGTAAGCTGAGAGCTTACTGCGTTGATTATTGGGTTAGGCTGGGGCGTAGGTGGGGTCGCTGGTAAAACAAAGAAACATAAACCGATTCTGCCCTCGAGGAGCTTACCGCGTATGGTTGTAAACCTGCTGACTTGGAGGGTAGAGCTAATTTTTTGTGCTTTTGTTTGTAGGTTTTGAGAAACCATCAGCAATCCAACAGCGAGCGATCAAGCAGATAATCAAAGGAAGAGATGTCATTGCACAGTAAGTCCGTCTCCTTGCACAGAGAGGAATGGGACGCCGCTTAGTGACACAAAAGGTAGTTAGGTGCTTGGAGAAGGCGACTCCACTTTACTGCTTTTACGCGTTTTCTGCCGGCTCTTTCCTTGACTTTATAACTGCAGGGTCTGCTTTTGGCTTCGCTGTGGCCTCTGCTATGGAAGCCTTGAGTTTTTTAGGCAGCTTAGCTGTCAGTCAGCGTGTGGAATTGTATGTAATACTTATTTTAAATAGCCTTATTCCTAGTTTGCCTAATTTTAAAAGAGACTTACCCCCCAAAAAAATTTTTTTTAGAGGACAATTTTTGTCCAACATCATAGAAAAGAATTGTATTTATACAAAAAGGAGCCCTCCTTTTTCTGCTACCTGTAAAATACCTATTGGAGCTACAGACTCTGCTGCCTGTGGCCCCCGACGCAAGTATCTGCTGTCCTGATCACCTGTGCACAGGTGTCCCGTCCCATCGCCTGTGATGAAGGTGTTGTCGGCCTGTGGCGGGACATCTGCTCAGAGGAAGCTGCCGCATCTTTCTACAGCGCACTCCCGCCCTGAGCGCGCCCCCGCGAGGGCTGGGGCTGAGGGGCGGCAGGTGCAACCTTTGCTTGTCTTTCTAGGTCTCAGTCTGGTACAGGCAAGACGGCCACTTTCAGTATCTCAGTCCTCCAGTGTTTGGATATTCAGGTAATTGGCCGCTCTTACAGCAAACCTCTTTTTAATCCTAGGAAAGACTTTCTTTTTCGTGTGTAACTGCAGTGTTCAAAAAGTACTCATTTTGTATTCTCTGTAGCTGTACTTAACACATTTTTTAAAGAGAATCTTAATTGGCAAATACTGCCCACTAATACCTGAAATAATACTTGTTCACAAATTCCTTTTTATTTAAATTCGGAGTTTTGCGTTAGAAAATTCTTGTCTGCAGCCAAGAATCCTGACTGATGCACCCCAGTTTTGCTATATTTGCAGTGTAAATAATATTAAGATTTATTTATTTCTGTTAGAAATTAGAAGTATGGTTAACATTAGATAATGTTTAAAATAGACCTCCGTGTCTGGATTATTGAAATCCACCTGGAGATACTGAGGGGTCTATTTTCCGATCACCCTGCCAGGTCCGTGAAACCCAGGCCTTGATCCTGGCTCCCACAAGAGAGTTGGCTGTGCAGATTCAAAAGGTACGACAATTAGAGATGAGATGGCTGTGTCACATCTGCAGGCGTTGCTTTCTGATTGACCTGAAAAGTATCAGCTGACTGATGGATCTTCCTCTTCCCTCGAGATTTCCTTCTCGTTCCTGAAACAGTGCCGTAAATTTTAGTGTGTCATGTAAATTGTTGGTTTGTACAAAGTCGTTTGTAATGTAGCTTGGATGCTTTCGTTAGGTTTTTGTAATCTTAGAATTGTAATTTTTTAAACAAAAAGTTCACTTTAATAAAGATAGTTGTAACTGTTTGTATGTGTTGGAAACACTCTGGAAGGGCACATGTTAAAATGTTAATAATGTCTTTAGGTGGATAGGGTTATGCGTTTTACTTGTTCTTTTTGCTTTTTCTGTAATTACCATGTATTGCTTTCGTAGTCAGCAACCAGCAGAACTAGTTTCGTTTGTTTTGAGAAGGAAGTAGGAGGAGGAGAATTAGGCTCTGTGGATTTAATGGTAGACATAAATGATCATTGGTGCTGCTCTTAAACTGGAGTAGAACGCTCTTGGTTTTGGAAATGCGTGTGTTTCTGACCTCAGGGGTCTTGAGGCAGGCCCTGTGTATGACCAGCTTAAGCCACGAGGCCTGTGTTTCTCCCCAGGGCTTGCTTGCTCTTGGCGACTACATGAACGTCCAGTGCCACGCCTGCATCGGGGGCACCAACGTGGGGGAGGACATCAGGAAGCTGGACTACGGGCAGCACGTGGTCGCTGGCACACCCGGCCGTGTCTTCGGTAAGCGTTTGTCTGTCACGACTGCTGCAGAACAGTGTGACAAGGGCTTAAACGACATAGGACAGTGTTCAACTTGGTGACTGTGCGGTGGGTTTGTACGTTTGGACAGTTTGTAGGAAGTGGAGGAAAAGTCTCTGAAATGCCGTGAAAACCCGTTGAAATGGTTGGCTCTTCCCACGTTGGCTCAGGGTGTAATCATTTCAAAATCTAATTTTACAGACATGATTCGGCGCAGGAGTCTAAGGACGCGCGCTATCAAGATGTTGGTCTTGGACGAGGCCGACGAAATGCTGAATAAAGGTGGGAGTGATGGGAATTTTCTGCTGACATGTAACTCCTGATTCTTGGGTTTTCCCAGCATGAGATTGAAATGTGCAGCTCATGAAGGTGTTCCGAGCACAAGGGGCGTCTTCTCTGGGAAGATAACTGTGCCTTGGGAGCAGCTGGGAGCAGGGAGCTCCTACTCTGGTCTTTTCCTGGGAGGGGTTTGTAAGACTCCGTCACAGCCCAGGCTGATCAGGCTCTGGGCGTTGCGTCTGGTGGGTTCGCGCTGATGGGTAAAGCACAGGGTGGAGACGTAGCTCAAAGCCCTCTGGGAGGCGGCGGGAGGTAGCCATATACAGGCAGTCCCCAGGTTACCAACGCCTGACTTACGTACTACCCGTAGTTAGCAATCGACCCCCGCAAAGCTTATTAAATTAAAAATTCAAAGTACAAACAATGGTTCATAGTAACAAATGGGTGCTACTTTGTGACGCGTGTTAAAACGTTATGTGAGTGTGTCGTGTGAAAGATGTTTGTTATCTGGAAGGTTTTTTTTGTTGTTTTTTTTTTTAAATATTTTTTAATGCATAGAAGGGTGTACTGTATATTAAGTCAGACATTTTATTGGCGTCAGATACAAATTGTACCTTGCTGTTCTGACTTACGTACAAATTCGACTTACAGACAGACTTAGGAATGGAAGTCGTTCATAACTGAGGACTGCCTGTGTGTGAATGAGAGCTTCTGAGCTGAAGGCCCTGTTAGGGTAAAGCTCTACAGCTCATAGGAACCCATGGTGTTGATGGGGGAGTGGGGGGTGAGCATAAGCATACACGGAAGGAGAGCCTCTGGGCTGAAGGCCCTGCTCTTCAGTTGGGTTAAAGGCACAGTTACTGCGAAGCACCTGGATGCAAAGCTGGCTCTCCAGGTGGTTGTCTCTGCTCCTCCCCGTAGGGCTGGGGCTCTCACAGTGAGGTGTCCAACCAGCGGTGGGTCACCTGTGAGCTTGGTAGAGATGCATGCTCCTGGGCTGCAGCCTGTTGACGGGTGATCCCCTGGGCCTCCTCCCTGCCCGGCTCCTGCCCAGGCTTGGGAGAGGGTGCCGTCTGGTGACCAGGGCCGGCTCCTACGAGCTGCTGTGCGTTGTTTAGCCTGTATCTTATTAAAACAATGATTTCAGCTAGTTGCTGACATTTTTTAATTGGAAGATTTTGTATAAAAATCCAGCTCTCTGGGTCCTCTTAGGATGAGGACCTGGCCACTCTGTACCTGAGCTATCACAGAAGCAGCAGTGGGACCGAGTCATGGCTGGCTTGGTGGCACTGAGGTTGGGGTGATCCAGGTCTTGGGATTCTGGTGCTTTTTTTTTTAAACTCCTGGCATCTAGGGCACGTGGGGATAGAGCCCATGATGCCTAGAGGGGAGAACCGGGTCCTCAGCCAGGGAACACCAGGGTGGGGAGGAGAGTGGGCGAGGAGAGAGGAAACACGCAAATTTGGTTTTTAGCTGTAACAGTGGGCTTGCTGAGCAACTGCCTGTCGCTTACACTGTACCTTCAGCAGCAACAATCGCATCTAATTGTGCACGTGTGATGTGTTGTCCACGTTTAAATGTGTGCACGTCTCAATTTCTCCTCCTAGGTTTCAAAGAACAGATTTATGACGTGTACAGGTACTTGCCCCCAGCCACGCAGGTGGTTCTGATCAGTGCCACGCTGCCCCACGAGATCCTGGAAATGACCAACAAGTTCATGACTGATCCGATCCGCATCTTGGTGAAACGGTGAGAGGGCCCTGCTTCTCGCCGTTAGGAAAACGTTGACTTGTATTTGTAAAGGGCTTTAAAGCATGGAACTTCTTTTTAATTCCTTTTTAGGAAAAACTGGCTTTTTATATGTTCACTCCCCTTTGACTCCATATTTCCACATTTAATTAAAATATTAGCTGACAGTATTTACTTGATTATCAGTGTATCAGAAATAAAACGGGCATACCACTGGAAGGGGGAGTTTGTTGTTTAGAACCACATTTTTAATTGGAAGATTGTATATAAAAATCCAGATCTCTGGATTCTTTTAAAATGTGGAAGATCTGGCCACACTGTTAACTTTTCAGAATGATCCAGAATGGGGCTCACATGGTGGGAGTAGATGGCAGGAGAGGTGATGTGGATGGGCGGAAGGGAGGGAGGGAAGTGGCTGCAGTGACCCATCTCTGTGAGCTGCTGTGATGTTCACGGCCGTCCCCGGTGCTGAGAGCGGGGCCTGCCTGCAGTGCGCCCTGTGATCCTGGTTGGAGCAGGAATGATGACAGCATTTTCCTTCATCCTCCAGTGATGAATTGACTCTAGAAGGCATCAAGCAGTTCTTTGTGGCGGTGGAAAGAGAAGAGTGGAAGTTTGACACTTTGTGTGATCTGTATGACACATTAACCATTACTCAGGCAGTCATCTTTTGTAATACCAAAAGGAAGGTATGTGTAGCTGTCTTATTTCTTTAATATTCTCTTAGGGAAAAATTGAAGATTGATTCTTACCTTAGATCAAGTTTTTACTGTTACGGCAGATAGTAAATATTTTAGGCTTTGTGGACTACACAGTCTCTGTCATAATTACTCTGCCATTGTAGAGTCAGTAGTTATGACAGAGACTGTGTAGTCACAGTGTGTAAATGAATAGGCGTGACCGTGTCCCAGTAAAACTTTATTTACGAAAACAAGTGGTGGACCAGATTTGTCTGATGCTCATCTGGGGTGGTTCCCTGCCCCAGTTGCATGTTACAATCATCTGAGGAGCTTTCAAAAAAATTCCGATGTTGGCCCCACACCCCAGATACTCAGATTTAGTTGGTTTTTGGTGGGACCCAGTCATGAGTGTTTTCAAATGCCCCAGGTGATGTTAATGTGCAGACAGCTTTACTTGCAAAAAGAAAAAATGATTGGATTACCTCTAATTACATTCTAAAAAGATTTGAATTTAAATTCCAAATGAGGAATCCCCTCCCCCCCCTTTTCTTTTTAACTAAAGAAATGTTATTTGGAACAAATGAATTAAGAGGGCAGAATGAAGCTTCCCGCACACCGGCTGAAATCAGTCTGGGTTTTAAAGCTGTTGCTCTCTGAGCATTCCTTCTGGTTCTGCAGTAACGGAATCCAGATACAGGCCTCTGGGTTGGTGTGTGCTCTGCTGCCTTGATTTGTAGGTTGACTGGCTGACGGAGAAAATGCGAGAGGCCAATTTCACCGTCTCGTCGATGCACGGAGACATGCCTCAGAAGGAGCGCGAGTCCATTATGAAGGAGTTCAGATCCGGCGCCAGGTTGGTGGTGCTTCCCTTCCCACAGTGAGTTGGCATTTGTCCACAGGGGGGGCTAGCACTCCATGTGTGCTCTCTTAGTCCCGTTGCCCCCAGACCAGATTGAGAGTGTCCTCATCTTAACCCGAGGCTCAGGGAGACCAGGGAACTTTCTAGGAGGTGGGGGAGGGTAACCAGCCTTCACTAGATGGGCTGCTCTGTTTAGCAGTAGGGTTCTCATTTCCACAGCAGTGGGCATGTTCCATCTCTTTGCAGGTGGTTTCCAGCTTGCTTACATTGTGGTCAGAGAACACGCGTTGTATGATTCCTTTCCTTTGACATTTATCACGACTTGCTTTATGGCCCACATACGGTCCTTTCACAGTATTCTGTGGGTCCGTGAACAGAACGTATATCCTGCAGTTGTTACAATGCCCTTTGTATACTCACTGCATTTCAGTTGCTAATGGGGCTTCTCAAACCATCTGCATCCTTCCTGGTTTCTCCCCCCGTTCCTCTGCTCAGAGCCCTGGTGGCACCGTGGTTAAGCACTGCGGCTGCTCACCAAAAGGTCGGTGGTTGGAATCCACCAGCCGCTCTTTGGAAACCCTACGGGGCAGTTCTCCTCTGTCCTACAGGGTCGCTGTGAGTCGGAATCGATGGCAGTGGGTTTAGTTGTTGGTTTTTTCCCTGTTCCGTCGTTGACAGAGCCGTGGAGGAGGCTGTTCCTCTTTGTCCTTCTGTCGGTTCTTGCTTTGTGTATTCTGAGCCTGTGTGCTTCGATGCGTACGGATTTAGAATTACTGTATTTCAGGAGACTTTGCCGTTTACTGTCGGAGTGTCCTTGATCTCCACTGATGTTGTCTGTCTTCAAGTCTCCCTGGCTGAAGGAGCCACACGAGCTTCCTCCTGGTCAGTGCCGCCACAGCACGTCTCTGCCCCCCCTTCCGTACCCCCGTTTTAGGCGGGTGTTTTGGAAGCAGCACCAGCTGTCGCCCTGAGTGCATCTCATCTGCACGTCTCTTGTGTGCTCTCTGTTCCTTTGGAATTTATGACTTTTTTCATTTTTCCTTCTCAGTTTGCGAGATGTATGTTTATTATCTAGTAGTTAGCCTAGAGATTGTAACATGCAACTCCCGTGTTATTAATTGGTACTTTGTCTTCCCAGACAGCACAAGGACCTTAAAACACTGAAACTCCATCCACCCCCAAACTTCTGTGTCATTTTTGTCGTGTATTTTAATTCACGTATATTGTAAACCTCACAAGACGTTACTGCTTTATATAAAAAACCTACTTGCCGTGTTTGGTATTCTTGTTTTTCTTCACCTCTGAACTTACATCTGAACTTTCTTCTGCCTGAAGAGCGTCTTTTCGTGTTTCCTTTTAGGTGGACATACTGGTGACCGGTTACCTGTTCTAGTCTCTCTGGAAACGTCTGTTTCACCTCGAATGTCTCCGAGATATTTGCTGGGGTAGACTCCTAGGTTGACAGTTGTTTTCTTTCTACACTTTAATGGTGTAATTCCATTGTTGTTTGGCTTCCGTTGTTTGTTGGGAAGTCACCTGCCAGTCTAATGGTTGCTCGTATAAAAAAACGTCTTTTTTTTCAGGCTACTCTTCAGATTTCTCTTCGTGGCTTGTTTTCAGCAGTTTTTACTCCAATGTGCCTAGGTGCAGATTTTGTTTGGGATTTGTAGGACTTTTTTGAATCTCGTGGTCTTATTTCTTTAAATATTGCTTCCACACCATTCTTTGGACTCCAGTTATAGGTGACTGTATGGGAGTGACACCTCCATGTGATTTGAACTTCTTTCCGTTGTTCGGATGTCCCTTCATACTTTGAGTGCCTCTAGACGAGCGCTGTCCAACAGAAAAATAATTCAAGCTACAGAGGTAATTTAAAATTGCCTAGTAGCTGCATTAAAGTAGGTAAAAAGAAACAGATGAGTTGGTTTTTAATATTTAATCCAACATGTCTTACTGTCATTTCAAAATGTAATCAATATCAAAAGGTGCCTGTGTTTGTTTTTCTCACTAAAGTCTTTAAAACCCAGTGTGTGTTTTACACCCACAGCACATCTCCACTCAGACCAGCCACGTTCCCAGTGCCTGGCGGTCAGCTGTGGCTCGTGGCTGCTGTAGTGGACAGCGCAGGTCTACAGCACAGCAGATAGTATAGAGTGTGGAGACGTGTGAGCTGCATTTCAAATCTGAAGATAGTAGAAAGACGCACCAAAGTCAGTGAGGTTCCTGTTCTTATCCAAGCTCTTGCTAGGTGACGTAAAATGCTGTTCCCAGTTACTGGTATGGGGCTGACTCTGAATAAGTTAAATGTAGTAAAGGGTATCTGTCTCAGTTATCTAGTGCTGCTATAACAAATACCACAAGTGGATGGCCTCAACACAGACTTATTTATTCTCTCACAGTTTAGGAGGCTGGAAGTCTGAATTCAGGGTCCCAACTCCCAGGGAAGGCTTTCTTCCTCAGTCGGCTCTGGGGGAAGGCCCTTGTCATCAATCTTTCCCTGGTCTAGGAGCTTCTCAGTGCAGGGATGACAGGTCCAAAGGACGCACTCTGTTCCTGGCTCTTCCTGCTTGGTGGTAGGAGGTCTCTCTCCTCTCTGCCTGCTTCTCTTTTATATCTCAAAAGAGATTGACTCAAGATACAGCCTAATCCTGTAGATTGCGTCCTGCCTCTTGAACATAACTGCATCTAATCCTGCCTCATTAACATCATAGAGGTAGGATTTACAACACATAGGATAATCACATCAGATCACAAAATGGAGGACAGCCACACAATGCTGGGATCATGGCCTAGTCAAGTTGACACATTTTGGGGGGGGACACACAGTTCAGTCCATAACAGTATCTAATAACAGGATCCTTTATCAGCTAGAGCACGTGGCCTAAGTAATGAAGTACACCACACAGCCCTCCCTCCTAGCCTATCTGAACGGATTCCCAGAGCTGTCCCTGACACTGTGTTGTCAGAGGCCAGTGTGACAGTGACCTGGTGTCCGGGTGCTCTGGGCTCTTAGCTGGGCTCACCTAAGAGGAACGGACACCATCAGGTTGTGGCTGCCCTGCTCAGGCCGTCGGTCACATAACTTCCGTTTTTGCAGCCGAGTGCTCATTTCCACGGACGTCTGGGCCCGGGGGTTGGATGTCCCGCAGGTCTCCCTCATCATTAACTACGACCTGCCCAACAACAGAGAGTTGTACATACACAGGTATGGGGTGGGCTCGACTGCTTTCCTTTCCTGTGATGTATTTACTAAAAGGTTTTCTGCTACGTTTACTAAAATAAATGTGCTCTATTTCTGGAGAATTGGGAGATCGGGTCGATACGGCCGGAAGGGTGTGGCCATTAACTTTGTGAAGAACGACGACATCCGCATCCTCAGAGACATCGAGCAGTACTACTCCACTCAGATCGACGAGATGCCCATGAACGGTGAGCACACAGCACGCGGCGGTGCGGCGGTTCCAGGCGGAACTTCCTAATTTGGGGGGGTACTTGAGTCCCCTCCCCACCCCCTTTTCTTTGAGAAGTCTGTCGTGGGCCTTTGGTTAAATTTACAGATTTTCATTTTGTTTTGTAGTGTTCATTAATATATACTTTTCTGTGATTCCAGTTGCTGATCTAATCTGAAGGAACAGGCTTGCTATACTGCAGGAGAGCTGGAGACTGCCGACTGATTTTCTCCTCCCGGTCTGGGAACATTTAGGGGCAGCTTTTATTTAGTGGGGGTTGATGTGAACTCTCTGCAGCCCACCCCAACAGAACCTTGGGGAATTCAGCTGTCTTTTCTTACCCACATGTAAATAATGTGTTGCTGGAGGTCTTTTTCATTAAAACATGTAAAACTTTCCCCGTAAGCTCTCATTCAGATTTCTGAAGGTGCCACCAGCTTTTCTAGCCACTTGCCGTGTCACCGTGGGCGGGCCAGTTAACTCCGTTTCTAATCTTTTTAAAAACAAAGTGGCAGTTCTACCTCCCCCTTCTTTCACTAGATTGGTTGGGATTATAACAATCTCAATCTCCAAGGGGGAGGCCCAGGGACACTTTTTAGGTTCATATGGTGATTGTGACTTAAGGCATCTGAAAATGTAGGGTTCATGAACAGACTGTCTCTAGAACGCCGACTTCTCAAGTTGGGGTTCACCCCGGGGACTCCCAGACCAGCTGAGGACGCAGCCGCCGCCTCCACCCCGTGGCCCTCAGACACATCCTGCCCCGAGTCCCAGAGGAGCGACAGCAGCTTGAGCCCGAATGCCTCTTTTATTAAAAATAATTGCACTTCAGATGAACAATTTCCCCAGGTTCTATGAATTCTCCCCAGTTGCCTGGGCTCACTATCTGTTCTCGGGGCAGCGGCCCAGCTCCCACCTTTACGTGCGGTCAGAGCAGCGGCAGCCGCAGGGCAGGACCCTGACCTCATGTGCAGATAAGACATTCTCCGCCCCTGGCATCGCTTTCTCTGCTGTCACGGATAGTTTAGCTGGTAGCTGCTAATGTTACACGGTTCCAGTGACATGCTGTGGGAGGTAAACCTTAGGCTGTGACGTTCTCAACACAAAGCAACGTTCAAGGGCACTGACCCAACTGTGGAATCTGGGGAGAAAAACTGTCAAAGGTGTCAACAGACTAGAGCCCCAGGCCCCAGAAAAGACACAATAAGCAAGAGACCCCGCAACGCTCAGGGTAAACGCTCCCAGGCCCAAACATGGCTGACTGAGAGTGGCGCAGGTTCCAGCTTCCTGCTCCCCGTTAAAAAGGGCGAGGGACTAAAGGCATCACTGGCACCCAGTCAGGACCAACTGATGAGGAACTGCTCTCCCATGAAGAGAGAGACAGGGATGTCCAGGATCTGGAGAAACAAAAAAGAAGAAAAACTGAGCGCCAAGCATTAGTGCGGTCCCCAGGTGCTCAGGAGATGGGTGCCTGGCATGGCAAGTGGCAGACATGGGGTTGCAGGCCCCAGCCCCTGGGGAAGGTTCCTGCTCTGGTCCTTCCCCGGCTGATTCAGGACTAATGCTCCCAGCATCTGCCATCTTAGCTTTGAAAATAAGGTGCTGTTTAGACAACAGCTCATGAGTTGCCATGGCGACCACATGACGCTCCAAACGGAGAGGACAGGCTGGCCGCGTGTGGCCTTGCCTCCCCACCCCTCCCCTAAGGATGACATTCCTCCCTCCACTGGGTAACACCAGGCTCAGCTGGCATTTTGTCATCAGATGCCCCCCGCCCCTGGTGGTCCTGACGGACAGGGACCGGCTTGATCGGCCATTCTTCTCAGTCCCTGCGAGCACCCTGTCTGCGGTGCCCACGCAGGGCATTCTTGCCTTGGTATCAGGGCTGTAGGTGAAGTTGGAGACGGGAACGCCATTGGAGAGGACCTGCTGCGGGGCTGTGGCCACACCCAGGACAGTCACCTTCCTCAGCTGCAAGCCGGCCCCCTCACTGGCCACGTGCACCAGCTTGTTCACGACGGTGTTCTGGCCCCGCCCAGAGAGAGACAACACAGCGGTGTCAGCACATGGCAGGCGGGAGCCCCACCAGAAGGGGCTCGTGAGGGCATCCAGGGGCGGCTTCTCTCCATGTAGACACGAGAGGATATGACAGCCTTTGCAAACCCTGAGGCACCAGGCCACCAGTGTCCTGCCAGGGTGCTTCACCCACAGCCCCTGGGAAACAGCCCTTCTCCCACTCTGGACAGAGACGGCACACGGGATCAGGGCCGTCACCCAGGCTGTGCCCCCTCCGACCCACCTGCCTGGCTGTCCCCTGATCCCCCGAACTCAGGACTCACGTTCTTGGCCAGGAAGATGACCAGGGTGTAGGCCCCGTGCTCCAGCACCCCCAGGCTCTCTCCATCGTCCCAGAACAGCTCCCCCTGGGCATCCCCGCTTGAGCTCAGGGCCACCACCAGTGCCATGGGCTGCTTGCGGGACTCGGTGGTGGTGAGGCTCGGGCCCTGGAAGGGGTGGACACGGGTCGCCAGCCGGACCTTGGGGGAGGGCCCCAGACTTCAGAGTAACATGAGGCTGGCGCCCTCTGCCAGGAGACCAGGATCCACAGCGGAGCCCGTGGGGCTGAGCGGCAACCCTGGCCCACTCCCCGCAACATCAACTGCTGTCCCTCATCCACAGCCCCCATGGGGAGGCTGAGCCTCCACCCTGCAAGCCTGCCTGGGTGTCTGGCTGCGCCCGGCCGGGCCTTTGCCTATACTGCTCCCTCCTCCCCCGCCGGCCAGGCTGGACTTCAGTCTCCTTCCACCTCAGGGTGGCCCTGCCTCCAGAAGTCTCTCTGGAGCCCCCTCCCTAGTTCCCGGCCCCTTCCCAGGCCCACAGCTCAGGTCCACACCACTGTCACAGCACCGGACAGAGGCTCTGGAGGACTCGGGGGCCACAGAGGCTTCCCCAGGAAAGGGCAAGTGCCCCCCACCCGTCACTGGGCCCAGGCCACGAGGGAGATGCCTGCCTGCCCTCAGGTCCCTCCCTGTCTAGTCCGTCAGCCCTCAGATCCTCGCTCCTCTCAGTGTGGACTCCTGGGAAGCCCCCATTCCATGGTGGCCATGGGGGTCTCAGCATCCCACCCAGGTACCTAACAGTATGGTGTACCTGGCCCAGGGGACCCCCATTCCACGGTGGCCATGGGGACTCAGCACCCGGCCCAGGTACCTACAAGGGATGGGGTACCTGGCCCAGGGGACCCCCATTCAATGGTGGCCATGGGGACTCAGCACCCGGCCCAGGTACCTACAAGGGACAGTGTACCCGGCCTGGGGGACCCCCATTCACGGTGGCCCAGGTACCTGCAAGGGGATGATGTAGCCGCCCCGCAGATGGAGGTTGATGGTGTCCAGTGGGGCTGGCAGCATCACCCACTGTCCCTGACTGTGAATGACTGACTTGAGGGGTGTGGGAGACGGCGGTGGGAGGCTGCCCAAGGCGTCCATTGGCACCTGGAGGGTAGGAGTCACGTCAGCACGGCCACAGGCAGCCTGTTCTCAGGAGCTGCGTCCTCCTGTGTCCTGAGGGTTGCACGCAGAGACTCACTGGGACGTGGCTCGGGCAGAGAAGGGGTGCCCTGTTGGGAGCCGGTCACATAGTGGGGGGCCCAGAGCCTGAGAGGCCTGGACCCAGGGCCAGGGCAGGGCAGGGGACACTGAAGGTGCACAGCAGCTGAGGAGGCTGTACACGAAGCGTGGGCAGCTGGGTCAGTGGGGTCTCCTCGGTGAAGATGGGTTACCGCGAGGCCCCGACGGTGACATGCGCAGAGCCTGCAGGAGGAACCCGACAGCTGGGGCTCCCCTTTCTATCATCTCCCCCACCCCGGCCCGTGGGTGGGACCCCTGATCCCTAACTCCGCCAGGTTTTAGGGACCCCGGGCTCACCGTCTGCAGGTTGTACCACGTGCCCGCGGGGAGGTAGCCGGTCACCTCAGTCTTCCCGGCCTCCAGCACTGGGGTGATGAGGAGGGCCTCCCCCCACAGCAGCTGGCGGTCCACGGTCCAGGTGTGGGGGTCCTGGGGGAACCTTCATGGGACCAGGAGCAGAGGTGATGCCTTGCCGTGGAGTGCACAAGGGGCCCACAGGGCAACACAGAGAGGGGCAGCCATCCCGTCTCAGGGGCTCAGGGAGCTGGGGCTCAGGTGAGCTGTGGCCAGGCTGCTCCGGCTGACAGAGTCAACGCAAGAGCTGAGAACAGCTCCTGCCCTGGTCCCCAGCCCTCGCCCGGGCCCAGGATGGAGTGGGGCGGGGGTCTGACAGCAGTGAGCAGTGGCCAGCCCCTTTGTGCACTGTTTCCTAATTATCCAGATCAATCTCCTTCCCCCTGCTCAGCCTCTGCAGCCAGAGTACCATTGACACCCACAGCTTAATTCCTACCATTTAGTTATTTAACCCACCTGGAACTCATATAGAAACCCCGGTAGAGTTGTGGTTAAGAGCTACAGCTGCTAACCAAAAAGTCGGTAATTCAAATCCCCCAAGTGCTCGTTGGAAACCCTATGGGGCTGTTCTACTCTGTTCTATAGGGTTGCTATGAGTCGGAATCAACTCAACTGCAGTGGATTTGGCTTTTGGTTTGGAACTTACATATCCGTATCGTGTGAGAAAAAAGTATCTAAACAGACTTTTCCAGCTAACCACCCTACGAGTGGACAATCTTCAACCCACCGTGAGGCGCCGCCTACAACTGGACAATCCTCAGCCCGCCGTGAGGCGCCGCCTTTATCACGTGGCAGCTTCTTACACACGCTGCGATGGACCGAACTGTGTCCCCCTAAAAGATGTGTTGTAAATCCTACTCTACCTGTGGCTATAATCCCATCAGGGCACGGGTTTTCTTTGTTATGTTCATTAGATAGTGTTAACATAGGGTATGTCTTAAATTGATCTCCCTTGAGATATAAAAAGAGCAGATCGAGCAAGCAACCAAGCAAGCAAGTGCTGACGAGGGAAGACAGATGCCACACCACGAGATCTCCAAGGAACCAAGAGGCAGAAAAAGAAACAAGGACCTTCCTCCAGAGCCAACAGAGCCTTTCCCTAGAGCCAGCGCCCTGGATTCAGGCTTCCAGCCTCCTAAGCTGTGAGAAGGTAAGTTCCTGTTTGTTAAAGCCACCCACTTGGGGTTACTTCTGCTGCAGCAGAGCTAGAGCAGGAAGGCAGGCTGAGTCCCGTTGAGGGACGTCTCTTAGGTTTCCTCTGAGGTCCTCTTCTCTTAAGCCACTTCTAGGCTAAGGGAACCACGGGGCTTCGCACTGTACCACGTGGTCTATCTCAGTGTTCTTCATGCTGGGTTTTCCCTACCTCAAATACCCCCACCCTGAGCTGGGACCTAAGGGGTGGGGACGGGGGTGCCGAGGGCACCTCGGCAGGGGAGGCCCAGCTTTTGGCCTCGTCTCACTCAGCTGCAATCAGCTCCTGACTCGGTTCCTGGGAACACACCCTGTAGCCAGACGGGGCTGCCCTGGGGTCAGGGGACCCGAGCACCAGGAGGGACCAGCGCATCAGCGGGCCCGTGGTCAGGCCCTCCTTCCCCCCGGGTGACTCACTCCAGGAAGAGGGGCCGCGCCACCGTCTCGCCGCTGACGTGGGCCCTTTGGAACAGCGTGTAGAGATAGGGCAGCAACGCGTAGCGCAGGGTGAAGGCCTTCCTCATGGCTTCCTGCGCCGTCGCACTGAACCTGTACGGCTCCTGGGGCTGTGGCGGGGAGGCAGGGGGAGCGGGGCAGACACGTGGGCTGGGGCCGCTGGTCCCTGAGAATCTCCACCTGGGAGTCCCAGGGACTCCTCGGCCACCCAGCATGTGGCAACAAGGTGGCACTGAACCTGGGCCGAGCTGCTGGGTCTAGGAAGCCCACCACAGCCAGGGTCTCAGGTGGGTGGGGAGAGAATGTGTTGCTAGCAGACGCGCCCTACAAAGGATGCCCTTCAGGCGGACACGGAAGGCCGCTGGGCAATAACGCGTCCCGGAGCCTCGCCTACCAGGCTGTCGAGGCTGTTGTGGTTACGCATGAACGGGTAGAAGGCCCCCAGCTGGGTCCAGCGCACGCATAGCTCCTCTGAGGTGTTGCCCAGGAAGCCGCAGATGTCAGCCCCCACCAGGGGCACGCCCAGCAGGTTGAAGAGCAGGGTTGCTGTGAGGGCAGAGTCAGGACAGGACAAGCTGCTGGGGCGGGACCAGTCACCAGGGTGCCTGACAGACACGCCCATGGCTCTCCCCAGCTGTCAAAGGGCCATCTCACATCCAGCCGGGCGCCATCCCCACCACCCGCGCCCAGGCGGACACATGGAGAGGGCTGTGCTGGGCTGGCCCCACACTGCCCTCGGTAACTCGTCAGGAACCACGACCCCGAAGGGGAGCCAGGGGCAGGACTGGGCCAGCTGGGACCCTGGGGACTTCTCTGTGTCACAACAGACTCTGGGGACCGTAGGGACTTTGCTGATTAACACCAGCTCACATGAGAACTACAGACTGAGAACCCGAAAGGAGGGGATCAGAGCCCAGCAACCCCAACCCACGAGGCAGCTTCAGAGGCGGCTCTGCAGGTCCCCAGACCCCAGGCCCTGCTGCGTCCGCCTCCAGTGTCCTACAGCTCAGGGGGTGCCCCACCCATCAGAACAGGTAACACCTACAGTTTTGTGGGAACAGACCAGTGGGAGACAAAGACAGGGATGCCCAGAAAGCCGGGTGCCAGACCTGCACAGGTGGGCGACCTGCATACGTGGGCAGATTTGCCCAAGTACATAGGTGGGCACGCGTGCATATATGAGCAGACCTGCACAGGTGGGCAAACCTGCACAGGTGGGCAGGGGCGAGCGGGCCCCTACGCCATCGTAGCTGCATCCCTCGGGGCTGTGCTTGGCCCAGGACCCAGCTCTGGAGCAAATCCTCCCCCAGGCTCCCGCCCTCCTCTGGGCGGCACCTTCCCGGCAGCGGCTCTCACCAGGCACCGACAGGGCGAGCTGCTCCCAGCTGCTCCAGACGTCCCCCGTCCAGTGGCCGGCATAGCGGCCATGGCTGGCAAAGGTTGAACGGGAGATCACAAAGGGGCGTGTCCCCCGAGCCATCACCAGGGCCCTGGATGGAGCAAGGGGACAGAGCTGAGAGACCTGTCCAGTGACCCCACCGCCCACGTGACTGTCCGAGGCCTGGAGGGACAGCGCAGAGTGGTGCCCAGCACCGTCTGGGCAAGCCGGACGACGGGGGTGGACGCGGGGCACCGGCAACGTTCACAGCCCTGTGACCTATCTCTGAGCCAGCCCCACCCACCCTGAAGATGAGCTGCGTCACAGGGAGGGCACGCATCCCCCACCTGCGTCTTTGTCACCCAGACTCACCTGCCCACTCATCCCCAGGGGCTTATTTCATGCAGGGAGAACTCCTGCTCAGGGTGGGGCTGCAGGGAGGGAGCGAGAGGCAGTGCACTCAGCCCACCGGCTGGCCCTGGGAGCGCTCTGGGTCTCCTCCGTGCGCCCGTGGTGGGACAGGCTGGCAGGGGCAGACCTGGGCGCCAGCGGGCCCCTCACCTGTGGGAGGCGATGGCCTCGGTCAGCCCGTACAGGTTGTGCAGGTCGTAGTGAGAAGACAGGTGCTGGCGACTGGACGCACAGATGGTGGCTGCCCGGAGGGTCCCGCCCGCCACGCCTGGAAGGGGACAGGTTTCCCTGCAGCCTCCTCCTGGCCGGCTGGGCCACCCGCCTCCTACACCACCTCTCCCACCCCATAGCACACCCGGCCCCTCCCACCCCACAGCACACCCGGCCCCTCCCACCCCCACAGCACACCCGGCCCCTCCCACCCCACAGCACACCCGGCCCCTCTCCCCCACAGCACACCCGGCCCCTCCTGCCCCACATCAGACTCGGCACTCTCCTCTGTTCCCTCTTATCTGGTCACCCCTGGAACTTAGGCTGCACCCCTAAAGAGCCGCCACTTTCACCAAGGACAGGGACAAACCCCAGATCTTAGAACTACTTTCTTTATGCTTGTTTTAGGTCTTCCTGCCCTTTCGTCTGAGCCCTGAAGCCCCTCCCTCAGTTGTGGGTGTCTGCACTGCTCAGTGGCCTCTCCCCGACCCTGAACCTCCCTCTTGCAGCCCCCTCCCCTCTCCCTGCTGGCTGCTGCTACCAGCTTCTCAGATGAGAGATTTGGGTATCTGAAACAAGAGGTGAAAATCCCTGATGTATCTGGTGCCAGGGGGCTAGGGGTCCTCCAGGTTCCTGAGGCTCCAGGCTGGCAGGCACCCACCCACTGCACGGGGCCAGCAGGCGCTCACCTGGCACATATGGCGGGTTCTCCAGCTCATTGTCGGGGCAACCGACCTCAGAGCCCTTTACAAAGTTGGACGGCTCATTCATGTCCTGCAGAAGAGGGCCCAGCGGTGGGCACCGCTGCTCAGAGGTGCAGGCCCGGGGGATGCAGAGGGTGTGGTGGGTCCCCAGAGGTGGTGAGGACAGGGCACTGCAGGGGGCCCAGCACTTACAATCCACATGCCGTCGAAGGGCACCTGGGAGTGGAACTCGGCCACCATGTCCTGCCACCAGCTCTGGGTCTCAGGGCTGGTGAAGTCAGGGAAGGCAGAGGCTCCGGGCCACACCTGGAAGACAAGGGTAGACGGGAGGCTCCAGCCTCGCCCAGGACGTGCCCAAGGTCCCGCACTCCCCTGCACAGGAGAGCTGCAGTCTCGTGCTCAATACCGCCCGAGTCAGCGGACCTGAGAGAGAGGACCTGGGGGCCCCCAGCACGTCCCCACCCTGTGAACCCACAGTGAGCAGTGGTACTGGGGACCGAGACAGGGGCCACCCCAGACACGTCTCCTAGGGGACGGATGGATTGACTGCACAACCAGGGACTGTCAGGGGAGAAGACTGGGAAAGAAACCCACCCAAGCCCCCACTTGATACGAAGGACCCAGAACCGAGTCTCACACATCTGCACTTCAGGGCGCCTTCCCAGCCTCTCCCTCGGCTGGGACCCCTGTCCACTGGGTTCTGGGCATGTCCTGGAACAGTGAGGTCTCAGCCTGCCACACCCCCCGTGGGAAGGCCCGGGAACTGGCAGAAGGCTCCCAGGTCCGGGGGGCCAAGCGGGGCCTGGAGGTCTCACCAGGGCCTGCAGAGCTCCCGCCTGGGCTCAGCCTGGCTGCCTGCTGAGCCAAGGGCCCTGGGTGGAAGGATCCGAGGTGGCGCTCCCTGTCAGAGGCCCCTACCATCCCCAGGTCTGACTCACACCCCTCCCCACTCTGTGCCACTGCGCACTGGACGGCGGGGACTGCTGAATTACCCTTGTTCCTCAGCGGCTGCCTGCTCCCACCGGCCAGAGACCCCTCACCTTCCCAATCAGCGGCTGCCCGCTCCCACCGGCCGGAGACCCCTCACCTTCCCAATCAGCGGCTGCCCGCTCCCACTGGCCGGAGACCCCTCACCTTCCCAATCAGTGGCTGCCCAGTGGCGTTGATGATGAAGACTCCCCTCCTCAGACCCTCATCATAAGGTCTGTAGCTCCCCGCGGGGCCCGTGCTGCTGATGGCGGGATCCTGGGGGTAAGAAGCCAGTCGGGATGAGAGGAAGCCACCCAGAGCCTGGGTGCCAAAGACTGGGAGGATGGGACAGTCCCAATACAAGTGAGAGAGGCAGGGACAAAGCCGGGCACAGCACACCCACGCGGATGCGCACAAATCCGCCCAGAAAATGGGCGAGAAGGGGACCAGCTGGTTAAGCTTACTTGACTTTCCCAAATGCTCTGCAGCAAACATTCGTCTAATAATCTTGAAAAGTGGGGAAAAAAAGGGTCTTGTGTCTGCCCTCTCTGCTCCAAGCGGCCACTAACGCTCGTCGCCTCGAGAAGGCTACGTTGGCACAACGCCACAACTCTCAGCAACTGAACTTCCTCCGCCTAAGGGGGCTCCATGCTGGCGACCCCTCCTCAGGCCGCAGGGCCAGGCATGTGACCCGGGCCCTGAATCCCATCTCCCCGGCTGGGGGACCTGGTCCGGGAAGGCTCTGTCTTCATGCTGAGCCATGCGGACGCGTGCCCTGGGCTCCTTTTGCACCAGAGCCAGTGGGAAGAGCTTCCCCTCTGGCGCCAGCACTAGAGGTGTGAGCAGAGCGGCCCCCGGCCACGGCCCCTTGCCATCACAGAGCTGAGGGAGAGGCAGAGCCAGGAGATGGATGGCTCCCACGGTTCCCGCTGCCCCTTCCAGTGCTGGGGGACGTCAGCTGATGGTCCCCACTTTTTGCCTTGAGCCACTTCAAGCTCCGGAGCACAGGTGTCTCCGGGGCTGCGAAGTGTGCAGTCTCCTTACAAGAAACACTTTGGCCTTTGGTCCTGGATCCTGAGAGCTGGACCACACCTGAGGCCAATGAGTGGGGCCCACCTGACTAGAAGGGACCACCTAAGGGCCCGATACTGCCTGAGCCTCAGGCATGCAGTGAGGCCAATGAAGACCCTGGAAGATGGAGGTTCCCGGGAGCTTCCTGGTTAGCCAATAGAACCTTCAGCTCTTGGGAGGGTAAGTATGTCCCCTGGAAGCCCGGGAGCTCTGTGCCAAAACTCCTCCTGAACCTCATCCCTTCTGTTTGTACCCTTTCTTCTTCTACATTAAAGACAGCTCTTTCTTTGGAGTTTGTCAGTCGTTTCAACAGATTATTGGACCTAAGAAACAAAGAAGAGACAGCGCCCGCTGACCTGGCCCCGGGTGAGTAGAGATGGGGGCGGTGCCCACTGACCTGGCCCCAGGTGAATGGAGATGAGAAGGAGCTGGTGCCCGCTGACTTGGCCCCAGGTGAGTGGGGATGGGGGGGTGGTACCCACTGCCTGGCCCCGGTGGTGGGGATGGGGGAGTAGTGCCCACTGCCTGGCCCTGGGTGAGTGGGGACTGGGGAGCGGTACTCGCTGCCTGGCCGCGGGTGAGTGGGGATGAGGGGGACGGTGCCCACTGCCTGGCCCCAGGTGAGCGGGGGTGAGCGAGAGATGGCTGTACTGGCAGCGGGGGCTGAACTGACCAGGGAAGAGAAGCTGGGATCTCCCTGGATGGGTCTGACAGCACAGGGACTGTTAAGCCGGACGTCCCTAGGCAGCAGGGGCCGCACGTACGTTTCTCCATGTTCCCCCAGTACCAGAAAGACCCTCAAAGGAGGTCCTCAGTGACGAGGGAAGGCACAAGGCTGAAGCTGGGCGAGACACCCCCCCTCCCCGCAAAGGTACGACGCACGCACGAGGGAGCACACTCACAACCAGCATGACGTAGTGCCGGCCGCCCTGGTGGAGCTCCTGCACCATGGCGGGGAAGTCCTCGAAACCGTCCTTGTTGAAGGTAAAGTCTCTTCTGGCATCCATGTAGTCCAGGTCGTTCCACTGGACGTCCTGTGACCGACCACAGGGCCCAGCTGCTGGGCTGTGTCGGGGCAGCGCCTGGGCCGCTCGGTCCCCATGCCACCCCTGCCTGGCCTGGGGCCCCTCCTGCCAGGACTCACCAGGGGGAAGCCGGCCCTGGTCATGTTCTCCACCACCTGGCGGACAATGGCTGTGGAGGAGTAGCCCCAGCGGCAGAGGTGGAAGCCCAGGCCCCAGTAGGGCGGCATGGACGGGTACCCTGCAGACACACTGGCGTGAGCGCGGCGTGGACGGGTACCCTACAGACACGCCGGCATGAGAGCGGCATGGACGGGTACCCTGCAGGCACGCCGGCGTGAGGGCGGCATGGACGGGTACCCTGCAGGCACGCCTGTGTGAGGGCGGCATGGACGGGTACCCTGCAGGCACGCCTGTGTGAGGGCGGCATGG
>NW_004443964.1:2772350-2779930 GCF_000243295.1 Trichechus manatus latirostris
TGAGGGCGGCATGGACGGGTACCCTGCAGGCACGCCTGCGTGAGGGCGGCATGGACGGGTACCCTGCAGGCACGCCGGCGTGAGGGCGGCGTGGACGGGTACCCTGCAGGCACGCCGGCGTGAGGGGCGGAGGGAGGGGCGTGGGCGGGGGCAGGGGTCCGTGCCGGGGGGGCCTACCCACGACCGCTAGGTACTGCTGCACCACGCTCTTGGGCTCCGGCCCCAGGAAGACGTACACGTCCAGGATCCCACCTGTTGTCCTCCAGCTGAGGGCCGGGCTCGGCTGCAGGACCACGTCTGTGGGGACAGCAGCTCTGGGCTCAGGGACTAGCACCCATCCCTCCCCCAGCAGCCCTCAGCACCCACAGAAGGCCAGACCACAGCCAGGTGGGGGCGGGGGTGGACTCCCACAGGGAGCCCACCTGGGAGCTGAGGCTCTGAGTCCCCGGGACTCCCCTTTCTGGCCTCTGCCTGTCCCCCAGTGCAGAGCCCCAGAGCCCACCCTGGGGGCACCGAAGGGCAGAGCTGGGAAAGGCCCCAGCCCACCGGACTCAGCTGAGAAGACAAGGCCTGGCCCCCTACACAGCCCCATCCGCGTCCAGCCTCTGCGGCTGGAAGCACAGAACCCTGTGCTCCCTCCTTGGGGAAGAGGGTGCCGCTGCACCCAGAGAAGCCGCCGGCCTGGGGGTCAGGAGTGGCCCTGGCTGGGGAGCTGGGGGCTCCAGCAGCAGCTGAGGCGGGCGCCCACTCACTCACCCATGGCGTTGCTGTTTAGCAGGAATACCCCGTGGGCTGAACCCCCGTTCTCCAGCACCAGGTAGAAGGGGTGGGAGCCGTAGAGGTTCACGCCGGGCTGGGGCAGGGGATGGTACTGTCAGCCCCTTGCCTGCCAGCCCACGACCACATATGCTGAGCTATGGCCCTGAAGACGTGCTCACCCCAGGACACAGCGCGTATGTGACGCGCCCCTCCCCAACTACCCAGCCGGCCAGCTCCCAGGACCCTACTCCTGACCCACTCCCCTCAAAACGGCCTCTCCCTGCTCAAGTCCCAATCCAGGCCTTCCGGAAGCAGATAATCAAATCTCTGGCCTTTGGCCCTGGCCCACCGCCCATGAGCCAGGGGTCTTGGGCAGCTGCTCAGCCTCTGGACTCCAGATTTCCATCCATAAGCCTCGCTCCCTAGCGGCTGTTACGAGGCTGCACCAGCCCACACCCAGGGACGGGAGGGTCCCGAGCACACCTCCTGGGCAATTCTCTCTGGGTGGGGATTCAGCCCTCAGAGCTCTACTGGGGGGTGCGGGGGTGGGGAAATTCTCAACAAGCCTATGGGCAAATGCAAACCACAGTGAGACACCCCTTCACCCCCACTAGGAAGGCAATGATTAAAAAAAAACAACGGAAAATAACATGCGTTGGCAAGGAAGGGGAGAGACCGTAACCCTCGTACACTGCCGATGGCAACATAACACGTGCAGCTACTGTGGGAAACGCTGGTTTCTCAACAAGTTAAACAGAACTACTGCCTGATCCAGCAATTCCGCTCCTGGGTATACACCCAAGAGAGCTGAAGCTGAAACTCAGACTCAAACTTGTACACCCACGTTCACTGCAGCGCTGTTCACAATGGCCAGAAGGTGGAAAAAACCCAAGTGCCCATCAACAGATGAATGGATAAACACAGTGTGCTCCATCCACACAACGGAATGTTATTCAGCCGTGAAAACCAATGAAGTCCTGATACACGCTGTGACGTGGTGAACCTCGAAAATACCCCGCTGAGCGAAAGACACCGGATACAAAAGGGCAAGTGTCACATAATCCCACGTATATGAAATGTCTAGAATGGGCGAATGTGCAGAGACCACAGTGCACTGGGTGTTACCAGGGCTGGGGGGAGGAGGAACAGGGAGTTTAAAAGTCTCTTGGACCCCTAACATCCCTGGTTAGAGTGTGTTTCGGGGTCCTGAGTGGATGCCAAGCTGCACACACCTCAGGATTCCAAGAGCAGCAGAAGGTCCTCTGAGGAAACCCAGATCTGGCCTAGAGCCCCGGGGTCACTAGAGGAGCGGACGGCTCCCGTCACTCTCTCTGAGGACCCCAAGCGGGGCTGGAACGCAGGCGCCGTGCTCCCTGGAGACTACACAGCTCTCACCTGACCCCACACACAGGGAACGGGGCTGGGGGTTGGGGGAGTCCCTCCAGAGGGGTCAGGACATCTCGTGCCCCCATCCACCTCTTCACTGTGGACCAGAGACCACACCCAAGCCCGCAGCCCCACCCGTGTCCCTGCGGGCCGGCTCTCTACCTCGGGGGCCATGTCCCGATTCCAGAGGGTGATCTTGGTCCAGTTGGTGCTGAGCATCAGGGGGCTGAGGTGCTCGGCAAGGCCCACCACGTACGGGGTGGGCAGGGTGGTGGACAGCTGCAGAAACTGGTCAGTGAAGAACAGAGGCGCCACTGTCGTGTTCAGCCTGTGGGAGAGACGAGGCTTCCTTGCACCGGTGGGTCAGGGTGCCTGAGAGGGTCTTCCCAGAGAGCAAAACCACACCCTGCAGGGCACCCTGGGGGGATGCCTCTCTGGACGGGGCAGAGGCAGCCATGCCAGATCTGAAGGGCACTCCAGGGAAGGGACCAGGGAGGCCAGGGTGCTAGGTGGGGCTTAACACTGCGTTCCAGGACAGTGACCAGGCAGGAGCGGAGTGGGGGCTGGGGAAGGGTCTGCGTGGACCAGAGCTGGGGAATGATGCCGTCCCCTTGTCAGGCTCATCAGGACACTCTGGTCCTACAGGGCAACCCCAACCCCCAGCCTGGGACCTCCTGTCAAGCACTCACAGCACCCGGCCGTCCAGCTTCCGGCGCACGACCACGCCAAAGGGCTCCTGGGAGAACTCCACGCTGTAAAGCGGGGCCAGGGTCCGGCTATGCACATGCGGGGTCTCCAGGGGGACCTCATAGCGCTTGTTAGCTGGGTCTTTGATCTAGAAAAGGAGGGAGAGAGATGGTGGCACCCGAGGCCCTTCGTGGGGCGCGCTGGCCACCCCCACACCTTCCCGCTCCCCCCTCACCCCCCAGAACGAGTGATGCTGAAGACCAGGGGGCAGTTCACGTCCCTGGGCAGCCAGCGAGCCTGGGCCTAGCTCCCGCAGCTGCACAGAGGACACCTGCCCTGGGCTGCGGGTGAAATGCAGACCGTGCAGGGAACGTGGGTTTCATACAGACAACAGCTTTTAGTACGTCTCCGATATCGGGTGGATCGTACTTATGCTAAAACAATGATTTGCTGGTTGTCTCAAGTTCACACTGACTAGGCCTCCTGTCCTTTTGTTTGCTAAATCCCACAGCCCAATCTACCTCACGTTCCTTGTCACAGGACCAAGGGAGAAACACGGAGCACTCAGCATCCGTCTGGTAAGTAGGAACCCCAGTAATGCCCGCTGTTACTCTCAGCTCTGTGAAAGCCCCCAGCCAGACGGAGTCACGGGCTCCTCCCCTCTGAGGCTACACCTCCGCTCAGCCCACAGTTCTTGCTTGTTACCTACTATATGCCAGGCAAAAGTGAGGGTAAGACCCCTTCTGCCTCAGGGGCCTGGAGAACAGCTTTGAATCAGACAGAGTCCTGGCCTCAGGGTGCAGACAGGCAGGGGTGGGGCCCTCACTGCTGGGAACATCCCTTTTCTGTCACCCGGATGGCACGGCCCAGCTTCGCCATCACTTCCTCTGGGAAACCCTGACCTCCTTCCTGTGCCCCAGCCCTGCCTTCCAGAGCACCCACACTGTGTCTGGGTCCCCAGTGCTCCCTGAGGACAGGCGTGTGTCTGTCTACACCTCCACTCCCAGCGCACAGTAGGGCAGGGGAAACACCTGTGTGGCAAGCAAACGCCCTGGGAGAATGTGCTGATGTCACTGTCCACACATACTCTCTCCTCTCTGCCCCATCCCCAACCCCTGCTCTCCACCCCCGACCCCTGGGCTCCACCTCCAACCTCTGGTCTCTGCCCCACCCCCGACTCCTGGTCTCTCTCCTGCCCCCAACCCTTGGTCTCTGCCCTGCCCTTTACCCCTGGTCTCCGCCCCCAACCCCGGTCTCTGCCCCCCTGACCCCTGGTCTCCACCTCTGAACCTTGGTCTCCACCCCCGACCCCTGGGCTCCACCTCCAACCTCTGGTCTCTGCCCCACCCCCGACTCCTGGTCTCTCTCCTGCCCCCAACCCTTGGTCTCTGCCCTGCCCTTTACCCCTGGTCTCCGCCCCCAACCCCTGGTCTCTGCCTCTGAACCTTGGTCTCCGCCCCCAACCCCTGGTCTCTGCCCCTGCCCAGCCCCTGCCCTACCCACCGTGAAGTGGAGGCGGCTCTCGGTCTCCATCAGCACCTCCAGCCGCAGGGTCAGGATGTCCTTAGGGAAGAAGGTGGGGGCGGCGCGGGTCAGGGTGGCTGTGTAGCCCATCTGTGTGGCGGTGAGGTTCTCCAGCCTGTAGCTGGGGTAGCTAGGGGGAAAAAAGCACCAGGGCTGCCCCATTCGGGGGCCCTGGGCGCCATGCTGAGCAGGGATGTAGCAGCAGCCACGGGCCTCGCACTGCTCCTGGGTGATGGCCGCCTCGGGGGCGCAGTCGAAGCGGCTGTTGGGGGGCACGTCGCACTGTGTGGGCACTGGCCCGGGCCTGCTGCGGCTCTCCGGGGCATGCTCGGGCCCCCGGCTGTGAGCTTGGTTAGCCTCCTCCAGTCCTTGGGAGAGCCCGCTCCACTCTCGGGGAACCACGGTGAAATCACGCTGCAGGATGTGCGCCATGAGGGCAGCTGTGGCCAAGAGGGTGAAGGCGCATGTCCCTAGCAGGGGCCAGGCCAGGTGCCTGGAGCAGGGCAGCTGCCCCATGCCCATGGTCAGCTGGGCAGCAGAGAAGCCGTGGATGCAGAGGCCTGTGGGAGACGGAGCTGGGTCAGTGGGGAAGGAGGATGGTGCAGAGCGTGAGGTGGGGGTCAGGGACCCGAGCAGACCCTCGCCGGAGCACTGATAAGGACTCGGGGCAGGCGGCGGTGGGCTGCTCCCCAGGGCCACAGACCAGGCTGTGCAGCTCTGCTTATACGGAAATGGGGGTGGGGGAAAAAAAGAGAAACGAGTCCCTGCCAGGTGCAAAGCATAACATGCTTGGCAGCTACCAAAAGTCCACCCAGAGGCACCTCACAAGAAAGGCCTGGCAATCTACTTCCAAAAAATCAGCCAATGAAAACCCTACGGAGCACAGTCTACCCTGCCACTCGTGGGGTCACCGTGAGTTAGGGGCAACTCGACGGCAACTGGAGAATCCCGTGTGCTGTGAAGTTCTTTCAAAGGTCACGAGTGACACACGCTTAATGTGCATTAGGATCTGATGGCAGGAGACCTGCGCAATAGACGCTGAGCGCAACAAGAGCCTCTCGGAACAGGCGTGGTGAGTCACCTCTGCGTAGAGACTGGGGCCCAGGCGATTTGGGCGTGGCCAGCGGGATGCAAGTGGAGATGACGCCTTCCCTTCATCTGGGAAGGGAATCCTGCTGACTGGGACGTGGATCCAGGGCAGCGAGAGGTCTCGGGCACTACAGTCCAGCGACCCCTGGGGATGGCAAAGCCAGGGAGGGTAGGGCTGGGCCCTGGTGACTGGCCCCAGCGGTGATGTGAGGCGAAATGGGCTTCTCTGTGCCACCGCTGTTCAGGGTCTCCATGACAGCAGCACCCAGAACCTCCCTGGTACAGATACTGACAAGGTACAAAGCTGATGACCAGCTGTGTTTGGGTAGCCTCAGGCAGTAAGATTAAGAAGTGATTTAGTTTTGCTTCAAGACTGCAGGATCTAGAGAGGATCGCTAGGAGGCGGAACTGACTCGAGGGCAAGGAGCTTGGTTTTTTGGGCGGAAATGCTAAATATTCTGTAAAGAAAAGCGAGTTAGTCTGGCTCCTCCAAGCAGACACCACATACGACTGATGGAAGCAACGGCCCCGTCGGGGTGTTCTTTCCACCTGCATGACGGCGGGGAGGGACCCGGGAAAAGACTGAGAACCAGCAAACGTGATGCAGGTCTGAGCCTCGGCAAGGAGAGGTAGAACGGTGGGTCAAAACCGCCAGCCCCTCCTAGCCCCTGTGCAGTCTTGGGAAGGCTCGGCAAGTTCAACGGTGGGTCCCTGAGCCAAAGGTGCCTGTCAAAGTAGTCCCGGACACGAGGAAGGGGCCTGCCTTTGCCTCCCTCACGGGCTGCTCTGGGCTGGGAGGCCTGGCCTCCATGCACACGTGAGATGCATGTCAGAGCACAGGGGCTAGGACCCTGGGGGTCTGCGAGGCACATCCTCACGGCCCTGCGCACACCCAGGAAGAAGTGAGCCTAGGCTCAGGGTCTGAACCTGTAACAAACAGGTCTGCTGGGAACAATCTGGCAGCAGTAAAGCATGGAGTCCCTGTGAGCCACTGGTGCAAGAGTCCCAGCCCCACTGTAACCTGACCCTATGAATGCCAGTACATTTCCATTAGTCCTTAAAATAGCCCAAGCCAGATGCGGCCCACCCCAATGCGCAGAAGGGCCAGCTGTGACCGCTAATTGACCTCAACAGAGGAACGCAGCAACAGGAGTAAGGTATCAGAAGGAAAATCATCACCTGGACCCTATTCTGAAGCAAGAGGTCTGACAAGAACCACATCACCTCCTGTTTCCTGACTGCCTTCTAGAATTTTCCCTTCCCATTACGCCTGCGCAGCCGCCGTCTTGCGGCCCAAATCACATATAAGCCCTGCTTCCCCATAACTCAGGGAGCTGGATCTGAGGAACTTCCTCCCGGCTTCTTGCTCTGTGCATTGCAGTGAAGTTACTTTCTCAAAGACTGGTGTCCAGATAACTGGCAAGTCTGAGCGCCCTGGACAAGGACCCACCTTCTAAGGTTTGGTAACACCACCTGGTCCCTCCAGACACACGTGACGGCGGCCATCGGTCTGAATCAGAGACCAGAAACTCAGGGCCGAGACTGGGGGTCGACGGTCAGGGCAGACACTGAGATGCCCCAGGGCGGCCTTTCAAGCTTTAGAACCTTCCCGCCTGGAGGCTCTGATTTGGGGGCCCAGGCATCTGAATTTTTCAACAATTGCTGAGGTGGTCCAGGGCACAGCCAGTAGGAGCTGTTCTTTTACAGATGAGGAAAGAGATCCCAGAGAAAGAAAAGAGGCTGCCTGCAGCCCGGTAAACGGGGCGGTTCCATCTCCAGGCCTGACAATTTGCACAGAAAATGGGGAAGCACTAAAGGTCAAGGGTCAATTGTAGGTCCCTGGAACGTCTCCCTAGTGCAGCTTGGTACAGCAGGACAGCCGGGTCAAAGCCCAGCCCGGTGACACAGACGGCTCCTTAGCCTCTCCCCGCCTCGGTTTCCCCGGTATACGGGGACCACAGGGCCTTCCCCACCGAGCCCCGGGAGAACACTGAGGGACTGGAAAGGTGCCCGCGACCCCGGCCCGGCCGCTCACCTCCGCGCCACCCCGGCCTGCAGCGACACTCAGGTCCCGCACTGGCAGGCACGTGACGGCAGGGGCACGTGACTGGCCAGCGACGCTCACGGGGCGGGCC
>NW_004443964.1:2780030-2789658 GCF_000243295.1 Trichechus manatus latirostris
GACCCGGCAGCCGGCGCCGCCGGTGGGGCGGGATGTGGGCCGCCGAGCGCCCCCTGGTGGCGTGTTTGCGGCCCCCGCGTGGCTCCTCCTGATTCCCGCCAGCGGGGCGACTTCGAGGATGCCCCAAGGGAGCGCGCGCTTGCGGGGAGGCTGCTTCTTGGAGCTGCAGGCGCGCCCATGACGTTCCGTGCCATTACCATTTCCCTGCTGGGTCAGGGACAGGCGCGACGCTTGCTGACACAGTCCCTGGAGCTGCTTTTATCCCCGCAGCTATGAAGGCTGGTTAAGAACTCGCCAAGGGGCGCCCTTAGGCCCAGGAATTCCCCTCCTGCAAATCTAGCCTGAGGTCAGCATCTGAGAGGTGGACAAAGGCTCAGGCACAAAGGGGTCCTCGGGAAGATGTTAAACATAGTGAGAATTTGGAAGCAACTTAAATATCGGGCCTACGGTAGGGAAATCGTTAAGAATGTTGTGATAACCCATGCAGTTGACTATTGTGGGAAAATTAAACGACGTTTACAAAGAATTTATCATAAATTCAGAAAATTTTTATATTAAGATGAGCACATTTTTAAAAGTGAAATACAAAATTTGAGCACACAGCATGACCTTTGAGTAAAATGTATGCAGAGAAAAAGTCCTGGAAGGGGGTCTGCCCAAACATGGACAGTGGCTGTCTGTTACCTCTGGGCAGGGGAGTTAAGGGTTTTTCCCCTGCTGCTTGTCAGTATGTGTGCTGTGGGGGCTTGCATGTTGCTATGATGCTGGAAGCTATGCCACCCGTATTTCAGATACCAGCAGGATCACCCACTGGGGGCAGGTTTCAGCAGAGCTTCCAGACTAAGACTAGGAAGAAAGGCCTGGTGACCTATTTCCAAAAATGAGCCAATGAAACCCATATGGATCACAACAGACTATTGTCCGATACAGTGCTGGAAGATGAGCCCCCTCGGCTAGAAGGCACTCAAAATACACAGTGGCCACAATCAAGGACTTGAGCATGTCAACGTGTAGCTGGAACTGTAGCCTGAGGACCAGGCAGCGTTTTGTTCTGCTGTACATAGGGTCCGCATGAGTAGGAGCCAAGGATGACAGCTAACAACACTCAAATTAAGAAAAAAAAATCGTTTTAATTTTTCTGCTAAAGAGTCTGAAAGTGAAATTATTTCCTAGAACATTTTCCCCTTAAACTGCAGAGAAGCCACAAGGTAATGGGTACTCATAAGTCAAGGGGCATGGAAGCCAGAGCCTGGGGTTAATAAGCGAGAAGAAGTAGACAAGCGGAAGATGGAAGGCGGAAGTCTCATTTCAGCAGGTACCGCCTCCACCAGAACTTCCGGTTCCATGTCCTGAGGTCCCTAACCTGCTGCAAGCCATGAATCTGGATTTAACTCCAACCGAGAGGCACTAGGAGAAGGGTCCTGAGTTCTGGGGGAAACCGTGGAACAGGAGATAGGCCGTGGCCTTTCAGATGCACCCTAGTAGACAAAGCTGAAGGGTGAAGTGTACCCTCAAGGGCGGGCTACCCAGTTACACCCCGTTATTTGGGGTCCACTGTGGTTTCCTCACCCCAGATTCTGAGCCAGTACTCGCCTGCTGTTATGCGGAAACAGAGGTCCCTTTGACCACTGTCTCCGGCAGAAACAGGAGGGCGTCTCCACCAACCAGTAAGTCCCGCGTACGAATATGGGTTTGCGTGCCCAGCTTCTGTCCTTGCATACAGAAGGCGCAAGCTCACCGAAACACAACGGGAATCACTGGCGTCTAAGTGCTGGATGGCTTCAAAAAAAAAAAAACCTACAGTGCTAGCCTGCTTATTTCTCCTAATCTGTTTCATGGCTTCCAGCCACACAAAAAGATTGTGAAGTGTCTGGAGGAAAAACACTATCACAATCTCGTCCACGTGGCGGCTGCCCCTAGGAAGACCCAGACGCCTCCAGCCTGGTGGCGATGGTCTGGCCGAGCTTGTGCAAGGTCTCCTGAAACTGGGGGTACTCATTCTTCACGTGGTCCAGGACGGCGCTGATGACGGCCAGCCGGTTGTCCAGCCGCGTGCTCTCCGCCTGCAGGGACTGCTCCGAGCGGACCAGGAACACGTACTTCCCATCCTTCACGGCCTGCAGGTGCTTCAGGCGCGTCTGCAAGGTCACGATCTCCGAGAGGTTCTAGTGGGGGGAAAGACACGGAATTAGGCTGGGCAAATTAGAGAACCCAGTGCCCCCACACAAACTCCAAAACCAGAAACGAAACCAGCTGCCGTGGAGCCGACTCTGACTCATGGTGGCCCCATGTGTGTCAGAGCTGAACTGTGCTCCATGGGGTTTTCAATGGCTGAGTTTTTGGAAGGAGATCGCCAGGCCTTTCTTCCAAGGCACCTCTGGGTGGACTTGAACCTCCAGCCTTTCGGTTAGCAGCCAGCATGTTAACCGTTTGTACCACCCAGGGACTCCTTCACACCAGCTCAGCTGTGAGAAATCACCAAAGAGAACATCCTCGAGAAGGGCGCTATGTCTCGGAATCCCCAGGAAGGGCCAGCAGGCATCAGCTGGGAGCCTTTCCTTCGTCCGCTGCCTAGGGGATATCTTTGACCCCATCCATGTGTTGGCCCGGTGCCGATGCCGGTCCCTGCCCCATCTCAGGTGATCACAACTCCCTCCTTCCAGCTTATCAGGCCAGAATCTCAGGCTCTTCTGCTCACACCACATCCAGCCTAGCGGGAAATCCCATCGGGGCGACTTTCAAAACATGCAGAATCTGACCGAGTCTCGCCAGCCGTGTGCTGCTGTCCCCTGAAGTGCCATGATGGCCCCCAACCGGCCCCTGCTTCCATCCTTGTCCCCTTTCTGCTCTCAACCCCAGAGCCAGGTGGTCTTGTCACGCCCATCGCTGCCCAGCTCCGACCGTCCACCGTCTCCCACCTCACTGAGCGAGAAGGCCAAAGTCATTGCTGTGGTCCCCAGCGCCTCATCCCCACCCCCACTTCACTCCAGCCTTGAAGGCTGCTGGCCCCCCGACACTCTCGAGCTCCCCGCTTGACCTCGCTTCTTCTCGTCTCCATTCAGATGTCGTCTGTGGCACCTTCCCACCTCCCTATTTAAAAGTGCAGCCCCCACCATGCAGAACAGAATTTCAAATTCTTATGGAATCTAGACTTTCTGGAGCCATGGAAAGGAGCCCTCGTGGCGCAGTGGTTAAGCGCTCAGCTGCTAACCGAAAGGTCCGCGGTTCAAACCCACCAGCCGCTCCACAGGAGAAAGATGTGACAATCTGCTTCCGTAAAGATGACAGCCTTGGAAACCCTATGGGGCAGTTCTCCTCTGTCCTGTGGGGTCGCTATGAGTCAGAATCCACTTGAGGGCAGTGGGTTTGGGTGGGACCCATAGAAACTGGATGACCTCCTGAAACTGTTGCACTGAGAAAATCTTTAAGCCTTAAACCAAAAATATCCCCTGAAGTCTTCTTAAAACCAAACAATGATCAGCTTAACCTAGTAAAGAACGTCTGCCTTGAGCATTGTGCTCGTTTAAGATCCATCTACAGGGGATCAAACTGACAACAGCAACTGGAAAGCTCAGACAGGAACCCGAGGGGGCAGTGAGTTTATGTTCACGGGGGAGGAACAACTCGGAAAAGGAGGCTGAGAATGGCTGCACAACTGGAAGAATGTCATCAGTGTCCCTGAATTGTACGTGTAGAGACTGATGAATTGGTGTACGTCCGGCTGTGTATATTCTCAACAACAACAAAAATTAAAATCTTTTACAAAGTTCAGCCCCCCTTTCACCCCAGCCCTCCTCTTCCCAGCTTTATTTTTCTCCAAAGCACTGACCACCATCTAACACACAATATCTCTTTACTTCTTAGTTTATTATCCATCTCCCCAAATGTCACCACAGGCAGTATCCATTGTACCCATTACCGTCGAGTCAATTCCGACTCACAGCGACCCCCTAGGACAGAGTAGCACTGCCCCACAGAGTTTCCAAGGAGCAGCTGGTGGATTCAGACTGCCGACATTTTAGTTAGCAGCCGAGCTCTTAACCACTGGGCCCCCAGGGCTCCTCACCTCCAGGAGGGCAGGGATTTTTGTCTTTCCTCTATCCTTTAGCCCTAGTACCTAGAACAGCGCTTGGCCCATAAGAGATACTCCGTAACTAGGAACGAGTGGCGAAGCCGCAGGGATGTGGGCCGGCCGGGGACGTGGTCAGCCGGGGCTTAGCTGGGCTGAGAGAAGGCCTTTGTCCAAGGAGGCCCAGGACACCTGCCACCCTAGTGACCCCTCGGGGTGTGCCTACCTGCCGCTTCAGGGCCACGAGCCGTTCAAGGTCGGCGTCAAGGACATCGGAGTCCGACTGCACGGCTGACAGCTTCTCCTGCTTCTCCGTCAGGGAGTCACTCAAGATTTTCTGCCTTTCTTCCAGCTCCAAGACGGTTGTCGTGCAGTCCTCGGTGGCCTGGCAGAGAGAGAGAAAGAGAGAGTAGCGTCCTGACCCGTTCCCTGCTTACTTAGGGGACCTAGAAGAATCCATCTGTAACCGCTGCCGGGCCTTCTACATGCCCATTCTTCGGCCAGACCCTGCAGGGAGGGTGCCAGAGAGGTGTCCAATGGCCTTGCCCTTCAGGGATGGATCACCGGGAGAGGTGGACTGCCAGGGCGCCAGGACGCGCATGCCAGGGCTGCGCTGCCCCAGGTGGGCATAGCTTGGAGAGAGAAATGGGGGCTGAGCAGTTCTAGGGGCTCCTCCTGCACCCAGTCTGCCTGCTCGGCACAGGGACCAAGGATGGCCTGGTATGTGTGGTGTCCAGGGCAGGGAGGAGACACTCAGGGCACAGAGGGGGTTGGCCTGGTGGCCAGTGGGAAGTGGGGGACCCTCGGAGGAGTCTTAGCAGTACTTGCAGAGAGATGCAGAAAGGGGGACAGAGGAGGCCAGCCGGGGACACCCTCAGCACATAGCTGGGGGTGGGAGGGAGAGGGTTGGGGAAGGCAGACATTGAGCCTGGGCAGAAACATTCCTTCACTCACCCTGGGCGTGATTTCAATCTCCTCTCCTCTGTCTGACGCTGCTCCCTACCTTGTGAGTGTCCCTGATTTTCCGTCTCAGCTCCACCTGCTTGTGGTGGAAGTCCGTGAGGGTTAACACCTTCTTGTCTGTCTTGCTCTGGCCCTCAGCCCGGGCTGTGATGGTGTCTCTGTGAACCACGGCCATCTCCATGGCACGGATCATCTTCTCCTGCTGCTTCAGCAGCTGCCCATGCTTCACCTGGGGACACGGGGCAGAGGGGCTGGGACGCAGGGAAGAGGTGCCCCCCAAGTACACCACCAACTGGACCGGCAGAGGGGGATGGTGTGAGCTGCACCTCCAGGAGAACTCAGTAACCATCATCAGTCGGACAAAATGACTTTAAGGTTCAATACAAGGAATTCAGAGCCCTGGCGGCACAGGGGTTAAGAGCTCAGGCTGCTAACCAAAAAGTTGGCAGTTCGAATTCACCAGCCGCTCCTTGGAAACCCTATGGGGCAGTTCTACTCTGTCCTATGGGGTCTGACTCGACGGCAACTGTTTTTTTAATAAGGAATAAGCCGGCAAGAATTCCTGAAGAGAGTTAAGGAGAATGAGCAGACCATAGCGGAGGGAGACCTGCCCTGCTAGGTTTTAAAATGTACCATAAAGCGACAATGATAGAAACACTCTGACATTGGCCCAAACCTTGGCCAAGTGACCAGAGAGCAGAGAATGAGGACGGTGAACGCGGGAGGCAGTATGTGACCAATGAGGCCTTCCAGTTCCGTGAGGAAAGCACAAATTACTTAATACCTATTGTTAACACTGAAGCCCTGGTGGCACAGTGGTTGAGAGCTCGGCTGCTACCTAAAAGGTCGGCGGTTTGAACCCACCAGCTGCTCCCTGGAAACCATACGGGGCAGTTCTACCCTGTCCTATAGGGTCACTGTGAGTCGGAACGGACTGGATAGCAACAGCGCCTGTTTCGTACCATAGCTTAAAAAATAAACCCCGGGTGGATTCAACGTCTAAATCAATGTCAACCATGTTTAAACATCTCTGTGCCAAAAGAAACTCTGAACAAAGCGTAAGGGTGACCGCGTGCCTAGAGAATACGCGTACAATAGACAGGACAGACGGGTTAATAGCCCTGGTGCAGGAAGAGCCACTACAAACCGTTAGGAAATCAGAGACACTGCTCAGCAGAAAAATCACCAAGGATACGAACAGGCAACTCCCAGACGAGGAAATGCAAACGCCAACACACAAACGCAGCAGCTCACGCATGCACACGCGTGCACACATGCACACACAGATGCTGAATCCCGCCTTCAGGTACACATAGCAACACACATCCGCAGGACATCGAGGTGCCCCTTTTCACATACCAAGCTGTCAAACATGACAAAGATTGATAAAAAGAGTTGAGATTAGCAAAGCCATAGAAACAAAGTCAATGTACGAAAATCAACCGTATTTCTATAGACTAACAATGAACCGCCGGAAATGGAAATTAAAAAGTGCCAGTTAAAACGGCACAAAAAACCAGCACAAAGACTTAGGGATAAATCCATGAAAACTAACAACTCCAATGAAAGAAATCAAAGAACCAACTAAACGGACAGACAAACAGGTGGCCCCCGGCTTACAGCGTATTTGAGTTCCCACGAACCGCCCTTCCGACTGTCCTCTTTTTTTTAACATCTTCTCGTTAGTAATAGGGACTCCATACAGTGTCGCAGTGTGTGATTTGCTGATGCTATCCTTCTCAGATGTTCATTTGCAGATGTTTCCAACCCCCAGATACAAATAAAGATTAGATTTATAAAGATACTGATAATAGGCAGTAATAATGAAAACTTAAAAAAAAAAAAAAAGAGGTATTTGACTTATGTCAGAACCATCTTACAATGGATTTGTCGAACAGAACCCAGTCGTAAATCAGGGACTACCTGTACTGTGTTCATGGACTGGAAACTCAATGCTATTAAGCTGTTAATTCTCCTCAAACTGATCTATAGATTTAATGCAGTCTTAATCACAATCCCAGCAGGAGTTTTTGTAGAAACCAAGGAGCTGATTCTAAAATTTTTATGGAAAGGCAAAGGACACAGAATAGCCAAAAATTTTTTTGAAAAAGAAGCAAGGTTGGAGGAATCCCATAACTACTGAGAGACAGTAATCAAGGCAGTGTGGTACTGGGGAAAGAACAGACATGCAGAGCAATGGAACAGAATAGAGAGCTCAGAAAAGCCCGCACAAACACAGTCAATTGATTTTCAACAAAAGTGCAGAGACAATTCAATGAAGAAAGGATTATCTTTTCAATAAGTGGAGCTGAAACAATGAGATATCCGTATACAAAAAGAAAAAAGAACCTTCATCCACAACTCATACCATATAAAACAATGGGCTCAGAATAGAGCATCAGACCTCAATTCAAAACCTAAAAGTAAGAAAACTTATAGAAGAAAACAGAAGAGAAAGTCTTTGTGACCTTGGGCTAAGCAAAGATTTCTGTGACACACCAAACGCACAGTCTCTAAAAGGACATACTGAATGACTGGATTTCACCAACAGCAACGAATCTCAAATGCATTATATGCTAGGAGAAAAAAGGTCAGACCCAAGAGGCGGCATACTCAGGATCCACTTATGTGACAGTCTGGAAAAGCCAAAGCTACGAGAATGGAAACAGATGGGTGGTTGTCAGAGGCTGGCGGCTGGGGAGGCCTGACTACAGAGGGGCAGGAGGAAATTTGGCGGTGATGGAAATAGTCTACGTCTTGATGTGGTGGTTACATGATTATATACATTTGTCAAAACTCATAGGACTGTACACCAAAAAGAGGGCATTTTTACTCCTTTAAATGCCTCAATTAAAAAAAAACAAAAACAATTATTGACAATAGTCAAAAGGTGCAAACAGCCCAAGTGCCCCTCAACAGATGAATGGATAAATAAAGTGCGGTCCATCCATACAGTGGAATATTATTCAGTCGTAAGGAGAAATGAAGTCCTGGCAAACGCTATGGCATGAACGAGCCTCGAAAATACCATGCCGAGTGAAAGAAGCCAGACACAAAGGTACATATTGTGACCCCACTCGGATGAAATGCCTAGAACAGGCGAATTCGTACAGACAAAAGATTAGTGGTTACCAGGGGCTGGGGAGAGGAGGAATGGGGAGGTAAATAAAAAAAAAATTTTAAGACCTATAGATTGACAAAGGAGCCCTGGTAGTGCAGTGGTTAAGAGCTTGGCTGCTAACACAAAGGTCGGCTGTTCGAACCCACCAGTTGCTCCACAGAAGAAAGATGTGGCAGTCTACTTCTGTAAAGACTTATTTAAAAAAAAACCCAAACTCTTTGCCATCGAGTCAATTCTGACTCATAGTGACCCTATAGTACAGAGCAGAACTGCCCCATAGAGTTTCCAAGGAGGGCCTGGTGGATTTGAACTGCCAACCTTTTGGTGCACAGTGGTAGCCCTTAACCACTACACCACCAGGATTTCCCTGTAAACATTACGCCTTGGAAACCCTATGGGGCAGTTCTACTCTGTCCTATAGGGTCGCTATGAGTTGGAATTGACTCGATGATAACGGGTTTCTAGACGGACATCCCTCTGAGCTGGCGAGGGTGTAGGGCGATAATCATTCTCACGTGCTTTTTGGAAAAATAATCTGGCAGACTCTGTTACAGTCCAGAATTTACATACTCTTTGAGCCAGTCGTCCCACTTGTGGGGATCTGGCCTACGTTATAAACAAAATCAAAAAACAGCAAGGGTGCTATCGCGAGTCACTCACAGGGAGAAGCAACGGCCGCAGCAAACGGGGGGCGAGCATTTCCACCAGCCTGGAATGTTTACAGAAGTGACATGTCCTTAAACAAACAAACAAGCAGGAGGAGAGCTGCCCTACCGGGTTTCCAAGGAGCTGCTGGTGGATTCAAACTGCTGACCTTTTGGTTAGCAGCCGAGCTCTTAACCACTGTGCCACCAGGGCTCCAGCACATCCTTAGCACTGAATATTCTGTAACTGTTAAAAAAAAAAAGTGTCTATGGAGTTAAAAAAAAAAAAAATTAGTTGCAGAGTTATATGTATAGTAAGTTCCTATTTTTTTCTTTTTAAATTCAGATTTACTGAGGAATAATTTACAAACGGTAAAATTCACCATTTGTAAGTGTACAGTTTGCTGAGTGTTCACAGATGTACACAATCATGCAGCCATTACAGTTGAGATGAGGACATTCTGTCACCCCAACAACTCGTTGTGCCTCTCTGTAGTCAATCTCTGCCACACACACGCAAGTTCCTATTTTTGTTTAAAACCCCTGTCTGTATGTATTTGCGTCAGTTCTGAGAGGGGTGTGTGGGGAGCCCCTGAGGAGGGGATGTTGGGGGGAGGGAAGGCTGATATTCTTTGCTCCCCTGGTGGTGGGACTTGGCTTGGGTGCTGGGGGGGAGGGAGGGTGGTGGGACTTGACTTAGGTGCTGGGGGGGAGGGAAAGCTGATGTTCTCTGCTCCCCTGGTGGTGGGACTTGGCTTGGGTGCTGGGGGGAGGGAAAGCTGATGTTCTCTGCTCCCCTGGTGTTGGGACTTGGCTTGGGTGCTGGGGGGG
>NW_004443964.1:2789918-2800355 GCF_000243295.1 Trichechus manatus latirostris
GGTGGTGGGACTTGGCTTGGGTGCTGGGGGGAGGGAAGGCTGATGTTCTCTGCTCCCCTGGTGGTGGGATTCGGCTCATTGTAGCACACATGCCCGGCTTCTGTAGTTAGAAAACTCAATTAAATGGAATATTTAAAAAAATATATTAACAAACAAAAACCAACTTATCAGTAGCATATGCGTTTGATCTTAACAGACAGAGGAACTGCCGCTGAAGACGGCATTGTCAGTGATGTTACCTTCATTTTTACCACCTGCTCTGATTTTTATCCTTAGGGCCCCCAGCCTTTATCTCAGTGGTAACCTGTTATTTAAATACCAGCCTTTTAAAGACTCCACGATCTTCCAAGTAATGACATCTAGCTAAGATGACGGCGGAGAGAAAGCACAGCCCAAGGGAAAGACGTGTGTGTTCCTGGACCCCCTTTACTGTGTGAGGCTCTCTTCTCGTCGAATGCGGGGTATACAGCTCATTGGACGGTCGTGAAGTTCGTGGTCACAACCAGCACGAAACCATCAAGCGCCCTGGTTGCACGCGTGCGGGTAAAGCCGCGTCGGCAACATGCCGTTGTGCGTGTCCTGGTTGCCGTGTGATTCTGGGCGGTGAGGACAGAGGTTGCACAGACCCTGACCGGGAGTTAGGCCAAGAGGAGCAGCGCATGGAGCTTGGGCTGGCTGCGGTCCTTGGTGCCTCCCTGGGAACCGTACCCATGCTCCGCAGCGTGGCCAGGTCCCGGGGCGTTGAGCGGGCTCCCACGAGGCTTCACCTACCAGGGCGCACACCGCCCACTAGGCCCACCCACTGCTCCGCCCACACTCCTTCCATGCCCCCTCCCACCAGGCCCCGCCCCCGTCCCTGCCAGCTAGGTCCCGCCCACAGGGCGAGTCTCTCCTGCTAGGCCTTGCCCCATCCTCCCAACAGGCCCACCAGGTCCCTCCCCCGCCCCTCCTACCAGGGTCCCCCCCATAACCTCCCCCTAGGCCCACCTACAGGTCCCACCCCATCCATCAGGCTCTGTCCTGCCCACCACGACCCCACCATACCCTCCTCCCACACAGCATCCCATCCCCTCCCGCTAGGCTCCGCCCACAGGCCCTACCCGGGCCCACCAGGTCTCCACCCCATACTCTCCAGGCCCCCTCCAGCCTGGTTTCCCATCACCTCCCGTTAGGTCCTTCCCAAAGGCCCTGTCCCACCCACTAGCCCCGCCCCAACATCCCAACAGGCCCCCCCCCACCTGCTAGGTCCCGCCCAGCAGCCCCCCTAACCCCCTCACCTTCATCCTGTGGATCTCGGCCTTCATGGCTCGGATCTCGGCCTGGCCGGTCTCGGAATCCACCGAGGCGCGCATCTCTTTTGCCAGCTGGATTTTTTTCTCCCAAAGCATGATCTGGTGCCTTCAGAGGTGGAAGAGGGCGTGTGAGAGCTGGGGAAACTGAGGCGCGTTCTCCCCGCTGGATTCACTGCGGGTTCAGGGGCAGGAGTGGGGAGGGGGTCGCAAAGGTGCAGGATGGTGCCTGGGGCGGCTCAGGAGAGGGGCGTCTGCCTCTCTCCTGTCTGTGAAGGCACAGTCGGTGTATCTAAACGCCCAGGCACCGAACCAAGGCTTGAATCTGCTAGATGGGGAGAAAGGTCCCTGTTCTGGGGCCAAGAGGTCAGCCAAACCCCTGATGTATCCACGCAGCCACACAGCCACCACTCAAATGGAGTTGTCGATTCACACGCATTGACATGAAAAATAGCCCCGAAATATAAAACAATCCCATTTTTGGAAGAGAAAAATAAACAGACATACCCAGTGGTTTTCCGGGAAAGAAAGCAAGCCAGAATGGCCTGTAAGTCTGCACACGTGGATACAGTTTAAAACATCACAGCTGGGCTTGTATTACTTTCATGATCAGGCACCACATAAAAATAATAGTAAAAAAAGTTTCTCCCAAAGAAAGTTCCTCACTTTCCGACGAAACCCAGTTTGGAGAGAGCTGTGGTGGGGACAGAGAGCCAGCCCCGGAGGAGCTGTGGAGGGTTTGGGAACCAGGTGCATGGGGCCGCCCTGGACTCCCAGTGACATTAGGGTCAACGTGGGCTGGGGCCAGGGCTCACTCTGCTTCCACCAGGCTGCTCAGGATGGTCAGCTTCTCCTCCTGTAGCTGGTTCAGCTTCTCCTGCAGCTCTATGCTCTCCTTCTCAGAGGCCTGGATTGGAGAGGGCGGGAGACAGCTATGGGGGGGCTCGGGGAGGGAGGGAGCCCTGTGTGACACAGGGGTCATTTCCCTCCAGCCCAGACTCCTGGCCCTGCCACCAACGTCGCACTAGAATGTGGAGCTATGTCTCAGTGCCAGCGCCCACCTGTGGACACGGTGTGCCCTGACCTGTGCCCTCTCTCCATGGCCCCGTGCCACAGCCCTTACGAGAGCCCTCCTCACTTCCGAGGCCAGCATGCCGGGGCCAGGACAGAGGGGATGCAGGGGTGAGGGGCACGGTGCCGGGTCACCCAACCTTGAGCGAGCGCACGAACTCGGTCTCCGTCACCACGGTGACCTGCTGAAGCTCCTCCGAGCTGCTCCGGTTCTTGCTCATCAGCATGTTGAGCTTCTTCAGGTCGTTGTCCAGGTCCTTCATGTGGCGCTCAATCTCCTTCTGCTCCTTCTTCTCCTGCGTGATCTTGTCTGCGGCAGAGAACAGAGACACGGGGGCGACAGGGCTCCTGGGGGCTCAGAGGCCTCGCCACCAAGGCAGGACAATGTTCTGGAAGACCAGCCAGGGCGCTTTCTGCCCGCCGTTCCTATGGCCCTGTTGTCCTTCCTGGTGCCCCATAAACCAAAACAAACCAACCAACCAGCTGCCGTGGAGTTGACTCTAGCTCATGGCGACCCCCTGTGGGTCGGAGTACAACTGTGCTCCATAGGGTTTTTAGTGGCTGAGTTTTTGGACATAAATTGCCAGGCCTTTCTTCTGAGGCACCTCTGGGTGGACTTGAACCTCCAACCTTTTGGTTAGCAGCGAGTTCATTACCTGTTAACCACCTAGGGACTCCTGATGCCCCCCCATTCTCCCCCAAATCACGCCACTGCCGGGCCAGGAGGGGAGGGTTCTTCCCCTGACTGCTAGGTTTGCAAACCCTGGTTCCTCTCAGGAATGGGAGGACCCCATGCGTGGACAGTCAGCGGGTAAGAGAGAGGGATGGGGATGTAAAGGCAGGCGAACACGTGAGCCCTTGCCCATGGGCCATGGTTCTGCACAGACAATACGGTCTCCAGGAGAGGTGGCCTGGGGCCCTGCTCCCCCACCCCACCCCCCACCCACCGAGCAGCAGAAACTAAACCCCAACAGACAGGGTGGGGTGACCCAAGAGTAGGGTAGCAGGTAGCAGGAACTGAGAGGAGGTGGGTGGGTACTCGGTGTGTTGGAGTAGAGAGGGCCGCGGACCACAGGTGGCATTTTCCGCCCAAGGGGGCGGCTGAGGAAGCTGGACCTGGAGGCCTCTCAAAGCCGGGCTGACCCACGTGGACCCACAACCCGGACCAGGTGGGACCAAGGAGGTCTCGGCAGGTGACTACGTGGGCAATGGTGGCCCGGAAGGGACATCTCCCTCCCATCCCCCGACAGCCTGGCACTTTGGGAGACGCTGGAACTCGGGTCCAAGCTGGGGAAGGCAGGGGGTGGGGGCCCGGTGGGGCAGTTAGAAGGTTCAGCTGAAGAGGAATAAAGAGGAGTCTTGTCCGAGCCGCACACCCTGCTGCGGCCCCACGGGCGAGGGTCGCTGCCCGGCCGGACCTGAGGCTCTCTGCACAGGGCTGTTGTTAGGGACAGAAGTGTGTCCCCCGAACAGGGGTTGGAATCCTAACGCCTATACCAGGGGATGTGCTCCTGTTTGGAAATAGAGTTTTCTTTGTTAGGTTAATGAGGTCACGCCCGTGTTGGGTGGGTCCTAAACCTCATCAGTTCTGAGTTATATAAAGAACAACACAGACATGCCCGCGCGCGTGCGCACACACACGCACAGACACACACGCACACACAGACACGTGTGTACACACACATACACACACAGACACACAGCACACACATACACACACATGTGCACACACAGAGACACGCACACACACACATGCACACACAGACACACGCACATACGCGCACACACACAGGGGAAGACAGATGATGTGTGAGGATCGTCTACAAGCCCAGGAAGCAAGGAATGGCCAGGGCCCCCGACAAGGAAGGAATCCGCATGGGTGAGACCCTGATTCGGACTTTTGGCCTCCAAAACTGTGAGAAAATAACCCACTGTCCTCTAAAGCCGCCCAGGGGGGGCATTTCTGTTACAGCAGGCACTAGGAGACCAAGACAGGCATGTTCAGCCAAGTGTCCCTGTGTCTGGCTGGGCCAGGAGCATTGGACTGTCCTCTCCATAAAGACACGTGGGGAGGCCTGAAGTCCACAAACTTGGGCAACTCAGTAAATCTTTTCAACGGTTCCTCTATCTGCACACTGGGCAGACTGTCGAGCCCCACTGGTTTACGAAATGTGACATAAGCATTTTTTTTAAGGCTGCATCAAAACCAACTCATGCAGTGACCTCTGAAACTACTGCCCTGAGGAAACCTTTAAACCTTGGACCAAAACTATCCCCCAGGAGTCATCTTCGAGCCAAATAATAGTTTAGCCTAATTAGAAAAGAATGTCTGCACTAGCCATTATACGCTTTTAAAGAATTATCTATATGGGATCGAATCGACAACAGCAACTCGAAAGGACAGATGAAAACCTCGGGGGGCAGTGAGTGTGTGCCGATGATGGTGAAATAGTTTGGGAAAGGTTGCCGAGAAAGGCTGCACACCTTGAAAAACGTAACCAGTGCCACTGAACTGTACGTGTAGAAATTGTTGAAGTGGTGTATGATTTTTTGTGTATATTTTCACCAAAAAAATAAGATAAAATGAACCCCCACCTCTCGTTGAAGGCGTGTCCCCTCCCCCGGGAGCGGCAGGGGCTGAGCGCTCTGCAGATGCTGCGTCCATGCACACACTTACTCTCGATCCGCAGCTTCTTCTGCTCCATGATGTGGATCTCCTTCCGGAAGATGTCCAGGTTCGCCAGCTGCTCCTCGCGCTCCTGGGTGACCTTGACCATCTCCTGTTGCAGGCGCAGCCAGCTCACCTGGGCCTGGATCACGCTGGCGTTGTGCTCATCAATCAGCTTCGTCAGCCTCTTGATCTCGAGTTCCAGGGGCCCGACCTCTTCCCCCTGAAAGTGGCATTCATCAGAAGGAAGAACTAGCCTTCTTCATGGTGCTTTATCACAGTGGCTACGAGCTCGGCTGCTAACCAAAAGGTCTGCAGATCGAACCCACCAGCCGCTCCTTGGAAACCCTATGGGGCAGTTCTACCCTGTCCTGTAGGGTCACTATGAGTGGAATTGACTCGACGGCAATGGGAGTTTTGGTTTATGGTGTTTTATAAAATGGGAGAAGGGACACAGACACGAAGACAGATGCCGTGTGAAGATACAGCTACAAGCCAAGGACCGCCCAGGAACGCCTGCGGGAGGAGACAAGGAAGACCTTCCCCAGAGCGGCAGATAGAGAGCACGGGGCTGCTGGTGTCCTGAACTTGTACTTCCAGCCTCCAGAACTGTGAGAAAATAAATTCCTGTTCTTCAAAGACCCCCCCAAAAAATATAGACTTATTCTCCATGGCCTCCCTTTGGTTGATCGGAACCCCCGGGATAATCAAACTGTACAATGGTTCAAATAGGCTCCAGGCAGGGTCAGGGACCCTATCGCTGTGTTCACTGCCCCCGAGAGCCCCCATGTATATGCCACAGACCTACTGTAGGAGGTAATAGTTTTGGGGGGCTCTGGAACCCCCTACGAAGCCAGCAGATGCAGGGGCAGGGCAGGCGGACTCACTGTTCCCCAACCAAAAAATCCAAACCAAGCCCATTGCCGTCAAGTCGATTGCCCTAGCAGCCCTATAGGACAGAGCAGAACTGCCCCACAGGGTTTCCAAGGAGCGACTGGTGGATTGAACCGTCAACCTTTTGGTTAGCAGCCGAGCTCTAAACCACAGCACCAGCAGGGCTCTGTTGTTCCCCAAAGGGGCTTTGAAAGTTGCCTTTGTTACAACAGACAAGTCAGGAGTTTCTCAGAGTCCACTGGAGCTGGTGGCTTTGAAAAGAGAGCCCCCTAGCGGTCAGGTGTACGTAGGCGCTCCTCCCAGCCACCCGCTGCGCCCTGGGGCGTCAAGCCCCCGCGGGACTCTGGATCACTTATAAGACGTCCAGCCTCACAGCCTTTAGAATACGTCACTTAGGGCGGCGGTCAGCGTCAGCAGGTTCCATCTGGCCCCACCGGGCTTTGCGTGGGCTGCGGGCCACACAAACAATCAAAGGAAGAGCAACGCTACCTGCCACGTGGAAACTGCCTGGCATTCCCATTTCAGTGTCTGTGAACACAGCTGTGGCGGATGCAGCCACGCTCGCTCACTTATGTATTGTCTGTGGTGGCTTTCTCGGCACAAAGGCAGAGTTGAGTAGTTGTGCCAACAGGGCCGGCAAAGCTGAAAATATTTACCCTCTGGCCCGGTGCAGAAAAGGTTTACAGCATCTGACTTAGAGCATTCTGCACACATTACTTCACTTATAAAATGGGCAGCGAAGGGACAGACTGTGCTTCAGCCAGCTGCAATTGTGTCCACTCTGACACATGGCAACCCTGCGTGTAAGGATTAGATCTGTGCTCCACAACGTTTTCAATGGCTGATTTTTTTCAGAAGTAGATCACCAGGCCTTTCTTCCAAGGTGCCTCTAGGTGGGTTCCAACCGCTAACCTTTTGATGAGCAGCTCAGTGCTTAATCGTTTGGGACACCCAGGGACTCTTACTGTGTTTTAGTTAACTTCTCATCGTAAGAAATCCCTGAAATGACCACCAGGCACAAACATCCCTGTCGTGGATTGAATTGCGTCCCCCCAAAATATGTGTCAACTTGGCTAGGCCATGATTCCCAGTATTGTGTGGTTGTCCTCCATTTTGTGATCTGATGAAATTGTCCTACGTGTTGTAAATCCTAATCTCTGCCCATGGTTAATGAGGCAAGATTAGGTTACGTTAAAGAGGATTAGGGTGGGATGCAACACACTTACTCGGGTCACAGCCCCGATTCGATCCAATGTAAGGGGAGTTTCCCTGGGGTGTGGCCTGTATCACCTTTTATCTCACAAGAGATAAAAGGACAGAGAAGCAAGCAGAAAGATAGGCACCTCATGCCATCAAAAAGAAGCGCTGGGAGCGGAGCACATCCTTTGGACCTGGTTTCCCTGTGCTGAGAAGCTCCTAGACCAGGGGAAGATTGACGACAAGGACTTTCCCCAAGAACCGACAGAGAGAGCTTTCCCTGGGAGCTGGTGCCCTGAATTCGGACTGCTAGCCTCCTAGACTGTGAGAGAATTAATGTCATCCACTTGTATTTCTGTTATAGCAGCACTAGATGACTAAGACAATCACCTTCGGGGGCCTCTCCCAGCCCGTGGGCTCTTACCCCCAATTCGGAAACCATTTGTTCCAGCTGCTTATTGAAGAAGTTGATGAGTCCCTGCTTTCTCTCAATCAGGATCGTGCGCCTGGAGATTTCGTTCTCACTGTTAGTGATGAGGTCGTTGACTTTCTTCACCTCCTTGTCCAGCTCAGCCAGCGTCTTCTGGTGCATGTCCAGCCGGCAGTTGGTGTTCGTGATGTTGAGGGTGGCCTGAGCGATGTTGCCGTCAATTTTGGAGAGATGTGTCACCTGAATTAGCAAAAGGAGATATGTTTGAACTTTTTTTTTTTCTTTTCTGGAAGCCTCTAGGTGAGCATGGCTGGTTTATCATTTTCTTTAATAGCTGGAGGTTCATCTGGAGAAATTCCAGATAAATATCAGGAGAGGAGGATGTTGATTTTATCTCCATCTTAAGAGGAGAGTCTACTTAAAATAGTAACTTCCTACAAATAAAAGAACGATAACATTATTGCTTTTTCTTATTAAACAACTAGCAACATAACATTATAGAGTCCCTGGGTGGTGCAAATGGTTAACAAATTCACTGCTAACCCAAAAGCTGGAGGTTCAAGTCCACACAGAGGCACCTTGGAAGAAAGGTCTGGTGCTCTACTTCCAAAAACTCAGCAATTGAAAACCCTATGGAGCACAGTTTTACTCTGACACGCACGAGGTCGCCATAAGTTGGAGTCGACTCGATAGCAACTGGCTTAACATACATTGTAGGTGAACAGGGGCCCTGGTGGCGCAGTGGTTAAGATCTTGGCTGCTAACCAAAAGGTTGGCAGTTTGAATCTACCAGCCGCTCCTTGGAAACCCTATGGGGCAGTTCTACTCCAACCTGTAGGGTCACTATCAGTAAGAATCGACTCACGGGAACATATAGATGAAGAAAGGGGAGAAAATATTAATCACCCATAATTCTGCCACGTGGTTATCTGCTATTACCATTTGGAATCTATCCTTCCCTCTAGTTTTTATATATATAGCCAATAGCAAAATGCAAACAAACCCCACAGGATCACAGCTCTACATATTGGTTTATAACCTGCTTTTTAATTTAAGAAATCACGTCTTCTATTTTTGTGCCATATCGCATTAATGGCTGTGCTATTCTGCTGAGTAGTTGTAAAAAGTTTATGAAGCAAACCTTATGGTCGGTGGACATTTGTTCATTCATTCAACTGTTCCTTGCTGAGCACACCCACTGCTCCGCGCACTTGGCATCTACTCGTGAACAAACCTAACATCCCTGCCGTCTTTGAGCTGGTAATCTATTACAAATATCCCTATCCTCCAGGACCCTGTGGTAGATACTTAGCCTCTGATTTATGCTCAGTGGGATGCACTGCCTTACACTTTACTAAAAATCTTACATCCTGCAAAAAACAAATCCTACTGTGCAGTACAATCTGGCCATCCAGTTCGTTTTCTTTAAAGGACTGTGACCCCCTTGGCTCAGAAGCAACCTTGGGTCACTGGTGGACCTGAGTCTCGGCCCACATTGGAGGAGTGAGTGCTCTTGGTGGCCCTCCTGTCACCCTGGAGGTCCGACCAGCCCATCCCTGGTACCCTTGTTGGCTCTTTTGGTGAGAAAAGACAGAGGTTTACTCAGATTACGTCATGGCTGGAGGCTTTGTTATAAGATCTGTTCTAAGGATATTTGTTACAAGGAAATGAAAATCACAACTCAGCGCAACTATGCAGCCAGGCTCATTTTGTAAATTGGAAGGTTGCGTTGTAAGCTAGGGGAACGGGGACCGGGATGGGGATGGCGCAAGGGTTGGGGTCTGAGATGGGGTTGGTGTCTTCCCATTGCCTCTGCCCTGGGGACACAGCTCCTCCATCTCTGGTCTCTGACCGGCCACCAATCCTCACTGTTCATGCTGCTGCCAGCTCTGCCCTCTCCTGGCCTCAGCTCTCACAGCCCCCTTGGCTCCTACCCAGCCCTTCCTGGGGCTCATTCCAGCTTCTCTTCCCGAAGCAGCTGCTGGCTGCATCTCACGCTCAGCCTCTCTGACAGCCACCGTGGTGACTTCCGTGCACTGGATGTTTCAATGCCCAAACCTGCCCACCGGAGAGCAGCAGCTTCCAGCGTCAGAGTCACGCAGCAACACCAGCCAGCACCGCCCTCAGCCCCTCTGAGCTGGGGCTACGTCACTGTTCTTTTTTGTCGAGGTCGTCCAAGGTGGCCAGCCGTGCCCGGGTCTTCAGGAGGAGTCTGACACCCCGCACCCTGGCTGCCTTTCCTAAGTTCAAGGACTATGGGAAACCCATTCCTCACTCCTCTGGGTCCCCTCTCAGTATCTCACGCCGCTGTCCCCAGCCAGATGAGCCAGAACACCTGTTGTCCCCCTGCCCAGGCTCTGCTCCCAAGCTATCCACTCCCCTTGCTGAGACCACCAGCCCTCCGCCCACGGCGTCAATGCTTCCCCTGAATTAACTGTCCTTCCAAGTAGCCGACACCCCACGTCGACTGAGCCTGCGCTCCCTCTGAACCCTATCTATCCCTCCTCTGCACCTCTTCCCAGACATGCCCCCAGGACTTCTGAGCAGTTAGGAAAAAGTGTCCCCTCTCCAAGACATTCCACTTTCACCTGGTGGGAAATCGACCGTGACAGACACATCTGTTCAGCAGGACTCTTTACCGCCCTCTGCTGGAAATCAGTGGTAATACACGGACTAGTTCAGCCCGTGGCCCAGGGAGGGCAGGGGGCCTTGGGTGGGGGAAATGCATTAAAATCTAAGAGAGGTTGTTTCTGGTTGATGGGATTACAGCCATCTTTGATTTGTTTTTACTTTTGCTTTTCTGTACTTTACAGGTTTTCTACAATACAAATGTATTGCTGCTACAACTGGAAAAACAATGAATAATGGATAAACACACGGAAACTCCC
>NW_004443964.1:2801231-2802181 GCF_000243295.1 Trichechus manatus latirostris
CTGTTGTTGCCAGTTGCTGTGAGTCGATTCCAACTCACGGCGACCCCATGCGTGCAGAGCAGAACTGCTCCATAGGGCTTTGTAGGCTGGGACCCCTCGGAAGCAGACTGCCAGGCCTGTCTTCCGTGGCGACTCTGGGTGGGTTCCAACTGCCAACCTTCCAGCTGGCAATTGAGCTCTTAACCATTTGTGCCACCGAGGGTCTCCTTCCCCAGGCCTAGAACATAATTTAAAAAAAAAAAAAAAATCAAATGCAGTTGCTGTTGAGTTGACTCTGACTGGGACCCCATGTGTGTCAGAGTAGAACTGTGTTTAATAAGGTTTTCCATGGCTGAGGTTTTGGAAGTAGATCACCAGGCCTGAGTTTTGAGGCACCTCTGGGTGGACTTGAACCTCCAATCTTTCGGTTAGTAGCTGAGCGTGTTAACTGTTTGCACCACCCCGGGACTTCTGTTGTTGCTAGCTGTCGAGTCGATTCAGACTCATGGCGGCCCCATGTGTGCAAGAGTAGAACTGCTCCATAGGGTTTTCAAGGCTGTGACCTTTTGGAAGCAAATCGCCAGGCCTGTCTTCTGACGTATCTCTGGGTGGATTCAAACTGCCAACCCTTCAGCACCCAGGGAGTTGGTGTTGTGTGCTGGTCGAGTTGATTCTGACTCATAGTGACCCTATGACAGTAAAACTGCCCTATAGGCTTTTTTAGGCTGTAATCTTTATGGGAGCAGTCTGCCAGGTCTTTCTCCCGTGAACTCACTGGGTGGGTTGGAACTGCCAACCTTTTGCTTAGCAACTGAGCACCTAATTTAGTTTGAGCCACCCTGGGACCTAAATGGTACCTTCTCCATAGACCCTATAGCCGAGGGGCGGGCCTTCCTCCACCAGACCCTGTGGCCGAGGGGCGGGCCTTCCTCCACCAGACCCTGTGGCCGAGGGGCGGGCCTTCCTCCACC
>NW_004443964.1:2802296-2838790 GCF_000243295.1 Trichechus manatus latirostris
CCAGACCCTGTGGCCGAGGGGCGGGCCTTCCTCCACCAGACCCTGTGGCCGAGGGGCGGGCCTTCCTCCACCAGACCCTGTGGCCGAGGGGCGGGACTTCCTCCACCAGACCCTGTGGCCGAGGGGCGGGACTTCCTCCACGCCTGGCCTGTAGGGGCTGCTGTTGAGTTCGAGGAGACCTCGGTACCAGGTTGGTCTTTTCCTTCTGCAGCTTGACGATGAGCTGGCTGAAGTACTTGGTCATCTTGTTGGAGGTCACGTGCTCCTGCAGCTTCTCCAGGATGGACGCCTCCAACTTCCTCCTCGTGTCCATCTCGTTCTGGATGGCTTGGCTGATGGTCTGCAGCTCGCCCAGGAGGGCTGTGTGTTCCTGGAAGGGAAGAGCAGAGAGGTGGACACTGTTACAGAGGCACCGCTGCGCCAGCAGCAGCCGCGGAGGCACCAGCCCGAGGGGGGACGTGGCAGCACCTGGTGGGCCTTGGCTAGAATGTCCTCCGTGTCCTGCAGGGTTAGCCGGTAGGTGTTGAACTCGTTCTGCAGGGCCTCCTGTTTGGCCAGGCACTGGGCGGTCAACTTCTGCATGAGGTTGGCTTCGGTCTCCGTCCTGTTCAGGATGCTTGCTAGCTTCTCGTTCTTTTCTTCCTCCTTCATGATTGATTTCTTGTAGGCTTCGATCTCCCCGTCGATGGACTTGACTTGATGCTGGTATTCACTGCCGAAATGAGAGAGCAAAGCCAGTTATGTGCTGGATGGGAACTCAGAAAGCAAACGCATGTGGTTGTCCCCACTTGAAGGAAACGCACTAAATAGAAATCTCCATGTAGAGAGAGAAATTAGGAAATGAATTATTTTCATAGGAGCCAAATATTGGCTACTATTTTCTAACATAGTAGTAGAACGACTGGGCACTTAAAGTCCTATTTAGATGCTCTTTGAATGTTGTGATTACAGGGACACAGAAGGGGAGGAAAGTAACACCACAGCCAGGCATTGTGGGGAGGCATTCATCTACCGTCTTCTTTAATCCTGACAACGATCCTAGAAAAGAAATATTATCATCCCGATTTTATAGATGTGGACACTGAAGCTCAGTGCACTGGAGCAATTTGCCAAAGTCCACAGTAAATGGAGCAGCTGAGATGGACATCTGATTGGCATTACTTCAATGCCACTGTCTCCCCTCAGTATCCCAGTGATGAAAATACCTATAACCAACATCAAATTAAAAAATACAGAGACTGGAGAGGTATACCAAGTTCATAGGGCAGAGGACTCAATATTGTTAAGATGTCAATTCTTCCTCACTGATCCATAGAGTCAATGCAATTCCAATCACAATCCTAGGAGGCAGATTTTTTAAAACAAATTGACAAGCTATTCTAAAATGTATATGGAAATCTAAAGGACCTAGAACAGCCAAAATCATTGTGTAAAAGACCAACATGACCTGATTTGAAGACTTTTGGAAAGCTACAGTTATGAAGACAGTGTGATACTGGTGAAAGAATTAACAAATAATAGATTAATGGAAGAGAACAGAGAGTCCAGAAACACACACACACACTCACACAATCAGTTGGTTTTTGACAAATGTGCCATGGTTTCTCAATGAAAAAGGGTAGTCTTTTCAACAAGTGATACTGGAACAACTGGGCATCCACATGCAAAACAATGAACCCGGACCCCTACCTCACACCATAACAAAAATTAACTTGAAATGGATCACAGACCTAAGTGCAAGAGCGAAACTTTGCAGAAAAAAATAGGGGAAAATCTTTGTAACACTGGGCCAGGCAAAGATTTCCGAGAGAGGACATTAACAGCATGGACTGTAAAGAAAACAATTGATTGGACTTCATCAAAATTTGAAACATCTGCTCTTCAAAGACACTGTGAAGAAAATGAAGAGACAAACCACGGCTTGGGAGAAAATATTTTCAAAATATATGTCTGATAAAGGAGTTGTGTCCAAAATATATGAAGGGCTCTTATAACTCAATAATAAGATAAACCACTCAATTTAAAAACGAGCAAAAGACACTTCACCAAAGAAGTTACATAGATGACAAGTAAGCGCATGAAAAAATGCTCAACAGCACTAGTCACTGGTGAAATGCCAGTTAAAACTTCAGTGTGATGCCACTATATCCATTCATGGCTACATTTAATGGCTAACATTAAAACAATACCAAGGGTTGGTGAGGGTGTGGAGTAACTGGGGCTCTCACATACTGCTGGTGGGAATGCAAAATGGAACACGCCGCTTTGGCAAACAGCTTGGCAGTTTGTTATGAAGCGGAGTATATCTTCACCAGCAATCCCACTCCTAGGAATATACCCAGGAGATATGAAAACCTACGTCCACACAAAGAATGGTCATAGCAGCTTTACTCGTGATATCCATCAACTGGAAACCACCTGTCATAGATTGAATTGTGTCCCCCAAAAATACGTGTATCAATTTGGCTAGGCCATGATTCCCAGTATTGTGTGATTGTCCACCATTTTGTCATCTGATGTGATTTTTTCCATGTGTTGTAAATCCTACCTCTATGATGTTAATGAGGTGGGATAGGTGGCAGTTATGTTAATGAGGCAGGACTCAATCTAAAAGATTAGATTGTGTCTTAAGCCAATCTCTTTTGAGATATAAAAGAGAGAAGGGGGCAGAGAGACAGGGGACCTCATACCAGCAGTGGCAGGAGCAGAGTGAGTCCTTTGGACCTGGGGTTCTGTGCAGAGAAGCTCCTAGTCCAGGGGAAGATTGATGACAAGAACTTTCCTCCAGAGCCAACAGAGAAAGCCTTCCCCTGGAGCTGACGCCCTGAATTTGGACTTCTAGCCTACTGGACTGTGAGAGAATAAACTTCTGTTTGTTAAAGCCATCCACTGGTGGTATTTCTGTTACAGCAGCACTAGATGACTGAGACACAACCCAAATGTCCATCAACTGGCCAGAAGATCGTTAAATGGTGATGTGTCCCTACAATGGAATGCTACTCAGCAATGACAAGGAGTGGACTACTGATATTGCAACAGCGATGAATCTTAAAAGCTATGTGAAAGAAGCCAGACGCACAAAGCTACACGCGGTGGTATTTCATTTCCATAACATTCTAGAAGTGGCCAAACTATGGCGGCAGGAGACTAGGAGTGGTTCCCAGGGCCTGGAGGTAGAGGGAGGGCACTGGCTTTTGGGATGAAGGAAATTCTCTAGATCTTGAGTGTACAGGTGGTAACTCGCCTCTGCCCATTTGCCAGAAACCACTGAACTGTGTATTAAAAACAAAAAAAAATTGGGCAACCATCCTCCCCGCCCTTTTCCAGATTGTTCCTCCCCCATGACATAAACTGATTGCACTACTCAAAGGACGCAATCCACGCCACTGAACTGTACGTGTGGAGACTGTTGGTGTTTGTTTTGCTGTGTATATTTTCAACAACAACCAAAATTTTTTTTAATGCAAAAAAAAGGATCAATTGCATTGTACATAAATTATCCCCAATAAGCGTGACAAATTAAGTGACTCATTTCCTTTTTTTGGGAAGTGGCAGCCTTACAAATGTATAAAACTTGACAATAAACATAATGCCTAATTTTTAGAAATACAGTTACCGATTGTATGACAGGATTCTTAACACAGTAAGACACATGCGTGGGGGAAGACGCTTTGAGTGATCCAAAGGGCTGATAAGCCATTGTACCACCAAGAGGGACAGAGTAGGGATATTTTAATTTTAATTTTTTAAGATTGTATTTTAGATGAAGGTTTACAGAGCAAACTAGTTTCTCGTAAACAATTAATACACATATTGTTTTGTGACATTGGTTGCCAACCCCATGACATATTAACACTCTCCCCTTCTCAACCTTGGGTTCCCTATTACCAGCTTTCCTGTCCCCTCCTGCCTTCTGGTCCCCGTCAGTGTGGCTAGGAGAAGTCTGTCTTCACCCAGGGCTTCCTGCATCCTGGGGAGGGCAGTGCCCAGCCCCTGCCCCAGGGCCAAAGGGGCCACTCAGTCGACTCCTAGTGGACATGCCAGCAGCCTCGATAGCTGACATGCCTGTGAGCCTGGTACAAGGCCATCGGCCTTCCTGAGCAGGAGGGACGAACGGACAGAACCCGGAAGGGCCTTGTCCATGCCCCTTTGTTGGGGACACATTTTCAACTGGGTGCTGTCTGTGTGTGAGCCTGTGTGAGTCTGTGAGTGTCTGCGGATGTGTGAGTCTGTGTGTATGTGTGTGTATGTGAGTATGTATGTGTGTGTATGTATGAGTCTGTGTGTGTGAATGAGTGTGTGTGAGTCTGTGTGTATGTGTGTATCTGTGTTAGTCTGTGTGTATTTATGAGTCTATATGTGTGTGAATGAGCCTGTGTGAGTCTGTGTGTATGTGTGTGAGTCTGTGTGCGTATGTATGAGTCTGTGTGTGTGTGAATGAGTCTCTGTGAGTCTGTGAGTGTCTCTGTGTCTGTGTGTGAGTGTGTATGTGTGCGAATGAGCCTGTGTGAGTCTGTGTGTGAGTCTGTATGTGTGTGTATATATGACTGTGTGTCCCTGTGTATGTGTATCTGGTGTATGTCTTTGGTAAAACATTCAATGAACATTTGATGTGTGATGGATTGCCTTTTGTGGCCTTTCTCGCCATGGTCTTGTAACTCTCACCCCAGTGACTGGGCGGGCCCGTGTGACAGGATAATTGTGGCCCGCCAAAGGGATTGGTAGGCTTTGCCATCCCGCTGGGCTTGAAATGAGAGACCCCAGAGGTAGGAAAGAGAGGACCCACCAGCACCAAGGAAGAACAGCCAGGAGTAGACAGCGCATCCTTCGCACCTGGACCCCTGCACTGAGTGGCTCCTGGAACCAGGAGACAGAGAGAGAGCTGACACCGAGGGCGGCGAGCAGCGGAGACCTGGCAGCGGGACATGGCGTGGCGGGCTTCCCGGCCCATGGGGAGAGAACGCTGAGTGCCTGTGGGCAGAGACCGAGGGCTGGGGAGAGGCGTGCCTGCAAGCACTGCTGAGAAGAGGCTGTCCTGATGGAAGAACTGTATCCTGCGTGTTCCTGAGCCTGAATTGTAACCTGTTACTTCCCTAATAAACCCCATAATTGTGAGTATGGTCTGTGAGTTCTGTGTGGCCATTGCAGTGAATTATTGAACCCAGCAGAGAAGTAGAGAGTGCCATGGGAAGGACAGTTGGTGTCAGAATTGGTAAAGACGGCAGAGAGAGGAGGCATGTCTGACCTCTCCCTTGTAAGAATCAGCCTTGGGCTGTTGATCTTGATTCTCCTTCCCCTTGTTAGAGGAAGTTAGAGGAGGTCAGACACTGCCCTCAAGTCGTTTTTACAACGTTGTATGCCTGCATATTTGACAAAACAAGATATTATTTTCCCAACTATCAGATTGGCACAATCCAACCGTGCAGTAGCACACCGAGGTGGCCGGGACTTTGCACAGTGCTGGCGGGTGTCATTGTCACAGTCCCACTGGGCAACACCCACTAGGCCTGCAGATGAGCATCCCCGAGACCCCAGAGCCCAAAGCCCGGCCCGGTGATGTATCTGATACAGTTGTTAATGCAGCAACCCTAGAAGTGGTGGCTTGCGTGCAACAGCAAGAGTGTGAACGGCCCAATGGCCTGGAGGGGACCATCCTCCACACACCAAAGGCCACACGGGGGGAGGAGGAGGGTCCGAGAGTCTACAGGTTTTGATTTGCAAAGATGCCCACGATGTTGCTGAAGAAGGAAGCGCAGTGCAGAGCAGCGTGCACAGCACGCCACCGCGACACAGGAAGGGAAGCGAGCAGGTGACCGCGTGTATTGGCTGGTAATGCACTGAGTGCCCAGGAGGGGGGCCCAGAGCCCAGGAGCCTTTCCTGTGGGAGGGGAGCAGGTGACTGCGGGGAGGGAGGCTTCCCTGTACAAGACTGAAAAAGAATTTTAACCAAGTGACTCATACAAAAGATCAAATATCAAAACGGGAAATGAGGAGGTGAGGACGGTAAAGCCGGGTCTCTGGGGACATGTAGAAACTAGCCCGGTGGCCGGGGGAGGGGGGTGTGCCAGGAGGACAGATGGGAGTGGGGAGCGGGTTAGTCTTGGAGGCTTGGGAGAGCTGAACAATGCGCGGGGGGCTCGTGGTGGTGAGCTTGCCTCGAGGGGTCCCTGTGGGGACACAGGCTGTAAGCCCGGAGAGCCGGCCCCGAGTGCTGTACTCATGGAGGGGCCTCAGCCCGGTCCTCACTCACGTCCAAAGCTGGTGACAGTCTCACTAACTGGCCGGGCATTAATGCACCCGTGTGGGATGACCGGGAAAACTTCCCTCGTCCGCAGACGGCCAACGCCTCTTTTTTTTTTTAACTGTGGTAAAATACATATAACATAAAATGTGCCATTTTAACCATTTTTAAGTGTATAATTCGGTGGCATTAATTATATTCACAAGTTGTGCAGTCCTTACCGCTGTTTATTTCCAAACGTTTTCATTACCCCAGACCAAAACTCAACGCCTCGCAAGCAATGCCTACCCACCCCTGTCCCGCCAATTCCTCGTAACCACTCACAACTTTTTGTCTCTAAGCATTTGCCTATTCAAGGTATTTCTTCTAAGTGGGATCACACGATATTTGCCCTATTGTCTGGCATATTTCACTCAGCATCATGCTCTCACCATCTACACTGTTGGAGCTGTACCAGAACTTCACTTCCTTTTGTGGCTGAGTAATATTCCATTGCATGGACAGGCCAAGGAGTCCTGGGTGGAGCAACCAATTAACACTCTTGGCTGCTGGACCAAAAAGTCCAAGGTTTGAGTCTACCCAGAGGAGCCTTTGAAGACAGGTCGGGAGATCTACTTCCAAAAAATCAGCCGTTGAAAACCCTAAGGAGCACAGTTCTACTCTGACACACACGGATTGTCATGAATTAGAGTTGACTTGGTGACAACTGGTTGGGAATGAAGGCATGAAACCTGCGGTGCTAAAGAGCACCCTCTGCCTCCATCCCCTGCTGGAAGCGACAGGACAGTCCCAGGTGAGGAGGGGGCTCCTACCACCTCCGCGTGGGGCTTCAGACAGAGGATCTTGGTTGGACCAAGGCAGAACAATGGTGAAGGGAGGGCGTGTCTGCACAGAGGTGGTGAAGCTGAACATCAAAGGGAGACCTTTATCTCCCGAAGGTAAACATCCTGGTCTCCTTTCCCCCTTGCTCTCTCCCTTAACCCTCCCGGGGAGTTTAAGCATGAAAGCACTGCTGCCCCCCCCGCCCCCGCATCCCCCTTGGAAAACTTGAGAGCACTTAAGCAGCATGGAATCCCAGAACAATGGGGAGTTTCCAAGAGGCCCTGCTTCAGGGCTCCAGGTGCGCCTTTGTCTCGGGATGCTGGCAGGAGGACCCTCTGTGCACCTGGTGGAGGTGGCCCCCACCCGCCCGCCCTGTGCCCCAGCACCCCACACCTCAGGGCCTCCTGGATGGTCCTGTGGGCCTCGTCGCGGTGCTTCATCCCCACCAGGCTGGTGGCCCATTGCTGCAGGATACGCTTCTTCTCCATGTTGATGGCGTCAATTTCCATGCAGGCCTGCAGAGAGGGGGCCAACTTGTCTCATCTTGTCTACGGCCACAGCCCCAGAGGAACTCCGCAGCCCTAGTGCCCCGAGCTATCTTCTTTCTCTTACTCCTCCGTTGCTTTTTGCGATGGTTAATTTTGTGTGTCAGCTTGGCCAGACTAGGATTCCCAGTGGCCTGGCCAAACACTAGACTAGTTACTGTTCCGTAGTGTAATCTAACGCAATGGAATGTACTTACCTTCCATAATGTAACATAATCAATCCATCAGTCAAAAGGGGAATTTCCTTAGGGTGTGGTCTACCTCAACATTGTAAATAGATATTTTGGCAGACCTGGCTCTCTCTCCACTCTGCACCCTTCCTATCCCCTGATCTATGGATCTTGGGATGAAAACCTGCAGGAATCTCCAGCCTGCTATCTGACCTATGGATTTTGCACTTGTCAGGCCCCACAATTGTGTGAGCCAATCCCTTGAAGTAAATCTCTCTCTCTCTCGTATATATAAATATAGTACATACACACACACATATATATATATACTCATTTCCATTGTTCTTTTCAGAAGTAGACTGCCGGGTCCTTCTTCCTAGTCTTAGTCTGGAAGCTCAGCTGAAACCTGTCCGCCATGGGTGACCCTGCTGGTATCTGAATACCGGTGGCATAGCTTCCAGCATCACAGCAACACGCAAGCCCCCACAGTATGACAAACTGGCAGACACGTGGGGGACGAACAAATCTATCTTGGAAGAAGTACAACCAGAATGCTCCTTAGAAGCAAGGATGGCGAGACTACGTCTTACATACTTGGACATGTTGTCAGGAGGGATCAGTCCCTGGAGAAGGACATCATGCTTGGTAAAGTAGAGGGTCAGTGAAAAAGAGGAAAACCCTCAACGAGATGAATTGACACAGTGGCTGCAAAAACAGGCTCAAGCAGAACAACGATTGTGAGCTTGGCACAGGACCGGGCAGTGTTTTGTTCTGTGGTACATAGTGTCGCTATGAGTCAGAACTGACTTGACAGCACCTAACTAAAGCAACAACATTCCCATTGTGTTGATTCTGTCAAGATGCATAGCGACCCTATAGGAAAGAGTAGCACTGCCCATAGGGTTTCCAAGACTGCCACAACTTTCTCCTGCAGAGTGGTGGTGGGTTCGAACTGCTGACCTTTTGGTTACTAGCCGAGCACTTAACCACTGTGCCATGAGGGCTGCTCTTTTATTTATATACAGTTATATATATATATTTATATATGTGTATGTCTCATGTCTTGGAGCCCTGGTGGCGCAGTGTTAAGAACTTGGTTGTTAACCCAAAGGTCAGCAGTTGGAATCCACCAACTGCTCCTTGGAAACCCTATGGGGCAGTTCTACTCTGTTCTATAGGGTCACTATGAATTGGAATCAACTCGAGAGCAACAGGTTTTTGTCTCACGTCTCACTGGTTCTGTTTCTCTAGAGAACCCATAGATACTTTTCTTTATCATGCATCAGCAAAAGGATAGAAATGAAATTAACCACACCTTAAAGACACCTAGAAGCCTTCACTTGGGGCCCTGGTGTGCTGGGAGCTGTGGGGGCGAGGGCGAGGGGAGGATCGCGGGGAGAGTAGCATGCTGGCTGCCCTTGCTCCAACACCTGCCGGGCACCGGACCAGCATCTACAGTGCACCTGTTATGGCCAAACCCTGTTCTGGGCAATGGGAGTGCAAAAATGAGCAACACATGGAGGAGCCTGCCCTGGTGAAGACACCCTCAGCACTGAGGCAGAAAATACAAAAGACATAACACAAGAAAACTACTCAGCATTGTGTAAGATACCACCATCATCTGGTATCAAAGTGCACAGGGCACTTTCTACTGATTTTCAAAATCTCTTCCTGCCACCAGGTTCACTAGTGGTTGTAAATTTGTCTTTTCCAAGTGTGTCTCTTGTCTTTTCGTTTTGTTGTTGATGTCCTTAATGGACAAAAGTGCTGTTATTTGTGTAGTCAACCCTCCTCATCTTTTCTGTGAAGAATTCTGCTTTTAGTGTTATGCTTAGAAAGGCCTCCTCAGCCCAAGATTTTATCAATATTTTTCTTTATTTTCTTCCAGTACATTTCCTCCCATTTAAATACTTGATTCCATCTGGAATTTATTTTACTGTCTGGTATGAGGAAAAGATTTAAATTAATTTTTTTTTCCTAAATGATTAACCAAATGTCCCAACACCATTTGCTTAATAATTCACTTGTTCTCCACTAATTTATAATCTACTAGAGTTTATATAAACCTCTGTTTCTGGGCTCTCTCATAGGTTCCCGTGGTCTCTCCATCCATCCTGATCCCAATAACACATTATTTTAACTTTTAGAGCTTTATAATATATATACATACATATACAGATATATAATGTATACATACATACACATATATACCTACATATATACATATATGAATATATAGAGAGAGCCATGGAGGTGTAATGGTTAAGCGCCCGACTGCTAACCGAAAGGTCAATGGTACAAACCTACCAGCTGCTCCACAGGAGAAAAGACCTGGCCATCTGCTCCTATAAAGATTACAGCCTAGGTGTCATGGTTTGAATTATGTCCCCCCAAAAACGTGTGTATCAATTTGGTGGGCCATGATTCCCAGAATTGTGTGGTTGGCCTCCATTTTGTGACTGTAGTTTTATGTTAAAGAGGATTAGGGTGGGACTGTAACACCACCTCTACCCAGGTCACATCCCTGGCCCAAAGTAAAGGGAGTTTCCCTGGGGTGTGGCCTGCACCACCTTTTATCTCTCGAGATAAAAGGAAAGGGAAGCAAGCAGAGAATTGGGGACCTCATACCATCAAGAAAGCAGTGCCGGGAGCAGAGCGTGTCCTTTGGACCGAGGTCCCCAGGCACAGAAGCTCCTAGTCCGGGGCAACACTGAAGAGAAGAAGGCCGACAGAGAGGAAAAGCCTTCCCCTGGAGCTGACATCCTGAATTTGGACTTTTATCCTACTTTGACTGTGAGGAAATAAACTTCTCTTTGTTAAAACCATCCACTTGTGGTATTTCTGTTATAGCAGCACTAGGTGACTAAGACACTAGGAAACCCAATGGGGCAGTTCTACTCTGTCCTATAGGGTCTGTATGGGTGGGAATCAATTCCACGGCACACAACATCCATACATATACAGGGAAAACTGTGAGAGCCGGAACATGACTGGACTGGGTCTTGCAAGTTTTCCACCTTTGAGAGGGTGCAGTCTTACCACTTTTCTATAGCTCCTTTTAGTGTAAGATATTTTACTTTTCCTTCTCTGACAAACTTCTGCCTTATACAGGCTCCAGCTTTTGCAGGTTTTACTGTATACTTACTTATTATTGTGAAAATACATACACCAAAATATTCACCATTCAGCTTTACAACACCTTTTAATGTTGGTAGGGCAATGCTGGGGTGACCCAGCCTCCCAGTTTGCCCGAGATTATCTCTGGTTTCGGTGCTGAAAATCCTGTGTCTCGGAAACCCTTGACTCCTGGACAGCCTAGGATGGTGGATCACCTTACATGAATCTTCCCTTTCAAAACAGTTCTTGGCCAGTTTATTTTTCAGATAAACTTAAGAATCATTTCATCAGTTAAAAAATTAGATTGGATTTGGAATACACTATAGGTTAATTATACTTATAGGTCTACCACCTGTCTGCCAGTTTGTCAGTCTGTCTTGAAATACAACACCATCAGTGATAGGATAATATCCATACACCTATAAGAAAGACCAGTTAATACAACTATTATTCAAATTTATGCACCAAGCACTAATGACAAAATGAAGATTTTTACCAACTTCTGCAGTCTGAAATGGATCAAACATGCAACTGGTGATTAGAACACAAAAGTTGGAAACAAAGTAGAAGGATCAGTAGCTGGAAAATAGGGCCTTGGTGATAGAAATGATGCAGGAGATCACATGATCGAATTTTACAAGACCGATGACTTATTCATTGGAAATATCTTTTTTCAACAAGATAAACAGCAACTATACACATGGACCTCACTGGATGGAATATATAGGAAACGAACTGACTACATCTGTGGAAAAAGATGATGGACAAGCTCAATATTATCAGTCAGAACAAGGCCAGGGGCCAACTGCGGAACAGACCATCAATTGTCCATATGCAAGTTGAAGTTGAAGCTGAAGAAACTTACAACACGTTCACTAGAGCTAAGCATGACCTTGAGTATATCCCACCTGAATTTAGAGACCATCTCAAGCTCAGATTTGACACATTGAACACTAATGACCGAAGACCAGATGAGTTGTGGGATGACATCAAGGACCTCATACATGAAGAAAGCAAAAGGTCATTAAAAAGACAGAAGAGAAAAAAAGACCAAAATGGATGTCAGAAGAGATTCTGAAACTTGCTCTTGAACGTAGAGTAGCTAAAGCAAATGGAAGAAATGATGAAGTAAATGAGATGAACAGAAGATTTCAAAGGGAAGCTCGAGAAGACAATGTAAAGTATTATAACATGTGCAAAGACCTGGAGACAGAAAACAAAAGGGAAGAACACACTTAGCATTTCTCAAGGTGAAAGAACTGAAGAAAAAATTCGAGCTCCAAGCTGCAATATTGAGATACCTAAGGAGGTATACAGATGGATGAGACCCGGCTCTTAACCTCAAGGAACTGGCTAGGAAACTGGGGGCACCACTGGTTACAGTCACTCATTCAATGGCATGTGTGACCTGTCTGCCACATGCCAGGCCCTGGGTCACTTGTCAATGCCCTTTGCGGTGCGAGTGAAGTGGGTGGTTCTGCTCGTGAGAGCTGCAGGGGGTGCTCTTACCTCACTCACTGCTTTTCGTAAGGTCCGGGTGTCCTCAGCCTGGGCAAGATACTTAGCCTCAAACAGGGCGATGTTTTCTTCCAGCTGATTGGCTTGAGTGGTGAGCTGATCCACGTGTAGGTCCTGGGGAGCAAGAAGAGAAGATGCCCTGTGGAGACAGGTCTAGGCTTGAGGGGCCGTTCTCTACCAACCCTTCCGAGGGTTGGCCAACAATACTGTCATAGTCTGAATTGTGTCCCCCAAAAAGACATGTTGGTGTCCTTGATCCCTGTTTCTATGAGTGTGACATCGCTTAGAAATAGGGCTTTTGTTTTGTTCCGTTAATGAGGTCATACTGGAGTAGGGTGGGTCCTAAACCTGATCCCTTCTGAATGGTGTCTTATAAAAAAGGAAAACAGACACAGAGAGACACACACAGGGACAAGACGCCATGTGGGAATCCATCTATAAGTCAAAGAACGCTGAGAAAGCTGCAAGAGATAAGGAAAGGTCTTCTCCTACTGCCCACAGGGAGAGAGAGAGAGCCTCACCCTGCCGACGCCCTGAATTTGGCCTTCTAGCCTCCATAACTGTAAGAAAATAAAACTCTGTTCTTTAAAACCACCCATTTGCGGTGTTTTTGTCATGGCAGTACTTGGAAACCAAGACAGATACCAAGAGGAGCCCTGACCTCCAGGCTGTAGTACACCAAAAAACAACAACACCCCCACGGTTGTCAAGTCGATTCCGACCCAGAGCGACCCCATGTGACAGGGTAGAACTGCCCCATTGGGTTTCCAAGGCTGAAATCTTTACGGAAGCAGACTGACTCGTCTTTCTACCTCAGAGTGGCTGGTGGGTTCGAACCGCCAACCTTTTGGTTTGCAGCTGAGCCCTTTAACCACTGCGCCACCAGGGCTCCTCTGCAGTGAGAGCTGCAGCAAGTGGTGGGACGGAGCACCTTTTTGAAAACTGAAGGTGGTAACTCAATGTGGGTGGACTCGCGGGATACCTGCTTTCTCTTCTCTATCTCGGCCCGCATCCTCTCCATCTCAGCTTTCTTGACGACCTGCTTCATCACGCAGATGTCGTCACGCACATCCTGGTCTATATTCTGCATGTAGAAGAGGCGCAGGGACAGGCTCTCCACCTCGGTGTGCAGCGCCGCCACTGCAGGAGGAAGAGGGAAAGGTCATTCCGTCGCCAGTCACACACACCTTTCCACGGGGCCTGAGATGGGGGGAGCCCTGGGGGCTCGGTGGTTAAGAGCTCGCTGCTAACCAAAAGTGGGCAGTTCCAATCCACCAGCCGCTCCTTGGAAACCCTATGGGGCAGTTCTGCTCTGTCCTCTAGGGTGGCTATGAGTTGGAATCAACTCGACGGCAATGAGTTTGGTTTGGGTTTAACCTTTACAGAAGCAGATTCCTAGGCAGGAAGCAGATCTCTGGGTCTTCTCTCCTGCAAAGCCACTGGTGGGTTCCAATCACAGGCCTTTCGGTTCGCAGCCGAGCATTTAACCACTGTGCCACCAGGGGTCCTTGGATAAAGCTAGCATACCCATTTATTTGGGAGCTGTAGCTTCATTGGTGATTGTTTGCTCACTTTCAGTGCATAGGTTCAAACTCAATTACAGGCTAAAAGGTTGCTGGGTGACTATTGTATTGGTGGTTCTGGAAGGATATAGCTTAAAGTTAATTTTTTTTTTTTTAGATACAGGATCATTGTACAGTACTGCATCTCCCTACCCCGTAATATGGTGGCTCCATTTATTTAAATCTGTTTCATGTCCTTTAGTACGTTTTTACTGTTTTTCTTCATACAGACTCACTCACTTATTGTTAGACTTATTCCTGAAGTATTTTATAGTTATTATAGCTATTATAGGGAGTCCTGGTGGCACAGTGGTTAAAGCTCTTGGCTGCTAATCTAAAGGTTGGCAGTTCAAACTCACCGGCTGGTCTGCGGGAGAAAGATGTGGCAGTCTGCTTCGGTGAAGATCACAGCTTTGGAAACCCTATGGGGAAGTTCTACTCTGTCCTATAGGGTCGCTATGGGTCAGAATCGACGAGTTGGCAGCAAGCTTTTTTTAAATGGGTGGCTATAAAGTATTTTTATTTTAATATATGGCTGACACTAATATGCTAATATTTTATTTAGGATTTTTGCACCACATAAGTGAGATCAATTTATAGTTTTCTGTCTTTATACATTGTTAAGTTTTGGAGTAAGCATTATACTAAGCATTTAACAAATCTGGGGAGAGTTTCCCATCTTTTCCCCTCCCTGGGACAGCTGAGTAACGCAGGAAATGTCTGTTGGCTGAAAGGTTAATAGAACTCTTCCATGACACCTTCTCTTACTGGTACTTTTAGGAAAGATAGATTTGGGGCAAAATCTTCCATCTCTCCAGTAATTAAGCCAGCAGGATGCATAGCTTTCTTAAAATTAAAAGAAAAAAAATTTCTCCGAATTGTCCTTATTCCTGTAGTCATTACTTGTGCCATCTCTTTTATGTTCTTTATCAGAAATCTCAGAGATGATTATTTTCATTGCTCGTTTTTTCAAAAAAAAGCATTTTTATTTATCAAGTGAATTCTTTTTTGAATTTTTATTTCGCCAACTTCTGCTTTTATCTTTATTAATTTCTTCTCCCTACTTCTTTTGGTTCACTTTGCCTTTTTTTTGGTTTTTGGCTTTGTAAATAGCATGTCTCATTTTCAGTCTTGTTTATGACAGTGTAAATGGAAGTTTGCGGGGCCATGGGTTTGATCTGAGAGGTTTGCACTGTACCCAAAATTTTCACGCGTGAACTTCACTTTGTCATTGATTTTTAAACAATCTGTTGTTCCGGTGTAGAAGGAGCTTTGCTCATCCTTCCCCAGGGGAATCTGTAAGCATTGCTACCCCAGATCTGTGGTTCTCAGCCTTGGGTACACATTAGAATCACATGGAAGGCTAACAGAGGCAAGAAACAAAGCCTAGCCCCATCCTAGAACAAACCAATCAGAAATCAGGGCTGGGCCGGGTCCCAGTGGTCTCTGAGTTCTCCCTGGGTCACTCACAGGGGCAGCACGTGGAGAACAGGACTGAAGAGCCATCCAGGGCCCAGGGCCTCTCCGTGCTCAGTAATCTGGTTTGGGTGCTGCCTAGAAGCCTACAGCATTTTTTTTCTTTATCTTTGGAATTTAATTTCACCAATGTCTTAGTTATCTAGTGCTGCTGTAACAGAAAGACCCCAAGTGGATGGCTTTAACAAACAGAACTTTATTATCTCACTGTTTAGGAGGCTAGATGTCTGAATTCATGGCGCTGGCTCTAGGGGAAGGCCTTCTCTCTCTGTCACCTCTGGAGGAAGACCCTGGTTTCTTCTGAGCCTCTGCTCCTGGGCAGTCCTCAGGTGGCTTGGTGCCTCTCTTTCTCATCTCTGCTTGCTTGTTTAATCTCTTTTATATCTCCTAAGAGACTGACTTAAAACACACCCTACACTCATCCTGCCTCATTAACATAACAAAGACAATCCATTCCCAAATGGGATTATAACCACAGGCATAGAGGTTAGGGTTTACAACACATATTTTTGGGACATCATTCAATCCATAACAACCAACGATGTGTAGGCAAGTTTGGCCTTTCTTCCAACATTCCTGTCTGGGCCTCCTTTATCTTTACTAGTACCAGCTGAAGAGGTGACTCCAACTCACGGCAACACTGTGCGTCAGAGTAAAACTGCTCCTTAGGGTTTTCAATGGCTGGTTTTTTGGAAACAGATCACCAGGCCTTTCTTCCAAGGCACCTCTGGGTAGACTCAAACCTCCAACCTTTCAGTTAGCAGCTAAGCACGTTCATTGCATGTACTACCCAGGGACTCCCGTTGTCTAAGTAGGAGTCTTCTAAGATACCTGGTGGAGCCCTGGTGGCGCGGTGGATAAGAGTTCTGCTGATAACCTAAAGGTCAGCAGTTGACTCAATGGCGACGGGTTCGGTTTGGGTTAAGATACTTCTGCCTTCCCTCCTGTTAAGGGTTGGATGGTGGCCCCCAAAAAGATATGCTGAAGTCCTAACCCCTGGTACCTGTGATGTGACCTTGTTTAGAAATAAAAAAACCATTGCTGTCTGGTCATTTCCGACTCATAGTGACCCTACAGGACAGAGTAGAAGTGCCCCGTACTGTTTCCATGGGGCACCTGGTGGATTCAAACCGCCAAATTAGCAGCCATAGCTCTTAACCACTGCACCACCAGGGTTTCCTGTTTGGAAATAAAGTCTTTGAAATGTTATCAGGTAACGGGCGGTCATAGGGGGGTAGAGGGGCCCTGATCCGGAGTGAGTGGTGTCCTATAAAAGAGAAGAGGCAGAGATACAGAGGGAAGCCATCCACGCGATGACAGTCACACTGCAGCTGCCGGACACGGAACGCCTGGGGTCACCAGGAGCCAGGAGCGACAAGGAAAGATCCTCGCCTAGAGCCTTCCAGAGAACATGGCCCTGCCCACACCCTGATTCGCACTTCTAGCTTCCAGAACTCTGACAATACATCTCTGTTGTTTAAAGTCATCCGCTTTGCGGCCCTTTGCTCCGGCAGCCCCGGGACACGCATACCCCCCTGCAAAGGGTGCAGCCGCCCCCAGGCGCCTGGGGTTGTGGGCCCGGCGCGCCTTACGCTTCCTGCGCTCCTCGTTGGCTGCCTCGCAGGTCCGGGCGTAGAGGACGCGCGTGGCCTGCAGCTCCTCCTCCTTCTGCCGCCGCTCGCAGGCCGCGATGGAGTAGCGGTCATGGTTGCGCTCCAGCTGCATCTGCAAGCGCGCCAGGTGCTGCTGGACCCCGTACAGGTTCATGCCCACGTCCTGCCGCTGGGCGTGCGTCTGCTTGGTGACCACGGCCTGCGCGGAGAGAAGCGGGTCACGGGACGCGGGGACGCGGGCGCACAGCGGAGGACGGGGACCCGGCGCGGACGCACCAGCTCCTGGAGCTCCAGCTTCAGCTTCTCTATCTGTCGAGTGAGGTAACTCTTCAGCGCCGCCTGGAATCTGATCATCAGGGGCTGAAACGAGGAGAGACAACACGCTGTCACTCGCTGCTCCGTGCAGGGGCACCCTAAGCCACCGCCGTCCCCCGGCGGGGACAGACACGGCCCACGCGCTGGGCGCCCCCACATCTGCCTGGACTTTCTGCTCTGGGAGCACAAATGAACGCTCTGTGGTCTCGCCCTGGGCAGGGGACAGCTGGTGCGGCCTTGACAGAGGGCCGCGGGGCTGGGCCAGGGGGGTGTTGAGCGGCAGCCCGGCGGCGCCATGAGGACCGAATGAGGGCTCAGAGAACTTCCCTACCTGCTTTCCCAACTGGGTCATTGAATCAAGGTTTCCTTTCCCGGGTTGGCCGGAGGGGTGAACGAAGGAACTTAGAATCTGGTCGGTATGCTCAGGACAGTGGCTATCAGTCGGGTAATTGTGCCCCCCCCCCCAGGGAACCTTTGGCCATGTCCGGAGACAGTTTTGGTTGTTACAACTGGAAGTGGGGGCGTGGGGGGGGGAGTGCTACTGGCATTGAGTGAGTAGAGGCCAGGAACCCGCTCCATATCCTACAGTGCAGGGGACGGCCTCCCACCCCAGAGAATGACCTAGCCCCAAATGCCAACAGTGTGGCGGCTGGGAAGCCCTGTCTCTACCTATAGGAACATGTGAGTACCTATTACAAAGCAGTAGACCCAAAGCCCACAGGTAAGCCGTGTGGTGGACAGGTGAGAGGGAATACAACAGGTGGGGGGTGGGGAGTGCTCCATGGAAGGAGGTGGGGATGGGCAGCAGAGAAGGGCCTGGGCGCCATGGGAAGGCATCTCTGAGTTAGTCTTCACCTAGGGCAGACGCCAACCCTGAGAAGGTTCTCTTACATGGTCTGGGTCCAAAACCACCAGCTGGGTCTCATCTTCCGCCTCGTCACTTCCCTCAGACTCCCTTCTCTCCGCCAGGGCCTCTTCATCCTCGGGGCTTAACTGCTGGAGGCGGTCCAGGAATGCGGGCTGGACTTCCTCCCTTGCGGGGGCTTCGGAGGGCTCTGGGGATGGAAAGGGGGCAACAGACACTGTTGAGCAGTTACTAGAAACAGTGGTCGATAACTCCTGTCATGGATTGAATTGCGTCCCCCCAAAATATGTGACAACTTGGTTAGGCCATGATTCTCACTATTGTGTGATTCTCCTTCATTTTGTGATTGTAATTTTATGTTGAAGAGGATTAGGGTGGGGTGTAACACCCTGGCTCAGGTTACATCCCTGATCCAATGTAAAGGGAGTTTCCCTGGGTGTGGCCTGCACCACCTTTTATCTTACAAGACATAAAAGCAGAGAGTGGGGGACCTCATACCACCAAGAAAGCAGCGCCGGGAACAGAGGGCATCCTTTGGCCCCAGGATTCCTGTGCAGAGAAGCTCCTAGTCCGGGGGAAGATTGATGACAATAACCTTCCTCCAGAGCCGACAGAGAAAGCCTTCCCCTGGAGCTGACGCCCTGAATTTGGACTTGTAACCTACTAGACTGTGAGAATAAACTCCTGTTTGTTAAAGCCATCCACTTGTGGCATTCCTATTACAGCAGCACTAGATGACTAAGACAGCTCTATTCTGGGGGAGTCAACAGGCGAAGCTGATCTCCAGCCTCTACAAATGGCCTTTATGAAGCTCGTGCAGCAAGATGGAAAAGGGAAAGGGGAGCCCCTGTCCGGGGTGACGGAAACATCTGGAAATGATAGTGGTGATGGTTGTGCAACATGATGAATGTAATTAAGGTCACTGAATTCCACATGTAGAAATGGTTGAATGGCAAATATTCTGTTATATATATTTTTACCACACACAAAAAAATCCCAATGGATTTGGGTTCAGAAATGCTATTTACACTATTCTATTGTAAATTCATTGATTCAGTATATTCTGTAGAAAATAACAAATTTTAAAGGTAGACAAGAAGGAAATTTATTTTGTAGATACTTTTTTTAATGCATAAATACAGGTCTCCATAGAAAGCAACTGCTTCCTGATGGACTAGATTTGATTTTTAAAAAAATTAGGAAACAGCTGAAAAGATTAAAAAGAAACAAAATTGTTAATGAGGCTCTAGATCCAGCTTTTCTACCCATCCAGGCTGGAGAGACCCCCATTCTGTTTTTGACTAGTTTTGACACGTGCTGTCTTCACATCCTTATGAACAAATACTATCCTGGCATTTTTATCACACAGAATAAGTAAACTTATGCTTTGTGACTCAAAAATTAAATGTCCCTGTTGTAGATTGAATTGTGTCCCCCCAAAATATATGTGGAAGTCCTAACCCCAGTACCTGTGAGTGTGACCTTGTTTGGAAAGAGGGTCTTTGAAGATGTTATTAGTTAACACGAGGTAATACAGGGTGTCTTAGTCATCTAGTGCTGCTGTAACAGAAATACCACAAATGGATGGCTTTAACAAACAGAAGTTTTATTCTCTCACAGTCTAGGAGGCTAGAAGTCCAAATTCAGGGCGTCACCTCCAGGGGAAGGCTTTCTCTTCTCTGTTAGCTCTGGTGGAAGGTCCTTGTAATCAATCTTCCCCTGGACTAGGAGCTTCTCCTTGCAGGAACCGTGGGTCCAAAGGACACGCTCTGCTCCCAGCACTGCTTTCTTGGTGGTATGAGGTCCTCAACTCTCTGCTTGCTTCCCTTTCTTTTTATCTCTTGTAAGATAAAAGGTGGTGCAGGCCACACCCAGGGAAACTCCCTTTACATTGGATCAGGGATGTGACTTGAGCCAGGGTGTTACATCCCACCCTAATCCTCTTTAACCACAGGCAGAGATTATGATTTATAACACAGTGGAAAATCACAGAATGGAGGACAGCTACACAGTACTGGGAATCATGGCCTAACCTATTTTGGGGGCCACAATTCAATCCATGACACAGGGGTAGGGTGGGTCCTAATCCAATGTAAGTGGTGTCCTTATTGAAAAAAAAGAGGAGAGACACAGAGAGACACAGAGGGAAGAGAGCCACGTGGAGATGGAGTGGTGCATCTACAAGCCAAGGAATGCCAGCAACCACTGGCAGCTGAAAGAGGCGGAGAAGGATCCTCTCCTAGAGCCTTTGGAGGGAGCATGGCCCTGTTGACAGCTTGATTTCAGACTTCTGGCCTCCAGAACTGTGAGAGAATTAATTTCTATTGTTTTAAGCCACCAGGTTTGTGGAACTTTGTTACGGGAGCCACAGGAAACTAATACAGTTCCTATCTGCTCTTCCACGTACACAGTGTTCCTCTGGGATACAAGAGCCAAGTAAAGAGCTAAGGGTCTGCCAGGAAGACCTTTGGACAACAGATGCTCATTTAGGGGGAGCTGTCTGCAGAGCCCCTCCCCTCCCCCTCAAGCCAGGTTGTTGCTAGGTGCCATTGAGTCAGTTCCGACTCATAGCGACCCTATATACAACAGAATGAAACATTGCCCAGTTCTGCGCCATCCTAATGATCGTTGCTATGCGTGAGTCCATTGTTGCAGCCACTGTGTCAATCCATCTCATTGAGGTTCTTCCTCTTTTTAGCTGACCCTCTACTTTACCAAGCATGATGTCCTTCTCTAGGGACCCATCCCTCCTGATAACATGTCCAAAGTATGAGAGACGAAGTCTCGCCATCCTTGCTTGTAAGGAGCATTCTGGCTGTACTTCTTCTGAGAGAAATTTGTTCGTTCTTTTGGCAGTTCATGGTATATTCAGTGTTCTTCACCAACACCGTAATTCGAAGGCTTGCCTTTGAAGAACTGATGCTTTTGATGCCTGAGGCCAGGAGGCGCTGAGAAATGGGAGTCAGGGGACTGTGGATTGGACATCATGAGATCTTGACTAAGGCCCATTCCGCCACTTACTTGGATATGTTACTGAATGACTCTCAAGTTCCTGTGTGGAAAATGGAGAGGTTCCTACCTTGTTGGGTTGGTGTTAGGGTTAGATGACATAAAACAGAGTAAATGCTCGGTGTTACCTACTTCTGTTAGTATTATTTTTAATGGGAGGTTCCCAGCCGTGCAGGAGAAGAGGCACCAGGTAACAAAAGCATGACATCACCTGCCCAGGACAGCCCCACGGTCATACGGTACCTGGCTGCTGTCTGGAGGGCGCCTCTGTGCTCAGGAGGAGCTCGTCCACATCAGAGGACACCACGCTGCTCCCCCGGCTCAGGCGGAAGCGGTGGCGCACCCATATAGGGAACTTCTGCTCCTGGGGTTCTTTGCTGGCTTTTTCCTACAGCAAAAACAACCCAGATCAAACTCAGAAGGGCTTGACAAGGACTGACAAGCTACTTGACTTTGACTCATACCATTGTCAAATTCAACACAGTTCAAGCCACAGAAAACTGAGTATAAAGATGGCTTGGCTTTTGCAAGTGGTCAAAATACAAAACATATAAACATTCCCTGGGGAATCCAGGCAATTCTGCCTGGTCTACCTCTGCAGCTAAGCGTAGGTACTGGGGCAGGATCGTGAAGGGGACCACTACTACTGATCCCCCAGGGAAGCAGCATCTCCACGCATCCTTTCCGTAAAAGCACGCTGGACAGCCTCAGACCCAGACCAGGGTCTTCTGAGAGGAGGGTTCCTTCTTCTCTTCTTTCAAACTGCTCTACTTTAGGAAAATTTCAGTGAGAAAATATCCTCCCTCGATACAAATGCCTGCCTCCATTTTCGCTTCAGAAGAGACCTGCAGTTAGTATTGTTTCCAGTGAGAGGCCAATGATAAGCTAGTCAACGTCAGTAACAGCAAAGCGTAGAGCAGCACCTCACCACCCACGAAGAACACTGTACTAGTATCATCTCCTGCAACCCCCATGACAACCCCACGAGGCCAGTGCTAAGCCTTTCTGTCATTTGTAGGGGGAAGCAGCCTCACAAAAGAAAAAGAGCTCATCTAAGTTCACACAGCCAGCAAGGGCAGCTTCAAAACCAGGGCTGTCTTAGCCCCTAGTCGATGCTCTCTAATGGTACTTCTCAGATGATGTTGACTCCAGAAATGATGCCTGAGGCATCCAAAGCTGTGATGACGTTAATGAGGTCCCAGAGTCAAAAGCCCACCCCCTGAACTGCACCATCCCCTGGAGTGCCTGGGAGGGGCTGCTCCTAAGAGAAGTTGGTCAAGTGCCTGCAGATGCTGCTGGACACAACAGCTTCCACCAGCACAGTTCCTACTTCTTCTAAAGACTGAGACCCAGCGGGAGGAAGGGAAAGAGGGCTCTGTCTTACGGTTCGTCTTTGCCCTTCTGGTTGGTCATATTAGGAAGCTGTTTCCCAGTGGATTTGCTGGAAACGAGACCTGATGATGAAAACTGGGTTTCAGCTCAACTTGTATGACCGGATGACCTACACTTCAAATCTGCTGCTTGTCTTACAGTGTGAAGAAGATGTTCATTTTGTTGTTGTTAACTTCTTAAAAGTGGTTCTGATCATGTGTTTGTCATTTGTAGTCATAAATGCTTAACTTGGGTTCATCAGATTGTTCTCCAAAGTTAGTAACTATTTGAGGTTTCACGGGGCAGGGGTGGAGGTGGGGGACATGATCGCTTTGTGGTTCAGCACGGAGGCTTCAGAGCAAGAGCCACCTCTGCTGTGACAGCAGCATAAACCTTGCATCCCAGGGAGCAATCCCACCTGGTCATTGTTTCTAATCTTTTCAAAATGGATTCAGTTCGATAGTATTTTGTTGAGGATTTTTGCACCGGTATTCATAAAGGACATTGGTCTGTAGTTTTCTTGTGGTGTCTTTATCTGGTGTTGGTATCAGCTGGCCTCACAGGATGACTTAGGAAGTGTTTCCTTATCCTTTATTTTTTGGAAGTTTGAGAAGAATTTTTACTAATTCCTCTTTAATTGCTTGGTAGAATTCATCAGTGATAAAGAAGGACTTTCACCATACCTATTCAATCTGTATGCTGAGCACATAATCCGAGAAGCTGGAGTATATGAAGAAGAACCGGGTATGAGGATTGGCGGAAGACTCATTAACAACCTGCGTTATGCAGATAACACAACCTTGCTTGCGTTAAGTGAAGAAGACTTGAAGCACTTACTGATGAAAATCAAAGACCCCAGCCTTCAGTATGTATTACATCTCAACATAAAGAAAACAAAAATTCTCATAGCTGGACCAACAAGCAACATCATGATAAACGGAGAAAAGACTGAAGTTGTCAAGGATTTCATTTTACCTGGGTCCACAAGCAACGCCCATGGAAGCCCCCCAAAAACCAAACCTGTTGCTGTCGGGTCAATTCCGACTCACAGCGACCCTATAGGACAGAGCAGAACTGCCCCATAGTTTCCGAGGAGCGCCTGGTGGATTCCAACTGCCAACCTTTGTGGTTAGGAGCCGTAGCACTTAACCATTACTCCACCAGCAGTCAAGAAATCAAAAGACGCATTGCATTGGGCAAATCTGCTGCAAAAGACCTCTTTAGAGTGTTAAAAAGCAAAGATGTCACCTTGAAGACTAAGGTGCGCCTGACCCAAGCCATGACGTTTTCAGTCGCCTTATATGCATGAGAAAGCTGGACAATGAATAAGGAAGACCGAAGAATTGACACCTTGGAACTGTGGTATTGATGAAGAATATTGAATACACCATCGACTGCCAGAAGAACGAACAGATCTGTCTTGGAAGAAGTACTTAACAAGAATGCTCCTTAGAAGGAAGGATGATGAGACTACGTCTCACATACTTTGGACATGTTCTCAGGAGGGATCAGTCCCTGGAGAAGGATGTCATGCTTGGTAAAGTAGAGGGTCAGCAAAAAAGAGGAAGACCCTCAATAAGATGAACTGACACAGTGGCTGCAACAATGGGCTCAAGCAGAACAACGATTGTGAGGATGGCACAGGACCGGGCAGTATTTCGTTCTGTTGTACACAGGGTCACTATGAGTCAGAACTGACTCAAGTACACCCAACAACGACAGCAACAAAGAAGGACTTATTCTGCCATTTTGCTATTTGTTTTCTGTGAGTCTTGTACCTTTTCATCCCGCATTTCCTTGAATACTGCCCGTTTTTGTGTGTTCAGTTGATATTTTATAGTGAATTATTTTGATTCTCTTCATTTCCTTTTTTTAAATTTTCCTTGTGGTTACCATGGGGCTTACATTTACCATCCTAAATTTATGAAAATTTAGTTTAAATTGATACCAACTTAACACACAGAGAACTCTGTTCCTATACTCCTCCTTCCTCGTCCTTTACGTTGATGTCACAAATCACGTCTTTATAAATTGTGTGCTTGGTATCATGTGTTTATAATTATTGTTTGCAGAACGTAACAAATAGAATTACAAATAAAAAATACAGGGACTCGGGCAGACATGGCTCCAGCAGCATGCTTGTCCGTTTTCCCACTTTTGTCTGTTCTGTGGTATTTCCTTGGACTTGGGCAGACACGGCTCTGGCAGCATGGTTGTCGGCTTCCTACTTTTGCCTTTGTGAATATATGCTGAATAAAACTTTCTTTTTGCTTTACTAAACTTTGTGATATTTTTCCTCTGCAACTGTTAATAGCATAGTCATCAGGGATTTCTGAAGCTATGAATCCAATCAACCTCAAGGAGCTCTGGACTGCAGAGCAGAAGCTAGCGAAGTGGGGTCCTATCTTCTGGACCCACGTGTTTCCACTCCATGTGCCTTTCACACTGACGGGGTGAGTGCTCTAGGAAAACGAGCCTTTGCTTACTCTTTTTTGCTCTCTTTCTCATGTTTTCTTAAGCTTCATTCCTCACATTGGTTTGAAAAACCGGTTGTTTGATTAAGGAGAATCTTTCTTAGATTTTTGCTTGATCGTTTGGTTAACTGCAGTTTAGGTCCGGATTCCGGCGTTTGAAACATTAAAGAGATAATTCTATTTTCAAAGAGCTTTGAGTCACTATAAGCCACAAAAATCCAGGCACGGGTCAGCCAGTAAAAGCCATTGGGGTGGTCACCGGCACTCATCGCGAGCATTGAGTTCTCCTCTGAAAGGATGAGGTGGTTGTGAGACAGGCTGGAGCGCCCTCGGGCCAGCTTTCCCATTGCAGCGCAGGTACACGTGGTCTAGGCAAAACACCATCCAAACTCTGTCGTGTTCCTCCTTAGGTTTCTTTTTGTGGCTCAGAGAAAACCTGGAAAATAGTGCTCTGTTTTGCCAAATTCACAGGGGGAGGTGGCAGCTCCGGACCTGTGTTAGAAATTTGAGGGAGAAGTGGTAGTTCCATACTTGTTTTATGATACAATTTCTCAACTAAGAATCACAATGTTAAATAAAATCATCAGTAGCTTTAAAGTACTTTCCAATTGGAAGAACTAGTATATTTAAGGTCTGAAATAAGAGACTGTGTCTCTGTCTTGCCGGCAGAATAAATTAAGTTCAAAAATAGGAAACCAGAAGCTTGAACCTTAGAGCTTAACATCTTTGATAAATGAGCCTGGATTTCCCCCTGCTACCGGACACTAGTCTGGGGTTCATGTTTAAAACCGCTATGAGCTGAATATACTAGAAGTAACTTGGAATTTCAGTGACCACTTTGGGAAAATGAGCTTCCGCATGTGTTGTCCTTTTCTTTCCTCTTTGGGGAGCTTTGCTTGTTGCTCAGGTTTTGTCAGAAGGTCTAATATGCCTCCATCTGGGGCTCTGACAATAAGTTTTATCTAGAACCCGTTTTCTTCCATTGAATTGAGTCCATCTTACCAAAAATGGCTAGATACACTTTAAGAAACGAGAATCCACATATCCCTGTTTTGTGTGGTATTATCTGGTGAGTTTCTGTGGTCTTTCTGTCTCCTTTTGTCCTAAGAGCTTGCTTCTGGTCTAGAGCATTGTGTCTTGTATCGGGCTGGAGGTTATGGCTGAGACTTGCTGTTTTTTGTAAGGCTGGTCATAGAACCTCAGTTCTTTCTTGATCCATAAAAAACTGTGTCTCGTGTTTGTCTTATGATTTAGACTTTTAGTAGCTACTTGGAAAATCTTTGATATAAATTGGTCTGTTGGAAAAGTACACTAAGATATTTATGTTCTATACTATGTCAGTCTTAAAAGCAAAACCTTTCTAAGTAACCTAAGCTAGATGTTATATGAAATGTGTTTTGTTTAAGGAAAAAGAAGAATTTTGTCTTAAAGTAAAAGTAACAGTTCCAGAATAGTAAAAAAGAAATTGGTTATCTTTTGCCCTTCAAAATGCCTAGGTCAACTTAAACATATGTAGATGTCTCCCATGAGTCAAGAGAGAGAGGGTGGGACAAGATTAAGCCTCCCAAGCTCCCAGCCCCCAGTCTCCAAGGTCATGTAGCTCCAGGGAAGCTTTTGAAAGACGCTTTCCAACGAGGTGGTGACTCTTAAGACAAAAGATAAGAAAAATTGTTGCTTTGCTATAGTTATCAGAAATTGGGTGGATCCCAATCATAGGACTGTAAACAAGTTCTCTCTATTATAGGAGAACTCTAAAAAGTCAAAAAAATAGAAATCACAGTGAGACACACCTGAAGTGGCCTGGAAATATGTTTCTACTCGTGGCCAGGCGCTTAAGGTTATATCCATATCAATGAATTAGTCAGTTGAGCAGAGACTTCGTGATATTCAAAGCCAGTTGATAAAATCTTTAAGGGCTAAAATTAGACTGGGAAAATATGGGAACTAGTAAAACTTAACTGAAAATTAGAATATTTAAACAGACTTTCTTTCAGTTACTGTTACGTTTTATGATATACAGGCTTAAAATAATTCCCAAGACATTTTAGGTAACTTACTGATGTTAAATTGAGTTAATAAATAGTAGTCATAATTTAAGCTTATGTAATTTGGCTTTTTATGCCACAAGAGGAAGAATATATACATATTTTAGTATGCTAATGAGTATGTTCATTTTTGCCATTTAAAGGGAAGCACTATAAGAGGTATGCAACAAAGACAATGCTTAAGAGGTTTATTGAAAAAGAAATTTATTTGATATGGTCAAAAGTTTTATCCATCTGACTAAAGTTTAATGGTTTAATTTATAATTTATGAGATTTTTAGGAGCTTTAATGTTAAATAGCATATAAAACAAATAATTGAGTTTCTTGCTCTTAAAATAACAAGCTTTTCTTTGATTTCTGAGTTGAGGGTTAATTTATTCTTTGTGTAATCTGCCTCGAAGACAGAGGTTCCGTCTCTCATTAGAATAAGATTCCTGAGTGGAAAACCAAGCCACATGGCTTTAGAGAAAAAAAAAAAGCTAAGGTTTTTACACTTAAGATTTTTGGTTAAATAATTTAAATATTGTTTCACAGTGACCTATAATGAACTTCTGACAATTCTGAAACTTCATGGAAAGCCACAAACAAATTTTTATAAAGGAAAAGTGCTAAAAAGGTTTATTTAACATGTTATAAATCATACGGAATGTGTTATCAAAATCAAGAGACATGCCTGATTCTCGATGAGTTAAAACTTTTATGTTAGCATTTCCTCTTACGTTTTTGCCTAATATTAGACAGCGAATGCATAATATTATGTCATAATTTTATTATTATTTCTGTGTTGTTAAGTTGGTCACAGATTTTTTTTTTTGAATCTAGCATTGTCAAAGCCAACAGTTTGATTGAGGAATTCACATCATTTACCTATGAAGCTTTTTTTATTGCTATTCAGGTATTTAGAGACTTGTATATTCTTGGTATATCCTGACTATATGGTATTTTGTCTCAAAATTATTATGTATTATATCTGAAGTTCTTTAAAAATACAATTAATAGTTATATTCAGAAATATTTTTACCTAAAGTTTTTTTTTTTTTAACTGATTTTATTTGGCCTTTACGTTGCGCTTGTAATTAATTTCCATCGGGTCTTTCACTATTAAGAGTATTATTTTTATAATCATGGCCATATTAAGTTTTGTCATCTGCAGATAAGTTTTTACTTTGCTGATTTGCTGAAAACATTCGACCAAAATATCTCAACAAAAAAGGACTATATTGGATTTGCGAAAAAGACTGTGACTAAATCAAGATGTCCAGAACTCTTAGGCAGAAGCTGATCGGTTCACAGACTGGGGCTGATCCAAAAGCACGTGGAACAGAAATTAACTACACAGGACTGAGTAAACCAAAGGAAACTATCGGTTTTTAATGTGGGAATATTGCTGATGTTTGAAGGTCCTACTTTCTGTATATAAGAAATCATTTTCCTTTCTCCTAAATTATCTAACTAATGGGTTTAGATATTGTAACTCTTGAATCAGAAGTTCATGTTGGTGAACTTAGCAAAGTTGTAAATATTATAACCAGAGAGGTGTCTGAAATTTGAGCTATGATTTTACAAAATAGAACAGCATTAGATTTCCTGTTAGTTCTCTCAAGGAACAGTTTGTGCCTTAACAGATAAATGTTGCTGTATTTATATTAATACTCATCTGAGGTTTTGCAGAATGTAGTTGCTGTTGAGGCACATGGAAAACAGTCACTAATGTTGCTTATGTATAAACAAACACCTCATGAGATTTGTTTCCTTGATTCAAAGACCTTAGGGTCATGGTTTCATTGGTTATTTCAGGCAATTGGGTTAATATTATCGTTAGCATTTCTGTTTTATTTCCTAGTTTGCTGTATGGTGCCTGGGATCTTAAAAACTAGATAACGCCCAATTACCATTTATTAAACTTTTTTGATAAAAGATTCTATAGCAAGATCATGATCCAAAGGAAAGAATGAGGAGAGAGTTGTATGTAATCCTCCTGGAATCCAGATTTCTGGCTTTCATGGAGGTTGGGGTACCCCGCACAGGCCATCGTCTTTGTGTCCTTTTGAACCTCGAATTTTGGGAAAAAAAAACTGGTTCCTGAAGGCACTTTGGAGTCAAACAATAGTCCAGATAAACTAGTTAGACCATTTTGCTCTGGGAGTTGTGCTCTTTTTTTTTTTTAAGAATTCAGTCTGTTTTAGGAAACTAACTTCAAACATCAGACTGAGAGTTATGTTTAGGGTAAATCAGTAATCAGTTTAATCAGTCTTCAAGACAGTGTTGTATGAAATACCTGTCTAACGTTTGTAACCAAACTCTCACCCTCTTACTATACAGAAAATTACATATCTTAAAGACACCAGGTTCTCAGAAGAGATCGACCTCATGGCTCAGACTCCATTTTGTCTTAGGTTCCACTTCTGCTTCAGAGAAAGTGACCCATGATTGTTAATAGGTAAACCAAGGAGGGGCAGTTTGCCCTTGGGAAGAACACTTAGTATACAGGAGAGGTCCATCCTGTATTACTTGCTAACCATTAATTCTCTAATGAAAACTTTGTTGTCACGTGTAAATTTTTCTATAGTTTCTGTTTGCTCTAGGCAAACTTTGTGTGTTCCTTATGGATATATGTTTTTGTGTGGTAGATCCAACTGTACTAGTTTAGATGATCCTTTCCAACTGATAGTCAATTTATGTGAACAATTGCTTGTTTGGATTCCCGATGAATGTGTGGGCAGTGCACTTTGAGAACTTTAGGATTACCTTTAGAGATTCATGCTAATGATTCTCGTAAATACTGGGATGTTAACATTGTTACACATTGTAGAATGAGAGTCAGAAGAAAACTCATTGGTCCAACACTCAGGGTATGGTTGGTAGGGTTAATTCCTACTTATGGTATATTTGAAGTGGAGAAATCTTTAAGAAAATATATCAATCACTATGGGACAAATAGCAGATGAAGTTGCTAGAGGGGTGGAAGCACAATGGTCATCTCTGACCTCATTAAGCCAGGCTGACATGAGATGACAGAATAGCCTTAGATTTTTTTTTATTAGTCCAAGAAAGTGTAGTCTGTGCTGTAGACAAGATATACATAGAATTAGACAGCAACCTACTTGGTTACACATTGTAACACTCTTATAAACACCAGATTTGTTTGCTTGGTTACCATCAGGAATAAGTACATGGGCTAGATCACTACTGCAAGGAATAGTAATAGTCTGTATCCTGATAGTATTAGGCATAATAAAATTTATCCTCTATTGTCTTGTACACGTAAAAGGCAAAAGAAGGCCTCGGGCTAAAATGTTGATGTACATTGAGTCTGCTCACTTCACCAATGTGACTGATCCTGGTGAAGAACCAGATGGTATCCGGTGGAAAACCAGTACCGTGAGTTTAAAGAGCCTGCAATGGCCGCCATGTAGGAGCTCAACTAAGTCAGGTATTGATCTTCGATGTGTTGTCTCCAATCTCCGATCAAAAGGAGGGAATGATTTAGTAAATAATGTTGGAGATATTATTCCATGTCCTTAAGCATAGAAAAGGTGACCCAGCTGGAGCTGGGCTCAGGAGGGCTCACAAGGACTGGCAAGGACACATCAACTGGGCCCTGAGGTATAAAGATAATAGCTCAGATAGTCTTGGAAAATATCTTTTAGGGAACCTTTCACATAAAGCCAATCAAACAGAACACAAAAGACTTTTCACTCTTGTCTTTTTCTATTAGCATTTAGTGAATGGAAAATTTGTTAGACCAATGAAGATCCTCCTGACTGTCATTACTGAAACCTGTACCAAAGATTGTTAAGAAAGACAATTCAAAATGTAGGATCACAGTTTCTAGCCAATCTGTGAAAAGGTGAAGCTTTCAATGGTTTTGCCCATTTGCAATGTTAATATATACTGATAACTCTGTAATGATCTTTGGCTGTGGCAACATGCTTGTCTGTTTTCCCACTCTGTCTGTTCTGTGATATTTCCTTGGACTTGGGCAGACATGGCTCTGGTAGCATGGTTGTCTGCTTCCTACTTTTGCCTTTTTGAATATATGCCGAATAAAACTTTCTTTTTGCTTTACAAAAAAAAAAAAAAAAAAAAAAAAGGAGCAAAGCTGGCCTTTATATTTGCCCTTGAAATTACTTTTACTGATGGTCTTTATTTCTTCACACAGCTTCAAGTTACCCTCTAGCGTCTTCTTTCGAATGGGAGCACTACTTTAGCATTGACCCTGGTGTCTCAATCACTCTCTTTTGCCCTGTGTGCCATGGGCTCCTTGGTTCATTTTGCAATGCCTCGGGCTGTACCTGCCACTCCTTCATCCTGAGTGACCTTGGAGATGGACAAAATGGATACAAATGCTGTGCTTTAGTCCTTTGGGTTGACACTTGACTGATTCAAACAGGCAAGCACCATACTTTGTTAACAAGGTGGGCTCTGCGCACTCCAGAACCAAGATTCCAAGCTGGAAACATGGCTGCCACTTCAAGCTGGCTGCCAAGCAGAGGTAGGTGGTGCTCAAGCCAGCGTCAAGAAAAGTCTCAGAGTCTAACAAACCTTCGCCAGTCTACTGGGATCCCCAAACTGGTCACCAGAGTTCCAACAACGCCAGTACCATCATTTTCTCTCCCCCTCCCCACCCCGTGGGAGGATGGGAATGTGGAACTTCTTACTCTGCTGTCTTGGTTCCAGTTCTATTGTTATTGTTCTTATTATCTGGAACTGTGCTGTCCAACAGGGTAGCCACTAGCAACAGGTAGTTCTTAAGTTTAAAATAAAAATATTTAAAAAATTAAAAAATTAGTTCCTTCCTCATGCTAGCCACATTTTAAGTACTCAGTAGCCACATGTGACTAATGGCTACCATACTGAGAACTCAGATATAGAATGTTACCATCATCACAGAAAGTTCTACTGGAAAGCGCTGGTCTAGAGACTGGAACCCTACGTGGTTAGTTACGTGGTTAATTACATGGTTAGTTACATGGTTAGTGGTTATGGAAGGTCACCAACCTTGGGTTTGGAAACCCTGAAGAGCCTAGATGGCTGCTCAGCATTGGGCAGTGGATCCTGAGACCTCAGTTTGCTAAACCATTTCTAACGGGGATCGCAATTTGTAGTTACAGCATATCCCTAAGTTCCTTGCATAGGGTGATGAGCCATATGGGCGGTAAGACGCATAAAGCAGAACTCAGGGCTACTCACCAAATTGCCAAGCTGGTCACTTTGCTCTGATGTTTCACTTGGTTCTGATGGACTGGTGGAATCTTCAAGATCAGCTCCTTCATTTACTCTTTCATGCAGGTATGTGGAGCTTGCTTCATCTCCAGACAGTTCCTCAGGACTGAAATCCATATCACTGTCGAATACTGAACTGATTTTCACTTCAGGGGATTCGACTTCCACTTCAAATTCAACTTCCACATCAGATTTGACTCCTCCTTGGGATGCGTCTTCCCCTTGGGTTATGCCTTCCTCTTGGGATGTGCCTTCCCCTTGGGATGCGCCTTCCCCTTGGGATGCATTTTCCCCTTGGGTTGCATCCTGCCCATCAGTTGCGACTTCTCCATCGGTTGCAACTTCTCCTTGGGTTGTGATTTCCCCTTTAGAGTCCTCTGTAACACCAAGACGTTCTTCACTTTTCTGATCATGGCTATCCTCTAGTGGTAAGACCTGTAGCAGTATGGCAGAGAAGTAAGTCAGAAAAAAGAACTCCAAAGAATCTAGTGAGGTTTTATTCTAAATGGTGTAATTAGACTGATGGGAAAACTGCATGTATGCTCTTATGAACATCACTAAGAGACAATGTCTCATGCTTTTACTTATCTGGGTTTTTTTTTTTTTTTTGGCAATAATTTTGCACCTTTCATTACAGGAAATGAGTTCTGAAAAATTCAGGGCAATCCAAGCGTAGACTATCCATGGCATTCCTGACTAGTGGCCAACATTTCAGAATAGGGTGTACGTAAAATGAGTTTCTCTGCAGCTGAACGAGTTTATTCTAGTGCAGGGTGATAGGATCATACAATTTACTTGATAGGTCCTTACTGTTTTGAATTGCTATCAACACAAGCCCAGAATAAATCTCTAGGCTTTGAATTGGTTCATTGGATTTGAACCCCTGTTGAGAATTTGCATTTTCACCCCAGATGTACTGAATCAGAATCTACAGTTTAACAAGATCCCCAGGTGATTCTTATGTATAATAAATTTTGAGACCCAGTGCTCTACTAGTAGTTCTCAGAATTGGTCGCTAACTAGCAGCGTTAGCATAGCCTGGGAACTTGTTAGACATGCAAATTCTCAGCGGGGGTTTGAACTGGAACCAACCAGTTGAAGCCCAAAATCTTCCCACGTGCAGCCTTACCCTGTCGCCTTCATTATTTTGTTCCTCCTCTCCTTCAGAAGTGGAGCCGCCTTCTGGGTGAGACCTGGTTTCGGAGAAACAATTTCACAGTTTAAAATCATAGCTCCCTGCCGCCCCACATTTATCACCTCTTGAAATTCTGTGGGTCTGGTTATTGTTGATTACCTGCCTCCCCTCTAGGCTGCCGGCTCCATGGCTTTTTCACATTTGTTACTGGGGCCACAAAGTAGTAGCCCCATGAATGAATGAAAAACACAGTTACTGAAAAATTAAAGAAACTGTACAATTAGATTAAGTGAAGCCAGAAAAGTCACCTTAAATATAGACGTGTGTCTGTGACAAGGCTGGGGAAAATACAAAGTATAAGAAAGTTGCAAAAAAAGGACAAATACTCTAGAAACTTTCCGTTCTTTTTTCTGTAATTTAGATAGTACAAGAATGCCATGATTTACGTTTAAAATTTTTTTCTAATTAAAAATATAAGCTCATTGTAAAAAGAAAAGGTCAAGCTAATACAGAAATGTGTGGCACAATGAATGTCCCTTGTGACTTTTCCTCCCCTTTCCCAACATAACCAGTGAAAACAGTGGGACAGTCAGGTGTATATTCTTTAAAAATATTTTCTATGTATTTAAACACACACACACATATATATATTCACATACATGAATACATATATTACACACACCAAATTATTTATATATATATATATATATATAAGTATATATATATATATAGTTGTTAGGTGCTATCGAGTTGATTCTGACTCACATCAACCCGATGTACAACAGAACGAAACGTTCCCCAGTCCTACGCCATCCTCATGATCACTGTTATGCTTGAGCCTATTGTTGCAGCCACTGCGTCAGTCCATCTCACTGAAGGTCTTCCTCTTTTTTGCTGACCCTCTACTTTACTAAGCATGATGTCCTTCTCCAGGGACTGGTCCCTCCCAATAACATGTCCAAAGTATGTGAGACGAAGTCTCACCATCCTTACTTCTAAGGAGCATTCTGGCTGTACTTCTTCCAATATGTGTACAAATTTACTGTTAGGTTCCATGGAGTTGATTCAAACTCCTAGCGACCGCATGTGACAGAGTAGAACTGCCCCACAGGGTTTTCTAGGCTGTGATATTTATGCGAGCAGATGGCCAGGTCTTTCTCCTGCAGATTCACTGAGTGAGTTTGAACTGCCAGCCTTTCAGTTAGCAAGCAGCTCAATGCTTACAAATTAGATAAAAACATGTATACACCAAAGTGGATCACACTATACACATACATGCCAAACTATATATAATATATATATCACAGATATATATATTATATACCAAGGAAAGCCTGGTGGTGTAGTGGTTAAGAGCTATGGCTGCTAACCCAAAGGTCGGCAGTTCGAATCCACTAGGCGCTCCTTGGAAACTCTGGGGCAGTTCTACTCTGTCCTATAGGGTCGCTATGAGTTGGAATCGACTCCACGGCGGTAGGTTTTTGGGTATATATACCAAGTAGATCACACTATAGTGTTCTGCTTCTAGTCTTTTTATTTACTGTAACTTGTTCGTCTTTCCATATCAGTACACAAAGACCTATCTTAAAAACAAAAACAGAAGTATCTGAGGTAAAAAAGGTCATATTCTTTAAAATAGAATTTCTCTCCTTTCTAAGAGACAAGAGGCCTCGGGGCAGGGATCTTTATCAAACTCCAAGTATATTGTGCTCTACACATTCACAGGAGTCGCGGGCATCCTCCCCCCACCCCCCCACCCCGCCATTACCACCCAGCTCGGTGAGGCGGGTTAGGAACTGTCCTGCCAGGAGGGAGCCTGGGAGCTGGGCTGGTCGAGGCGTACCCGGTGCACCCCGCTGCGAGCGCTCCACCAGCGCTGCGGCTGGGAAGCAGGCACCAAGCCTACTGGTTGCCATGGTTACTACGGGCTCCCGCGTCCCGGGTTTGGGAGAGAGTTGGGCGCTGGGAGTGAGAGGAGAGGGTGGGTGGGAAGGAGGACAAAGGGAAGTAGGTGAGCAGGGAGAAGGGCCGCGCGGGCGGTGTGGACGGAGGGGGACGGGCTCCCAAAGTGGGGCGGGAAGAGACAGAGGTGGGGGAAAGGGGCATGGGAGAGGCGGGCCGAGAGGGGCTAGGAAGGGAGACATGAGGTCACCCCAGGCACTGACGGCCGATGAGAGCGGCCTGGGCCCCCTCACCACCTAGACCAGCTCTCCACCCCGGCCCCGCTCACCCTCCGGCCGGGTCGCCGGCCTCGGCCATCTTTCCGTCGCTAGGCAACGCCGTCAACATCCGGCGGGTGGCGGGGACCGGGCGCGCGGGGAGGGCGGGGCGGCCGGGGGACGCGGGGCGCAGCCGGCCATTGTGCCATTGATACCCACGGAAAAACGCATAGAACACAAAGTGCATCTATACAGATACATTAAAGAGAAATAGCTATGTCTCCGTGTCCGCGCTCTGCCCCGCTTGGACTCAGTTTCTGTAGAGCGAGAACAGTGTCCACGTGCGTCCGGCGGGGCAGTCCTGGAGCCACGGGGGTATGGCTGGGCACATGGGGACCCCGGGACAGCAGTGTTCCCCTAGGGGTGGCGGGTGTAGGTAGGACGAGCGGACGGCTCTGAGCCAGCTGCACCCTTGGGTGGGCCGGGACCCGCGAGGTGCGCCCGGGTCTCGGTCCCCGCGCCCAGTGCCAGCTCATGTATCCTCGGGACCTGGGGACTCGGGCGCCCTCCCCAGGTGACCGCTGGGAGAAGGGGTGCCCAGCGGCCTCCGGTGCACGTCTTTCCCTTCCCACCGCAAAGACACAAAATAAAGACGTCGGCAAGGGAGAGCGCGCACGTGCAGCGTCCCAGGGGCTCTGCTCAATTGCGGGGGCTCCGGGATCCCTTCGGGGCCAGAGTCCCGGGGCGGGAGGCGAGGCCGGGGAGTGGGACGCGACAGGGCTGGGGGCCGGGGCCAGGCGGAGGAGAGTTGGGGAGCGGGGAGCCGGGGGC
>NW_004443964.1:2839113-2846539 GCF_000243295.1 Trichechus manatus latirostris
GGCGGAGACAGGGTCGGGGGCGCGTGGCGCGTGGGCCTGCAGCGGCGGGCCGAGGAGGGCCGGGGTCCGGTCGCAGCCCCAAGCGGTCCAGGGCCCTAAGAAGGAGCGCAGGTGGCGCGAGGGGACTCAGGTCACCCAGGGGGATCCTGGGGATCCCCTCCGGGGCGGTGCGGGCGCCCCGGGCCGGGAGTAGGCCCAGTTCGGGGGAGACTCGGTCCCCGCCTGCCTAGAGCCGTGGACCCGAGAACTTGCAGTCTTTGTCTGGCTGGATTGTGAGAGCACGCGAACCGGAACTTGTGGGAAGCCGGCATTTGTGGACACAGCACCCTAAGTCTGCTTCCACCGCAGAGGCGCCCGCGCTCACAGCCTTCCCGGGCGTTTAGGTTGGGGGGTCTAGGCTGTTGAAGGGCCAGATGTCCGCAAACTCACTTCATTACGGCCTGCGCTCTTCTCCCTGGGTATTTCCTTGAGAAAAGAAAAAGGCAATTTAAGGTTGCTAAAAATAGCCCTAGGAAACCTGCCAGAAGGCAGCGAATCTTGAAATCCTGTTATTCCCACACTCGGAAGTTGGTGTCATATGTTGGCCACAATCGAGTTCAGATCCGATTAGAAATAGAAAACGACATAATGGAAAGTTGAGTCTCTCATTGCGGGTGGTGGAGTTTGTTTTCCTACCTCGGTCCAGTTCCTAGGACTTGATCCTGGCACTCTACTGTCTTTACCGCCTGAAGGCACCTGGTTCCTTTATATGGAAAGAAGAGGGAAGGGGTTCTCAAAAATGGCTGTGATCACACATGTTGTCGTGTGGTTGGGGCAGACGCTGAGACTCGAGAATTCCATTCCAAATCGGTCGCCGATTGATTAGGGAACTTTTTAGAATCTGTGCTTTTATTTTAGAAATTCCTCATTATGTTAGAATTGATTAGTGAGTATTAAGCACGTTTAAGAGCCATGAAAGCTTTTGCAAACAAAGGATTATTAAAGGGAGGTGTGCCTTTTAGTATTAACCAGGAACTTCGTGTTGCGTGCTAAGTGTTGCTATTGTGTTTTATGTGGCACTTTTTTGTATATGAGTGTTTATGGTGAGCAAAGGGTCTCAGAATACGGCTAAGGAAAGTTCTTGCCAGTGGAATTCTTTAACCCTCTAGCAATTATGGTTATCGTCTAAATAGCTCCTGATTATCATGCATCAATTCCCTGCCATTATGCCCATTGTACAGATGGCAACACTGAGGCTTAGAGAAGTAAAGTCCCCAAGTTCATGCAGCTATGAGTGACAGAAACCAAAAACCAGTTGCCATCAAGTTGATCCTGACTCATAGAGACCCTGTGCGTGTCAGAGTAGAATGTGTTCCTCAGGGTTTTCAATGGCTTGATATTTTCTGAAGTAGATTGCCAAGCCTTTCTTCTGATGTGCCCAGAGGGTTGTCTCAAACTGATCATTTCAGTGAGCAGCTGAGCACTTAACTGTTTGTGCCACCCAGGGAGTGACAGAATTAGGTCTTAAGCCCAGGGTGTTCCAGCTCCAGAGCCCGCCCCTTAAAACCACTATACCACAGTGTCTCCCGATTGTAACCAGATCCTGTCAGTCACTTACACACATTCCCCCTGCCCCCCCTTTTCAGACAAGGCAGTGTGGTTCACGCAGCCAAGTGATTCTGAAGAATGCAAGGGAGTGGGGACTGATTCCAGTGGTTGAGAGCTGGGCTGCTAACCAAAAGGTCAGCAGTTCGAATCCACCAGCTGCTCCTTGGAAACCCTATGGGGCAGTTCTACTCTGTCCTATAGGGTTGCTATGAGTCAGAATCGACTCGATGGCAGTGGGTTTGGGTTTTGTTTTTTTTACTAGCTACTAATATCCGGAATCAACTCAACAGTGTCGGGTTTCATACCAGCTCAGGCTCCAGTGTGAGGAAGGGTATTTGAGAAGACAGCCGTTGAGTTTACAGATCAAAAAACCAAACCCGTTGCCATCAAGTTGATTCCGACTCATAGCGACCCTATAGGACAGAGTAGAACTGCCTTCTAGGGTTGCCAAGGCTGTAAATCTTTATGGAAGCAGACTGGCATGTCTTTCTCCTGCAGAGTGGCTGGTAGGTTCGAACTGCCAACCTTTCAGCTAACAGCTGAGTACTTAACTACAGTGCCACCAAGGCTCCATTGAGTTCACATAACCTACCTATAACTGGGCTGGCCTGTCTACCCCTGATTTTGGGTTGCACGGTGCAGTGGTTAAGAACGTGGCCTCCAAAGGTAGACACTGCCTGGGCTCAAATCCCAACCCTGGTATGTGGTCCTTACTTAATTTCTTTGTGCATTAGTTTCCCCATCTGTAAAATGGGGTTAATACTACAACCTCCCTCAGAGGCTTGTTAGGAGCCTCCAGTGCCTGGTACGTGTCAGAGCTGTTATTACTTCACATTTTTATTATTATTAGTGACCATCGCTGGAATTTTTCGCATTTAGCCAGGTTGGTAAAAACGTTTTGGCTTTGTTTTTTGACTCCTTGTCTGTAGTCCATCAGGTGGAAAGCTGATCATAGGCAGATGTGGAATCTGCCCTTTAGAAATATTTACCCTCTACCCTTCATAGGAGGAGCTCTGGTGGTGCAGCGATTAAGTGCTCAGCTACTAACCGACAGGCGGGTGTTTGAACCCACCACACACTCCGCGGGAGAAAGATGTGGCAGTCTGCTTCCATAAAGATTTACAGCCTTAGAAACCCTATGGGCAGTTCTACTCTGTCCTATAGGGTAGCTGGGAGTTGGAATGGACTCCACATGGTAACAGATTTGCTTTTTTTTTGGGGGGGGGTTACCCCTTGTAGGAGGGGAGCCCTCGTGGCACAGTGGTTGAGAGCTACAACTGCTAACCAGAAGGGCGGCAGTTCAAATCCACCAGCAGCTCCTTGGAAACCCTATGGGGCAGTTGTGCTCGGTCCTGTAGGGTTGCTATGAGTCGGAATCGACTCGAGGGCAATGGGTTTCTTTCTTTTTGTAGGAGGAGCCCTGGTGCACAGTGGTTAAGTGCCGGGGCCCAGGGCCTGCCGGGCTGCTTGCCAACATGACAGGATTTTAGCTTGTCTGCGGTGGCTGAGGGACCCCAGTGTTTTCCACAGCCCGGAGTCTTCTCCTCGTTGCCCTGAGTAGCTACTTTGTTTAGTACAATGTTGCAGTGTGGAGTTGGATGGCTCTTGTAGCAGCAGAGGTTGATCTTGCTGATGTAGGTTGTATCATCGCACGTGTACTCCCTAGTATTTGTATTATATTGCTGCCCATGGATGAGGCCAATGCAAGGAAAGAAAGCACAGCTTTGCCCTCTTTTCCCCCAAAGATGGGGAAATGATGTAGAAACTGTTCTCCCATTCACTTCAGTGGTGGCGGTTTTCATTTCTGTTGACCACCAGCCCGCCCTCCAGGCACCTGGTCTTGCAGTTCTAATAAATCTGCTCGTTGGAGCTGCTGGGGAGATCTGATCTGAAGCAGGTCCTTTGGAAGCTGTCTTTGGTCTTAAGTAACCACCCTGTAGGGAGAACGAAATCCTGCCAATCGAACACTGAGCTCGATTTCTGCCCTCAGCTGCTTCTGTTGTGTGGATAGCACAAGGGTCGCGACAGAAAGAACCCCAATCCGTTACCAATCAGAACACAGAGCTCTGGCTGAGCCTGGGGTGGGGTGGTCTGCGCAGGTGTTGAATATGGGTGTACCTGATGAGGGACCCCATGGCCTCACCTGGCTGCGATGCTGAGGTGGAGCGCTACCTTTTCCACCCCTACGCCGCTCGGCCCCTGGGGAAATCACGGTAACATCCCAGCACCTGGAGCCCGCGTCCATGCCAGTTCCCCCGCTCAGGTTCATGGCGGATTATCCAATAGGCAAGGTAAGCACGGTGCTTACCTTGCTTCCCAGATCATCTGTAGTGAACAATTTCACAGTTTTTTCACCACATCAAAGACTCTTCTTCTAGGTATGGCTGGTATCTGTCTCTCTTCCAACCCCACAGCACCTTCCTACAGAATCAGAGCCTCTTTTCAAATTTACAATCCCTGACAGGCACGGATGACCCAGTAAGCAAGGTAAGCACGGGCGTATTTGTGCTTACTGACTAATCTGTAGAGAAATGGTTTGCTACTGATGATCTGGTAAGCAGGGTAAGCACCGTGCTTACCTTCCCTGTTGGATAACCCGCCCCTGCTCCGGTTGGGGAGTTGGTTTAGTCAACAGTCTGATAGAGTTGCTCAGCACACTCCCTAGCCTTCTGGAGGCGGGAGAAGACACACTGACAGTCATTTGCCCCCTTCTTGCCTTTGATCTCTGTAACAAAAACTCTCCCTAAGCAAGACCCACTGGGTGGCTTTTGGGGTGCTGTCAGTGTCCCCTTTCCTGGGTTTTGTTTTGTGGCACCCATGCTGCTCCTTCTCTGTGGACAGTGAGAGCCTGTGGCTGTCAGCGTTTAGGAGTCCAGGGCACAACCCAAATGTCCCCATTCCTGTTCTGGGGTCAGTGGTTGACTTCCTGGCTGGACTTGTGTCTCCCCTTGCCCTTTGGATCTAGCCCCGGCCTCATCTTTAAGTTTAGTTTCTTCTCGCAGGCCCTGCCTCCTCAGCCCTTTTGGGGAACGACAGGATATTTATATTTGGCGGGACAGTGGTGCCCGCCGGCGGCAGATGCTTCCTCCTTGGATTTTCCAGGGAGAGGGTGACAGTCCTAGTGGTAACTGGGCAATTGGAAGAAGGGAGTCACAGCTAGGCAGCCACTCGGTTCCCCTTGCCCTCGTTTTTTAACTGTCTTTTCCAATTACAGCCTCTCAGAGGCCCCTTTCCCTATGGGAACTGACTCAAGGCTCCAGCACTCGGGTTTATGCCCTAAATCTTAAGCCAGTTGCTCTCAAGTCAACCCTGACTCATGACGACCTCATGTGTATCAGAGTAGAACTGTCCTCCATGGAGTTTCAATGGCTGATTTTTTTGGAGTAAATCACCGTGCCTTTCTTTTGAGGTGTCTCTGGGTGGACACGAACCTCCAACCTTTCAGTTAGCAGCCATGTGCGTTAAACCTCAGTTCTTCAGTTTTAAATACAAGTTGGCTGTCCGGTTCTCAGTTCTTCACGAGGCTCTGTCTGCAGCAGCCCTGTCTTCGGGATCCATCCTTACCCCTGTGAATCCAGAACTTGATGTCTGTGTGCGGCACATGCGTAACGATGCCACAACGTGAAGTTAAACACGATCGAGGGGAGAGTCACGTCAGCTGCCCACGTGTCTTACCCGGGTGACGAGATGGAAGGACCATCTGCCCTAAAGACAGGGTTCTGATTGGGGCTGCCTGCAGGACTCAGAGCACCTTCACCCGCAAAGCCTGGGGTTCCCAGAAGGATTGCGGGGCACATGCGTGGTGCTGGGGAGCGTGGGAATGAAGGTCAGGGAAGCTGGGGCCTCTGCGGGGTGTGTTAGCAGCAGCTGTTCCGTGGGAGGAAAGTGATCCTTGTTTGCCTGTATGCAGCTGTGTTTAACAAGGCAGAGCCTTGTCCCTGCTCTTTGTGGCTCGGGCTTTGAGGGCAAAGCAGATGAACTGGTTTCTGGAGGCCACGTGGCAGGTGACTGGAGCGCAGGGTGTTGGCCCCCAAGCAGTCTGACAGTGCCAAGGTTAGAGGGTGACCACTTGTGACCTTCATACTGCTGCTTGTCCCCCCAGGTGTCCAGTGCCCCCCAGCCCCCCACCTGGCTCTCCCCCAAACCCGCCGTGAGCAAGCTGCCACTGTTGGGCACGGGCTGCACCCCTCGGGTGTGTGGGGACTCCCAGCTCTGGGAGGCGTGAGGACTGTCTGCCTGGCTGACTGCCGCATCCCAGCTCTGAACCCAGGACAGAGGGACCAAACAAACGGCAGGCATAGTGCCTTTTACTGAGTGGCTTCAGGCTGTCCACTTCTGGATCTGCCTAGGAGGGCTCCGGACGAGACCTTTGCACCTTTGCTCCTGCTTGTTTTCTTGTTTGGAAGTCCTTCATACCAGGACAGGAAGTCAAGGCTTGGGGCAGAGGTGGCCTCACGGGGACACATGTTGGGTTTGGAGCATGGAGGTGTCCTCTGACCAGCTCGCTGCTCTCAACAGGGTCTCTCCTCTCCTTGGTCTGCGCCGTGTCAGCTACGGGATGCTTGCTCGGTGTGGGGTTAGACGGCCAGTGGGTGAGCAGATGGAAAGCCACACCGAGGCCTAGAAGTCAGCTGCTGACAGTGTCCAGGGCATGGTGGGGTTGGTGAGTCATGGCCCCCAAAATTGTCCCTGTCCCAATCCTGGAACCTACCACTAGGTTACGAGACATGACAAGGAGGAGTAAGGTTGTGGATGGAATTAAGCTTGCTAATCAACTGACCTTGAGGTGGGGAGATTACCCTGGATTATCTGGGTGGGTCCAATGTCATCACAAAACCATTGCCCTGGAGTCTACCCTGACTCATGGCAACCCCACGTGTGTCAGAGTAGAACTGCACTCCATAGGGATTTCAGTGGCTGATTTTTCAGAAGTAGATTACCAAGCCTTTCTTCTAAGGCACCTCTGGGTGGACTTGAACCTCCAATCTTTTGGTTAGCAGCCGAACATATTGACTGTTTGTGCTACCAGGGACCTCTGTAATCACAAGGGTCCCTAACCGTGGAAGAGGAGGCAGAAGAGAGAGGTGTGAGGTGAGAAGGACTCCACTAGCCATCGCTGGCTTTGAAGGTGGAGGAGGGGGCCCCAAGTCAAGGAATGTGGGTGGCCTCTAGAAGCTGGAAAAGACTAGGAAACAGATCCTCCCCTGGAGCCTCCAGCAGGAACACGGCCGTGCTGACACCTTGATTTTAGCCCAGTCGAGCCCGTTTCTGACTTTGACCTCCACGACTGTAGGATAATAAATTGGGGTTGTTTTAGGGCGTGAAGTTTGTGGGGCTTCGTTACAGCAGCCACAGGAAACAAATGCACGTGGAATGGAGCTGTGTTCTGAAGACGCAGAGGGGAGACTTGTGCCTTTTCTAAAGATTGTATGTTCTTTTTTATTATTATTTTATTGTGCTTTAGGTAAAAGTTTACAGAGTAAATTAGTTTCTCATTCAAAAATTTATACACAAATTGATTTGTGACATCGGTTGCAATCCCCACAATGTGACAGCACTCTCCCTTTAACCCCCCCAGGTTCCCTGTGTCCGTTTGTCCAGTTTTCCTGTCCCTTCCTGCCTTCTTGTCTTGCTTTTTGGAAGAGTTGCCCATTTAAAGGTTGTCAGTTTTTAATCCGTGTTTGCTCCTGTCTGGCTTTTCTGTGACTTTGTCTGCGTCTGGGAATACTCTCTCCTAGGGTCGTGGTTGTTGCTGTGTGCCACTGAATGGGTTCCGATTCACAGCGACCCTATTGGACAGAGTGGAAGTGCCCCCATAGGGTTTCCAAGCCTGTAATCT
>NW_004443964.1:2847351-2851939 GCF_000243295.1 Trichechus manatus latirostris
CCACACCCCAGGGAAACTCCCTTTACATTGGATCAGGGATGTGACCTGGGTAAGGGTGGTGTTACAATCCCACCCTAATCCTCTTTAACATAAAACTACAGTCACAAAATGGAGGCCAACCACACAATTCTGGGAATCATGGCCCAGCCAAACTGACACACACGTTTTTTGGGGGACATAATTCAATCCATGAGACTCCCTCTCTGTCTCCCTCCCTCCCTCTCCCCCTCCCTCTGCTTTTCTCTCTCCCTCCCCTCTCCATCCTTCCCTGTCTCTCCCCCTCCCTCTGTTTTTCTCTCTCCCTCCCTCCCTGTCCCCCCCCCCACCTTCTGCCCCTCTCTCTTTTTTGGGGGGGCTTTTCCTTTTCTGTAGTTTCTCAAATCCCCCCCACAGGCAGCTCCCCATACTCCACCCCCCTCAAAACCCCTCTCCCCCTGGAAGCGGAATTGAACTAACCTCATCGCCAGTTTCCCCACTCAGAGTGCTGAGAATGCAAGTTATCGAAGATCTCCTAGTTCTGACAGGGTTGCAGATTAACAGGCAGGACTCACGTGGAAGAGTTTCCTGTTTTATGAGCGTGCATATTTTTATATTTTTGCTGCGTGGAGGCCAAGTTGTTCTTTCCTTTCAAATTTCACAATGGCCTGTTTTGCACAAATCTGGCCCTACCCCGTAGTCTGCTGGCTGAAAACAGCACAGAATTCCCCTGGTCATCCGCTAGAGCTGATGTTGGCATTTTTATTTTATTATTTTAAAACTGTTACCCTTTGTTTTTTTTCGGTACACCCAAGCTGATGCACATTCTGGATTCTGACCTCATTCTGTCTCTGTCTTCGTCTGTGTGAACTGCCATGCTGGCACTGCCCTCCTTCCCCTTCACCCAGACAAAGCACCTGGAGCCATACTGGAGATGGCGTTCCGGTAGACGCATCATCGCAGGAACTTCTCAGAGATGTCTTGAACTCAGGGGCTTACAACCTGAAGTCAACAACACTGGCATGGACATGACTATTTTTGAAAAAAATCTTATTTTATTTTTTGTTGTTGTTGAGAATACACACAGCAGAACATACACCAATTCAACAATTTCTACAGGTACAATCCAGTGACACTGATCACATTCTTCAAGTTGTGCTACCATTCTCATCCTCCTTTTCTGAGTTGTTCCTCCCCCACTAACATAAACCCACTGCCCCCTAAATTTCCTATCTAATCTTTCAAGTTGCTATTGTCAATTGATCTCCTATAGATAGATCTTTAAAAGAACACAGTACTCAAGGCAAACATTCTTTACTAGTTAAGCTAAGCTATTGTTTGGTTTAAAGAAGACTTCAGGGGATATTTTTGATTTAAGATTTAAAGATCATCTCAGGGCAATAGTTTCAGGGCTTCATCCAGCCTGTGTGACTCCAGAAAATCTGGATTCCATGAGAATTTGAAATTCTGTTCTGCAGAATTTGATCAAAGAGTCCTCAGTTCAGTAATGGTAGCCGGGCATCATCCAGTTCTTCTGGTCTCATGGCAAAGGAGGCAGTTGTTCATGGACACAATTAGCCACACATTCCATTTCCTCCTCCTATTCCTGATTCTCCTTTCTCTGTTGTTCCAGGAAAATAGAGACAAATTGTTGTACCTTGAAAGGCCGTTTGCAAGCTTTTAAGACCCCAGGCACTATGCAATGAACTAGGAGGTGGAACAGAAGCACTGAACACATTATTGCCAGTTAACTGTGATGTCCCATCAAATCATGACCCTAAGCCTCCAAACCAAGGAACCAAATCCCATGAGGTGTTTGGTTATATATAAGCAGCCTCACTGCAGCTCCTTTTTTTTTTTTTTTTTGTTTGGTCGTTGTTGTAAATATATCTATCACACAATGCTCGCCAGTTCAACTTTTTGTGGGTGTAGAACTTATTGACAGCAATTGCATTAATCGGCTGTGCAACCCTACCCTCAATCAGTGTGATTTTCCATCACCGTAAACCAAAACTCAGCACCATAGCTATTCTTTTAAATAGACTTTATTTTTTTAGAGCAGAAAAATTGAACAGACAGTCCAGAGAGTTCCCATATGCTCCCCGCCCCTCTGTTTCTCCTACCACCACCATCTTGCATTCCTGTGACTTGACTATTTTGAAGTAAAAGTGCTAAGTGAATGCATTGGAGAAGAGTGAGTCCTATAGAGTGATCAGCTCTGTTTTTAGCAATTTCTCAATCTACCTTCATCTCCTGGGATTTGGGGAGAGAACTGTATTAAGATTACCAGGTGGTTTGAGCATCTTGGGTTACTATTTTGTTTCAATCCACTCTGAGTCCTTATTATAAACCAAAAACCAGACTTGTTGCTGTTGAGTTGATTCCAACTCATCAAGACCCTCTAGGACAGAGTAGAGCTGCCCTATAGAGTTTCCAAGGAGCAGCTGGTGGATTCAAACTGCTAACCTTTTGGTTAGCAGCCAAGCTCTTAACCACTGCACCACCAGGACTCCCAGTCCTTAATATAGATTGGAAAGTTAGAGATCTGTTCTTGCTACAGTTTTCTTTCAGCTCCTTTTGAAGTGTGTCTTTGTGTGTTTACTCATGCAAGATGGCATTTAAAGACTGTGGTAGGCAACTGGACTAAACCCAAAGCTAAGAAGTTTCCTGAATACAACCCAACACTTTGAGGAGCAGAGTGGCAAGGGTGGGGGTCTGGGGACCGTGGTTTCAGGGGACGTTTAGGTCAACTGGCATAACAAAGTTTTTTAAGAAAATGTTCTGCATCCTACTTCAGTGAGTGGCGTCTGGGGTCTTAAAAGCTAGCGAGTGACCAGACTTAATAGTCTGACTGAGACTGGAGGGACCCTGGAAGACATGACTTCCAGACTGTCTGTTAGCCCAGAACTAAAACCATTCCCGAGGCCAACTCTTCAAAGATTAGACTGGACTGTGGGACATAAAATGATACTTGTGAAGAGAGTGCTTCTTAGCTCAGGTAGATACAGGAGACTAAACAGGCAGCTCCTGTCCAGAGGTGAGATGAGAAGGCAAAAAGGGACAGGAGCTGGTTGAATGGACACGGGAAATCCAAGGTGGAAAGGAGGAGTGTGCTGTCACATTATAGGGAGAGCAGCTGGGGTCACATAACAATGTGTGTAAAAATTTTTGTATGAGAAACTGACTTGAAGTGTAAACTTTCACTTAAAGCACACACACAAAAAAGACTGTAGTAGGGAACCCCGCCTCTTTCCATGTTATAAAGGGGATAAGTTGTCTGGCCCATAGAAGGGGGCTTGGGCCTCTCCCCACCCCACTTTGGTAACTGGGCAGCCTGTCTGGAATCCAGCCTCCTGGTTGACCACAAGGACCAATTCTCTTTGTTCCCTACGATCCCTGTAGGAGACTGGGATCCCTGAGACCTTGGGTGTAGTCTGCTCTGTGCCCATGTGAGCAAGGATCATCAAGGTCGTGTTCTTGTGGACTCAAGGACACTAGGAAGGTCCCCCATTAGAACCTCCCATCTTTGCCAGGCTTTGCCTTGCTGCGGGTGGCCTGGGCTCACTGCCCAGGACCCTGACGCCCTCCTCCTCGAGAGCTTTCCCTCCACACACACTACCTGCCCCGAGTCCCTGCAAATCGAGTCCCTGCAAATCGGTGCTGGCGTCTGCCTTTTCCCTTAGGTCCCCTGGCGCCCTCAGCACAGGTATCAGGCCCTTGATTAACGCACGCCCCCCACCCCCCAGTCTCGTCTCCAGTTTTATGGGCCCCTCTGGGATGTCAAGACTGTTTCTGCCCTCTTCCATAATTTGAACTCCACCCCTGACCTCCTCCTATGTGGCACTCCCCACGGGACCTTCGAGCTCCCTGTTCCGTGTGCAGAGTTGGTGTGTGTCTGGACCTGTGGTGTAGAGGCAAGGACTTTGTAAGCGTGAGTGGAGGCGACTCCCCTTGCGTTCTGGGTCAGGGTTGGGGTTAGGCAAGCTGATCTACGCTGCGCCGGAATGAACGCGTCCCAGGGAGGGTTTCCACGTCCGTGTTTCCTGTCTTAGGATCAGACAAGATTGTGTCTGTGCAGAGGGGCCGGATGGCCACTGCAGGCTGCGTCCCGGGGGCTCGGGTTGCATGGAGGAGGGCTTGGGGTCTCATTTCGACCGGGGCCCTTGTCCTCCTAGGCAGACTGTTGGAGCCTGTGAACCGCTGGAGGGCTGAGCCGTGTGTGGCTTCCTGAAGTTTCGGCAGAAGGTCAAGAAAGCGCAGGGTGGGCAGAGGGATGGGCAGGCGAGCCAGTGGGGGGAGAGGAAGCCTCTGTGCACCCTGGCTGCTGTGATACACCTGGGCAGCACACCTCACCTGTGCCTCGTCTGTGCCAGTGACACTCCGGCCTGTCCTAGGCTGACAACGCCCTTCCCCAGATTCCCCTGACCTCTCCTGGGCAGACGACGCCCTTCCCCAGATTCCCCTGACCTCTCCTGGGCAGACAACACCCTTCCCCAGATTCCCCTGACCTCTCCTGGGCAGACAACGCCCCTCCCCAGATTCCCCTGACCTCTCCTGGGCAGACGACACCCCTCCCCAGATTCCCCTGACCTCTCCTGGGCAGACGACACCC
>NW_004443964.1:2852106-2858069 GCF_000243295.1 Trichechus manatus latirostris
CCCTGACCTCTCCTGGGCAGACGACACCCCTCCCCAGATTCCCCTGACCTCTCCTGGGCAGACGACACCCTTCCCCAGGCTTTCCCTGACCTGTCCTGGGCAGACGACGCCCTTCCCCAGACTTCCTCTGACCTCTCCTGGGCAGACGACTCCCCTCCCCAGATTTCCTCTGACCTCTTCTGGGCAGATGACGCCCTTCCCCAGGCTTTCCCTGACCTCTCCTGGGCAGACGACACCCCTCCCCAGCTTCCCCTGACCTCTCCTGGGCAGACGACACCCCTCCCCAGCGTCCCCTGGCCTCCCTCCAAGTGCCTTGCCCTCTCTGCCCACGGCAGGTGCGCAGGCTGACACCCAGTCCTGCCTTTTGCTTCTGCCCCAGTCTCTGCCCTTCACAGGGAAGTGGCCAGCAGCAGAGGGTTCAATTTTAGAAATGGGCCGAGAGAGGCCAGTGCGGCCTCCACCTTGGGAATCGATGAGGTGGGTTTGACAGTGGCCCCGAAGGGACTCTGCCTCCCACCAAGGGGTTCTGCTCGCAGGAATTTGGAGGTGGAGGAGGAGCGCTGGTCTCACACCTCTGCTTCTTCATCCGTGACGGAGGCCATGGGACACTGGTACAGATCAGCCCTGGACTGCATGGTCCTGGGTTCACAGGGACACCCAAGGGGCAGGGACAGCATGCAGGACAAGCAGAGTCTGCCCGAGCCCAGGACCAGGCAGTGTGCAGAAGCCTGCACGGGGGTTTTCTGAGGGTGTCTGGGTAAGGGGTGTTTTCTGGGCCTGCTCCTCACACCCGTCAGTGTGGGGCTCTTGATGGCGTCGGTTCTGATCCTGGTGGAGCCCACGTCCTGGAACGAGCCACAGCTCCTGCTGTCCCAGTGGCATGTGGCCGGATCACGTTCATCACCATGGTGACAGATGAGCGCATGGGGGGGCAAGTGCTCTGCAGCCCTGGATCCACCTCGCCTGGCTCCCCCCCGCCCCAGTCCTGTTCAACATCCACTGGGTGACAAGTGGCAGGGGGGACCTGCAGCGGCTGACGTGTGATTAATCTGTTCTATTGGAGAACAGTCAAAGCTGATGACCACACAGCAGAGACATCAGAAAGCCTGGATTGTTTCCTGTGGAAGAGCGGCCTGGCTTCTCTGCCTTCAGGGCGGGAGGGGGGCAGTAGGCCAATGGTCCCCAGTCTCAGCTGGGGGACAGTAAATCAATGGCTCACAATCTCAGCTGGGGGAAGGGTGGGGAGTAGTAGATCAGTGGTCCCAGTCTCAGCTGTGGGAGGGTGGGAGGGGAGTAGGTCAGTGGTCCCAGCCTTAGTTGCAGGGCAGGGGGAGTAGGTCAGTGGTTCCCAATCTCAGCTGATGATGGAGTCTCCTGGGAGTGCCCCACCCTCGGCCTACTGGGCCAAAAGTCCTACGATTTGTCTACTCTGTATCTTTACGGTTCCCCAAGCAATTCTGATGACCAGCCCGTTTGGGGGCCCACGGCACCAGATGATTTTCTTGGCTAAATATTGGCGCCATCTGGGCTCCATGCTGGTCTTCGTCATTTAGCAAAGCCATGCCTTCCTTCTTCGGTCCAGGTCCTGGCGTGGGCCCTGTCCAACTCCGACTCACCGATGGCATCGCTCCTGAGCTCTGCGCCCCCACTCACTCTCAGTCCACGGGGGCTGCTGGCAGCTCTCGCTGGGACTCTTCCTTTCCTCTCTTCTGACAGAGAGGGTCACACAAAGGTGTCTTTCCAGCCTCTAGTACACAAGCTGGGAAGAGAGCGATGGAACTGCCAGATTAGGGGCTGCCCATGTGGGCTACAGAACTGAGTGGACATTCATCTCGAGTGGTGAGCCCAGCCTTCTGACTGTGTGTCTGTCTTTCTTACTAGGAGGTGGAAGATGTGATGGTGGAGTTGGGGGCTGGGAGGAGTGCTCCAGTGGAGCAAGAGTGGGTGGGCCAAGGAGAGCAGCCCCATTCCAAATCCACGCCCTGAGCCCCAGCGCTTGGCAGCCACAGCCCCATGTAGTGAGCGGACTAAAGGCAGGCAAGAAGGCCCTGCAATGACCCAGGGGAGTGAGGCATCTGGACAAATGGACCTGAGTCTTAAATAAATAGCAGCACACCATGGCCATCTCTAAATAGTAGCAAAATAGGGTAGGAGAGGGGGTTTGAAGGAGAGATACCTGCAGGATGGGGCAATGTGGGCAGGGCAGGGCCTTTGGAGAGCTGGGTCTGTTTTGCCTCTGGCTGTAATGCGAAATCTGAGATCTTGGGCCCTGGAACTGCTGGAAAATGAGGAGGGATGGCTGGCTTGGGGTGCAGCCACCTCCCACGAGCCAGTAAGGAGAGAGCCTTGTTTCTTGTGCGCCCGGCAGGGCTGCCTGCCCTAACAAGGGAGTCTATCCCGAATAAGGGGAGGGGCTGCTGTAACTGATAGTTTGAAAGGGCGTCCTGTGAACCCCTGGATTTTTGAAAAATAATTTTATTACTGGTGCTTTCCATGGGGTGTGGGGTGATTGCCTGGGGGAGGAAGTTAAAACTGCCCCACCTCCCTCTCCACTTGGGGCTGAACTGTGCCTGCTCTGAGAGTTGTTCTCCAGCTTGGATGGGGAGAACCCAGGATGTAACACGCGTTTGTTCTCACCTGTGCAGGGTGGGGGTGCTAAGACCGTGCAGCCCAGGAGGAAAGCCACAGCTAAATTTAAACTCCCCATAAAGCTTTAGATAACAAACAGCCCGCCTTTATTAAACTGTAATTGATTTCCCTACTTTTAACAGGCAAATAATTAAGTAAACAATAGAAACAAGAAATAGCAATAAAAACGACATAAACGTGCTCATTCGGTGCGCTGGCCCACGCTTTAGTGAAGCCTGTTGGGTCTTTTCTTATGAATGTATGCTTTTGAGTTTTTGAAATATCACAGATAGTTTACTAAATGCTTGAAACCATAAGAAAACTAGAAGAAAATATAAGCCAATGTTTAATGGATCTTTGGCTTGGGAAGGATTATAGAAACTGTACAAGTAATAACAGAAACACTAAGGAAAAATTACTATCAATTTGACTGCATAGAAGTTTAAAACTTCTGTACTTAAAAGCAGATAATGCAACAAAAAGCAAACAACAAATCAGGAAGAACGTACATGCAACAACAATAGCAAAGGATTATGGTCCTTGCTATATAAACAGTTCTTATATATCAGGAAGAATTCCAACACACCATGTCATGGGTTGAATTGTGTCTTCCCAAAATATGTGTCAACGTGGCTAGACCATGATTCCCAGTGTTGTGTGATTGTCCACCATTTTGTCACCTGATGTGATTTTCCTATGTGTTGTAAATTCTACCTCTGCGATATTAATGAGGTGGGATTAGCGGCAGTTATGTTAATGAGGCAGGACTCAATCTACTAGATTAAATTGTGTTTTAAGTCAATCTCTTTCGAGATATAAAGGAGAGAAGCAAACAGAGAGACGGGAACCTTATACCACTCAGAAAGCAATGCCAGGAGGTGAGCGCGTCCTTTGGATCTGGGATCCCTGCACTGAGAAGCTCCTAGACCAGGGAAAGATTGATGACAAAGACCTTCCCCCAGAGCCGACAGAGAGAGAAAGCCTTTCCCTAGACCTGGCACCCTGAATTCAGACTTCTAGCCTCCTAGAAGTGAGAGAATAAATTTCCCTTTGTTAAAGCGATCCACTTGTGGTGTTTCTGTTATAGCAGCACTAGGTGACTAAGACACCCCAGCAGAAAAATTGAGGAAGCACAGCAACGTACAATTCACAGGATGAGTACAGATATTTAATAAACATAGGACACTCTGATCAAGTGAACTGGTAATTGAAAAACCACTTTTCAATTACCAATTTGGCAGAGTAAATCCCTGCTGATTCTGGTGCCATTTTGGAGATCCATCAGTTCGCATTCTGTGTCAGGAGTCCAGCTTAGCTTCCCAGGGAAATAACCAGGAATCCCCAGGAATTATCCTAAGATAAAGATGAGGATTTCTATATAAAAATGTAGAGGTTTATTATTTAAATAACTGTTTGGGACCCAAATGTCCAACATTGATGACTGGCCCACCAATGGGGAATCTGTGTAATGCCTACAGCTATTAAGATGGAGGGTTTGCATTTTGAATTTTTAAATTCGTGAAAGACATGGGAAATATACATATGATATAACTAAAAACAGATATGGCATAATTCCCATGGCTTTTTTTCTTTCTTTTTTAAAAGATAAAAGACAGTAGAAAATACACCAAAATATTTTTGGATTGTGAGATTTAAGGGACGTATATTTTTCTTTATACTTCTCTGAACATGTTTTATAATTTTAAAAAAGTTTTAACCTTAAACCAAAAATATCCCCTGAAGTCTTCTTAAAACCAAACAATAGTTTAGTTTAATTAGTGAGGACTGTCTACTTTGAGCATTGTGCTTTTCTTTTTTTTTTTTAAGGAATATCACCAAAAACATAATTTGTAATTTTTGTGTGTGTGTACTTTAAGTGAAAGTTTACAATTCAAGTTAGTCTGTCATACAAAAATTTATACACACATTGTTATCTGACCCTAGTTGCTCTCCCTATACTGTGACAGCACACTCCGCCTTTCCACCCTGGATTTCCCGTGTCCATTCAACCAGCTCCTGACCCTCTCTGCCTTCTCGTCTCACCTCCAGACAGAAGCTGCCTATTTACTCTCACGTATCTACTTGAGCTAAGAAGCATGCTCTTCACGAGTATCATTTTATGTCCCATAGTCCAGTCTAATCTTTGTCTGAAGAGTAGGCCTCAGGAATGGTTTTAGTTTGGGGCTAACAGAGAGTCTAGGGGCCATCTTTTTGGGGTCCCTCCAGTCTCAATCAAACCATTAAGTTTGGTCTTTTTACTAGAATTTTGAGTTCTGCACCCCGCTTTTGTCCTGCTCCATCAGGGACTGTCTGTTGTGTTCCCTGTCAGGGCGGTCACTGGTGGTAGCCGGGCACCATCTAGTTCTTCTGGTCTCAGGCTGATGGAATCTCTGGCTTATGTGGTCCTTTCTGTTTCTTGGGCTGTTAACCTTCTGGTGTCTTTGGTGTTCTTCGCTCTCCTTTACTCCAGGTGGGTTGGGACCAATTGAAGCATTTTATTTTATTTATTTATTTAATTTTTTTTATTGTACTTTAGGTGAAGGTTTACAGAACAAATAGTTTCTCATTAAACTGTCAATCTGCATATTGTTTTATGACATTGGTTAACAATCCCACAACATATCAACACTCCCCCTTCTCCACCTTGGAGGACCTTTTTTTGGGGGGGAAATATACATAGCCAAAGATACACCATTTCAGAAATTTCTACATGTACAATTCAGTGACATCGGTTACATTCTTCCAGTTGTGCTGCTATTCTCACTATCCTTTTCCATAATATTCCATCACCATTACCTTCAACTCACTGGCCCCTAAGCTTCCCATCAAACCTTTGAAGTTAGTGTTGTCAGTTTGATCTCACACAGATAATTCCTTTTTTTTTGTACCTTAAATAAAGGTTTACAGAGCAAATAATTTCTCACTGCCTTATGACAATGGTTAACAACCCCTTGACATGTCAACAGTGTCCCTTCTCAACCTTGGGTTCCCTATCACCAGCTTTCTTGTCCCCTCCTGCCTTCTAGTCCTCATCCCTGCACTGCTGTGCCTCATTAGTCCCATTTTGTTTTATGGGGCTGTCCGGTCCCTGGCTGAATGGTAAACCTCTGGAATGACTTCACCGCTGAGCTACAAGGGTGTCCGGGGGCTGTACTCTTGGGGTTTCTCCAGTCTATCAGGCCAGTAAATCTGGTCTTTTTTTGTGAGTTAGAGTTTTGTTCTACATCCTTCTCCAACTCTGTCCAGGACCCTCTGTTGTGGTCCTGGTCAGGGCAATCAGTGGTGATAGCCAGGCACCATCTAGCTGTACTGGACTCAGTCTGGTGGAGGCCTTG
>NW_004443964.1:2859279-2861459 GCF_000243295.1 Trichechus manatus latirostris
TTTAGAAGATCCCAGTAGTCTAGCTTATCTTCTGGGGTTTGTATGTTGTTAGTTATGGTTGGTATCCTGTTAATGCCATGCATTAGGGCCTCAAGCATTGATCCGATTTTTTCTTCTATGAACTTTATAGTTTTTGGCTTCATATTTAGGTCTTTGATCCATTTTGAATTAGTTTTTGTATATGGTGTGAGGTATGGGTCCTGTTTCATTTTTTTGCAGATGGACATCCAGTTTTGCCAGCACCATTTGTTAAAACGACTGTCTTTTCTCCACTTGATGTTCTTTGGGCCCTTGTCGAAGATCAGGTGACCGTAGATGGATGGATTTACATCTGGGTTCTCAATTCTGTTCCACTGCTGAATGTGTCTGTCGTTGTACCAGTACCAGGCTGTTTTGACTATCATAGCTGTATCGGAGGTTCCGAGGTCAGGTAGTGCAGGTCCTTCTACTTTGTTCATCTTCTTCAATAGAGCTTTACTTATCCTGGGCTTCTTTCCTTTTCATATAAAGTTAATGATTAGTTTTTCCATCTCTTTAAAGAATGTTGTTGGTACTTGGATCGGGATTGCATTGTATTTGTAAATTGCTTTGGGCAGAATTGTCATTTTCACAATGTTGAATCTACCTGTCCATGAGCATGGTATGTTTTTCCATTTATGTAGATTCCTTTGGGTTTCTTGCAGTAGTGTTTTGTAGTTTTCTTTATATAGGTTTTTTACATCCCTGATTAGATTTATTCCTAAGTATTTTATTTTTTTAGGGGCTATTGTAAATGGTATTGCTTTCCTGATTTCCTTTTCATCGTTCTCTTTACTGGTGTATAGGAATCCAATGATTTTTTATGTTTATCTTGTATCCTGCCACTCTGCTGAATCTTTCTATTAGTTCCAGTGGTTTTCTTGTGGAGTCTTTAGGGTTTTCTATGTATAGTATCATACTGCAAACAGGGACAGTTTAACTTTCTCATTACCAATTTGTATGCCCTTTATTTCTTTTTCTTGCCTTATTGTTCTGGTTAGGACTTTCAGCACGATGTTAAATAAGAGTGGAGATAAAGGGCAAAATTGATGCATTTTAGATGGCTGCTCACTACCTTTTAAGACCCCAGATGCCACTCACCAAAGTGGGATGCAGAACGTTTTCTTAATACACTCTGTTATGCCATTTGACCTAGATATCCCTTGAAACCATGGTCCCCAGACCCCCACTCCTGCTACTCTGTCCCTGAAAGTGTTTGGTTGTATTCAGGAAACTTCTTAGCTTTGGTTTAGTCCAGTTGTGCTAACTTCCCCTGTAGTGTGTGTTGTCCTTCCCTTCACCTAAGATAATTCTTGTCTACTATCTAGCTAGTGAATACCCCTCTTCCTCCCTCCCCACTCTCGTAACCATCAAAGAATGTTTTCTTCTGTGTTTAAACCTTTTCTTGAGTTCTTATAATAGTGGTTTTATGCAATATTTGTCCTTTTGTGACTGGCTGTTTTCACTCAGCATAATGTCTTCCAGATTTCTCCATGTTAGAAGAGGTTTCATGGATTCATCGTTGTTCTTTATCGTTGCGTAGTATTCCATTGTGTAAATATACGGTAATTTGTTTATCCATTCACCCGTTGATGGGCACCTAGGTTGTCTATCGTGAACAGTGCTGCAATGAACATGGGTGTGCATGTATCTATTCATGTGACGGCTCTTATTTCTCTAGGATATATTCCAAGGAGTGGAATTGCTGGATCTTATGGTACTTCTATTTCTAGCTTTTAAAAAAAAAAAAAAAAACTTTAGATGAAGGTTTACAGAACAAATAGTTTCTCATTTATCAATTAGTACATATACTGTTTTATGACAATGGTTAGCAACCCCATGACATGTCAACACTGTCCCTTCTCAACCTTGGGCTCCCTATTACTAGTATTTCTAGCTTTTTAAAGAAGTGCCAAATCGATTTCCAAAGTGGTTGTACCATTTTACATTCCCACCAACAGTGTATAAGTGTTCCAGTCTCTTCACAATCTCTCCAACATTTATTATTTTGTGTTTTTTGGGTTAATGGTAGCCTTGTTGGGGTGAGATGGTATCTCATTGTAGTTTTGATTTGCATTTCTCTAAGGACGAATGATCGTGAGCATTTCCTCATGTGTCTGTTAGCAGCCTGAATGTCTTCTTTGGCGAAGTGCCTGTTCATA
>NW_004443964.1:2863494-2883620 GCF_000243295.1 Trichechus manatus latirostris
AAAGAACCAGCTTTTGGTCTTGTTAACTCTTTCAGTTGTTTTTCTATTCTCTATTTCATTTAATTCTGCTCTAATTCTTATTATTTCCTTTCTTCTGGCAGCTGAGGGCTTCTTTTGGTGCTCTCTTTTACTTGTTTGAGTAGGGTTAATGTTTTGATTTTGGCCCTTTCTTCTTTTTGGATGTGTGCATTTATTGCTATAAACTGACCTCTGAGCCCTTCTTTTGCTGTGTCCCAAAGGTTCTGGTAGGATGTGTTTTCATTGTCATTTGATTATGAATTTCTTTATTCCATCCTTAATTTCTTGTCTAACTCAGTAGTGCTTGCGCAAGGTGTTGTTCAGTTTCCAAGTGTTTGATTTTTTTCCTTGCTTTTTCTGCTATTGATTTCTACCTTTATGGCTTTATGGTCAGAGAAGATGTTTTGTAATATTTCGATGCTTTGGATTCTGTTAAGGCTTGCTTTTTGGCCTAATATGACCTAATATGACCACAGTCAATTCCGGAGAATGTTCCATGTGCGTTGGAAAACCTGTCGTTGGGTGTGTAAATATTTATTATAGTTATGTCCTCCTGGCTGTTTGGACTACTGTATAGTAGGTTCTAAAATCGGGTAGTGTGAGGCCTCCCACTTTGTTCTTCTTGAGTGATGCTTTACTTATCCAGGGCGTCTTCCCTTTCCATATGAAGTTGGTGATTTGTTCTTCCATCTCCTTAAAAAATGCTGCTGGAATTTGGATCGGGATTGCATTGTATCTGCAGATCGCTTTGGGTAGAATTGACATTTTCACAATGTTGAGTCTTCTATCCATGAGCAAGGTATGTTTTTCCACTTATGCAGGTCTCTTTTGGTTTCTTGCAGTAGTGTCTTGTAGTTTTCATTCTATAGGTCTTTTACATGTTCCAGCTGTTCTTCGTTTATTTCCCTCCTCTTTTTTTTCCTACTTTTGGATTAATAGTGTGGTTTTTATGACTCTGTGGCACAGTGGTTAAGAACTCAGCCGCTAACCAAAAAAGTTGGCAGTTTGAATCCACCAGCCGCTCCTTGGAAGCCGTGTGGGGCAGTTCTGCTCTGTCCTATACGGTCACTATGAGTCAGAATCGACTCAATGGCAACTGGATTGGCTTGTTAATGCGCTCAGCTGCTAACTGAGTGCTTGGAAAGTCGGGCCCTCCCAGAGGTGCCTCTGAAGACAGGCCTGGAGATCCACTTCTGAAATGTCACAGGCTTGAAACCCCTATGGAGCACAGTTCTCCTGTGCACACATCAATCGCCATGAGTCAGCGTCACTTCAGTGGCAAACGACAACATTTAACAGACATGACCTGACTAGTCAGAGGCATTGCTGTCTTTACAGGACAGTTACGGGACAGGACTGTCCTGTCCACTCAGGGGCCTGGGTGGAGTAGGAGCCAGAACTCTGCCTGGGGAGACAAAAGCTCACAGTCCACCCACAGACTCTGGGTTGTCTGAACCTCTTTTGTCATTTGTAAAACTGCGCTTCTAGTATGAATCGACAGGCTGTGAGGGTTCAAGTCTGATGATACCAGGGAAATGCTTTTCACACTTTTTGTTTTTTCTTTTTAACTGTACTTCAGGTGAAGGCTTACAGAACAAATAGTTTCTCATGAAACAGTAGTACACATATTGTTTTATGACACTGGTTAACAACCCCACAACATGTCAACCCTCTCCCGTCTCGACCTTTTTTTTTTTTTTTTTTGGTGAAAATATACATAGCCAAAGATACACCATTTCAAAAATTTCTACATGCACAGTTCAGTGACATCGACTACGCTCTTCCAATTGTGCTGCTATTCTCACTTTAGATGAAGGCTTACAGAATGAAACAGTTTCTCATTTAACAGTTAGTACCCATGTTGCCCTATGACAATGGTTAACAACCTCACAACACATCAACACTATCCTTACTCAACCTTGGGTTCCCTATCACCAGCTTTCCTGACCCTTCTGCCTTCTGGCCCTTGTCCCTGGACTGCTGTGCCTCATTAGTCCCATTTGGTTTTATGGGGCTGTCCACTCCCCGGCTGAACGGTGGACCTCGGAAATGACTTCACCACTGAGCTAAAAGGGTGTCTGGGGCTTTTCACACTTCTGTCTTACAATTCCCTTCAAAACTTCCAGCACATTCTTTTGATTATCTTCACTGGTAGCAAAACATCTTCACTGAAAGATGGGTTCGATTTTGGGGAACAGCCAAGAGTTGTTGCAGTCACGGCTGGTGATTAGAACGATCACACTAAGTAATACCATTTGAGGCTCAAGGGGAGGTGGGGGAGGTGGGCTCCAGCCTGCTTGTGTTTCACCTGATACAGAGGCCATGGGCCACACGTGGCCACTGCACACTGAAACGTGACTGGTCCAAAGGAGACATGCTGGGAGCGCAAAGCACACCGGATTTTGAAGACGTAAAAAACAGAAAACGTAAAAAACAGAAAACGTCACATTTCTGATTTTTTCATCCTGATTACATGCTGAAATGATAACATTTTGGATATATTAGGGTAAATAAAATATATTACGAAAGTTAATTTCACTTGTTTCTTTTCATTCCTTTTCATGTGGCTACCACAAAATTTAAAATGACAGATGTGGCCCACATTGTATTTCTGTTGCACAGCGATGTTCTAGAGGAAGGGGATTGGTTTTCGCATGCACCTTATTAACTGACCTTGCAACGCTTGAAAAAGAAAAAAGAAAACAGTTGCCACCAGGTGGACTCTGACTCACAGCAGCCCCATGTATGCAGAGTAGACTGTGTTCCATAGGGTTTTCATGGCTGTGACCTTTTGGAAGCAGATTGCCAGGCCTTTCTTCCAAGGTACCTCTGGGTGGGTTTGAACCCCCAATCTTTATGTTAGTAGCTGTGTGCTTAACTGTTTGCACCACCCAGGGACTCTGACATAACAAAACAAAACCCCTCTTTCCAAACAGTCATATTTACAGGTACGGGGGTTAGGATTTCCACATAACTTTTGAGGGGACACAATTCAATCCATAGCAGCTGGTCTTGACCCACAACCTGCAGTGTGAACAATGACTCTAGGATATTTCCTGAAAGTGGACTTTTTGGGTTGGGTGTCCTCAGTGGTGCAGATACAGCCGAATCACTCCTCTATCTCGTGGTAGACCCAGTGTGTGTGAGAGTTCCTGTATCCCTATATCTTTTCTGACGTGATATTTTTAGAATTAAAAAAATTTTTTTTCAATCTATTGGGTGTTGGGTTCTCATTTCCCAGATTGCTACTGAGGCTGGGTGTCTTTTTAATGTTTGTTAGCTCTTTGGTTTCCTTCTGTGAATTCCCCACTTGTCTATTGGGACATTGCTCCTTTTTGCAGTGAATTTGTGCGAGTTCTTTATATATGCTGCATACTAATCCTTTTGCTTCTAATTTACTTTTTAAAACAATTGCGTGTAAACTTGAGTCCTTCAAATATTTGCGTCTCACCCAATATGGAGGCCAGAGGCCACACGTGGCCAGTGCGCAGTGAAACATGACCGGTTCCTAGCTAATAGGAGCTATCAGTGTGTTTGGACGCCAAGGCTGGGCATTGGGAAGCAGAGAGCGTATAGGGTGGGTGGAAGCAGAGGCAGGGCTGGGAAGGATGGAAAGGAGAACCAGAACATTCCCCAGGAAGCACAGCAGTGGAGGTGAGAAGTTCAGGAAGGAAAGGCTTATTTGCATGGACACAGTGCTGAAAATTGAGCAAAGAGGAAGCCTGAAGGTTTTTATGAGATTGCTCTGGTGGCACGGGACTGGCGGTGTTTTGTTCTGTTATACACGGGGGCGACATGAGTCGGAGTTGACTTGATGGCAACAAACAATGGGGATGGGAACAGGATTCCTCTAGTCCAGTGGTTCTCAATGGAGGTGACTTTGCACCCCAGGGGACATTAGGCAGTATCTAGAGGGATTTTTGGTTGTCAGAAGGAGAGTGGAGATGGGACTGGCATCTAGTGGGCAGAGTCCAGGGATGCTACTAAACATCCTACAGTGCTGAGGACACCCCCACGCCCCACAGAGAACAGCCTGGCCCCGTTCTCTGGGTGCTGAGACTGAGGGTCCTGCTGGCTCTACACTGAGCCCTGCACTAGCAGGACCCTTCCCCTCGTTAGCCACCCTCCATCGTGTCCCTGCTGATGTCCTGCAGATGGTCCAGCCCTGGGCATGCCCACCCCAAGTCCATGGTCTTGGACCCAGGTGCATCTCCTCTCTGTGCCCCCAGCAGGTCTTGACGTGCCCCAGCTGGACCCACGTGTGCGGAGGATGGAAACACGCCCCTGGCAATGTCTCTGGGCCGCCTCCTCCGCCGGGCCTCCTCTAAAGCCTCGGACCTCCTGACGCTCACCCCCGGTGGCAACTGCGCGGGACGCCCCTCCTTCCTGGATGGCGAGGTCGTCTACTCCAAGAACAATGTCTGCGTGCACCCGCCTGAGGGGCTGCAGGGGCTGGGCGAGCACCACCCAGGTCAGTGGGGCACCGCCTGAGCCGGGGTCTGGAGCGCGGACGGCCTCGCTCGTCTCACTTCCTCTCTGGTGCTCACTTCCTTGCCTGTGAAGGGGTGGAAGGTGGAGGGACGGACAGAGAGCGCTGGGGAGTGATGGCCCCGAGGTGGCAGTCTGAGGGGATGACTTGGGGTGGGGGCGGTGGTCCAGGGGAGCAGTGCTCTCGAGCTTGATTCCTGATCTCAAAGCTGTGTGATTTGAGGGTGCCGAAACCCCAAAGGCCTCACACTCAAGTCACGCTCACACACAATTAGCTTATGTGCCCTGGGCTCTCCGACTTCTTTGGAAGCAGGTGTGGCAGTAAGGAGGTTCTGGGGTCACCCCCGAGCCAGGGCCCCGAGAGATGTGGCGGAGGGCGCTCCACTCCTGCAGAGAGGAGGCGGGCTGGGGGCTTGGTGAGACGGGCCCAGGAGTCGGGGTGTCCCAGAATGGCTCAGTTGTGCATTAGGAAGTGCCACCCCCCCCCAAATGGAGCACCCAGGAACCCAGAGGGCCCACTGGGTGACGTGGTGTCACTGACACCTGACTCGCCACTGGCCGTGGACACCTCGCTGTCCCGTCTGTCGGTGACCCAGGGTGTGATACGTGCACTCAACAAGCATCCTTAAAAAATGACCCCTTCTGACAGCACACACTACAGGGGAAGTCAGCACAACTGGACTGAACCAAAGCTAAGAAGTTCCCTGACTACAACCACTTCAAGGGACAGAGTAGCAGGGGCAGGGGTCTGAGGACCATGCTTTCAGGGGACATCTACGTCCATTAGCATGACAAAGGTTATTAAGAAAATGTTCTGCACCCTACTTTGGTAAGTGGCATCTGGGGTCTTAAAAGCCAGCGAGTGGTCATCTAAGATGCATCAATTGGTCCCAACCACCTAGAGTAAAGGAGAATGAAGAACATCATAGACACAAGGAAAATATTAGCCCAAGAGACAGAAAGGGCCACATAAACTGGAGCCTCCATCAGTCTGAGACCAGAAGAACTAGATGGTGCCCAGATATCACCAATGACTTCCCTGACAGAGAATACAACAGAGAGTCCCTGATGGAGCAGGAGAAAGGTAGGGTGCAGAACTCAAATTCTAGTAAGAAGACCAGACTTAATGGTCTGAAAGAGACTGGAGGAACCGCAGAAAGCATGGCCCCCAGATTCTCTGTCAACCCAGAACGAAAACGATCCCCAAGGCCAACTCTTCAGACAAAGATTAGACTGGACTATGGAACATAAAATGATACTCGTGAAGAGTGTGCTTCTTAGATCAAGCAGATACATGAGACTAAATGGGCAGCTCCTGTCTGGAGGTGAGATGAGAAGGCAGAGAGGGTCAGGAGCTGGTTGAATGGACACGGGAGATCCAGGGTGGAAAGGGGGAGTGTGCTGTCACAGTATAGGGAGAGCAATTAGGGTCACGTAACAATGTATGTATAAATTTTTGTATAAGAGACTAACTTGAATTGTAAACTTTCACTTAAACTACAACAGTTAAAAAAATAAAGACCCCTTCTTCCAAAAACTGCAATAAAAGAAACAAACAAAAAAAAAAAACCAAAAAAACAAAAAACACTCCAAGAGGGCCCAGGCTGACAGGAAAAGTCCAAACACTGCCATCTTGGATGTCTTCTTTTTGTGAAATAGAACAGAAGTCTCCACCTTCATCCCTCCTAACAATGCTGACCCAGGGGTGGGGGCTGGACAGCAGGCAGGACTTGGCTGTCGGATTGTGGGGATTGTGGACGGGATGGGGCAGGGGCTCTGAACACAAGGGCGGCCCCTCCCTACCCCACCCCTGTGCTGGGTGTTGCACAGGGACCCAGGCCCGGATCTGCTGGAATGGATCCCTCAGGAGGATCCCGCGCGGTCTGCCCCTGTGATGCATTCACGAAACAGGGCGGGGGCTCTACTGGAGACAAGCCGAGGGCCCGGCATGTCCGTGCCAGCCCGCCACCCTCCCTAACCACCATCCTCTGGGCTCTCACAGGGTATTTGTGCCTGTACACGGAGAAGGACGAGCTGCTGGGGGCCACCCTCATCCTCGCGTGGGTCCCCAACTCTCGGATCCAGAGGCAGGACGAGGAAGCTCTGCGCTACATCACCCCCGAGAGCTCCCCTGTGCGCAAGGCCCCCCGACCACGGGCCCGATGCACCCAGAGCTCCGGGGCCCCCCGTCAGGCCTCCCCCACGGAGCCCAGGCCGGCCCTGACCCCCAAGGATGAGGAGGACATCCTGGTGGTGGCCCAGAGCACCCGGGACGCTGTGCCCGGCAGCCCTTTGTTGGAAGACGGGGAGAAGCTGGCCCCAGACCTGGGCGTGGATGGTGGCCTCCCGGCCTTGCAGCCCACCCACAGCGACTCGGGCATCCTGTCCATGGTCAGCTCACAGGATGGGACCGAGGAGGGTCGGGAGCCACGGCCTGAGGCTGGAGAGGAGGAGGGCTCCCTGGAGCTGTCGGTCGAGGGCGTGAGCAGGGACAGCTCCTTTGACTCCGACTCCGACGCCTTCTCCTCGCCCTTCTGCCTCTCGCCCATCAGCGCCGCACTTGCTGAGAGCAGCAGCTCCGTATTTCTGGAAAGTGAAGGCAGGTGAGTTGCTTGGCGTTTGGCCTGGGGCTCCTGAGTGGGCCCCACGGGCCTGGCCTTGGGGTGTTGGGGGCATTGAGAAGGCCTGCCATTTGGCTTGCTGGCCCCGGGTCTCCCTAGGGCGGCAGAGGGGCTGCGCCACCATGCCCAAGGCAGGGGTCTCCACTCCAATCCCCGACTGAGGGCCAAACGGTTGCTGCCAGGTCCCACCGGCCTGTGAGCAAGGCCGAGCCCCTGGCCAGGCTTCCAGGGGTCCTGGGCACTACCGTATTTTTATGCAAATAGCGCTCACCTGCTACGTTTCTTTGCCAACTGCTCCCTCCCCCCGTGGGGTATTTTTTGTAAGCGCCGCCATGCCAATTGTTTTTACATGTTGCTGTTTAATAAAAACATTAGCATAGCGCACTTATGAAAATACCTTGCAGGGAGCAGGGACGGTTACACAAATACAAAAAAAAAAGGCATATTTGCCTAAAAATACGGTAATACTCTTATTACTGGGAGGCCTGGGAGTTGTGGGTACCCTATAGCCTCCAGGCGAATGCCTCGTAGGCCCAGGGAGTGGCCTTAGGGCGTATGGGGTGGCTGAGGCCCAGTGTTGCTGCTCGGTGTCCACCCCAGGCCCACGGCACACCCCCTGCAGCCTCGGCAGGCAAGTGGCCCAGCCCGCTGGATGCCGGGAACCTTAGCCTGTGTGTTCTGCCCTTCCCCTCTGTGGGGCCAGTGGACCAAGGCCCAGAGGGAATGCGGGCAGCGTTTGCCCTAGTTGGGGTAGCCATATGCTGCCCGGGGTACAGAGTGTCTGAACACGCTGGCCTGCTTGCTGGGAGGGGCAGGGTTGACCTGTGCCCTGCTTGGCCATCTGGGTCTGCCTGCCCTGATGGGGGAGGCTGCCGTGGCGTCATGGTGGCCACTACCCAGCATCACAGCGATCCTCCAGGCTCGGGTCCTCCGGAGGCGGGCACCCCAATGCTGCTAACCACGGGTTGCAGCAGCTCACCAGACAGAGGAAGCGCCCGATGGGGGTCACATCTGACTTCCACCGGCCCTTCCTGTGGCTCCAGATGTGGTCTGGCTCCTGAGTCAAACCGTGGTGATGCCAACAATAGTAACAGCTGCATTAGTCAAACAGTCGGCAGTTAATCACTGAGCTGGGGCAGGTGGGTGCTCGGTGCTGACGTCTCCGTGACCGTTCCTGTGTGGCGGCAGCTAATGTCGTCCCCACTGTACAGAAAGGGAAACTGAGGCTCAGAGAAGTTAAGTAGCTGTCGGTGGTCACCAAGCTAGTGGAGCTGGGATTGGGCTCCTCTGGGTCCAGCGCCAGAACTGAGCACATAGCGTTCGTTATGCCCGACTGAGGACAACCACAGAGCAGGCAGCTGGGCGTGGGGACGCGGGAACATTCCGCTGGCTCAGCAGGAAGGAATTCGAGATGGAGTCTTTACTGATTTTATCCCTTTAAGTGGATTTGGTCCATTAAAGCCCAAGGGCGAACTGGTTAACATTTGTCTGAAGTATTTGAGAGCTCGTTCAGTCAGCCAGAATGGAGGACTCCAGGGTCATGATGAGGTTGGCCGAACTGTGTGGCATTTCAGGCCCGGGACCTCGGCTGGGGATGAAATTCCAGCCCTTCTGGGTCTGGCTGGCTGGCTTTGTCAGAGCGCCCCCTGGTGGTGCCACACTGGCAGTGCAGCGGTACTGCGGGTACCTGCAGGCAGCCCAGCACCATCCCCAGGGTCCCTGTGGCTGAGAGCCCAGGGGCAGAACCACAATTAGAACTGGGTCTGTTGACTTCAAGTCCGTCTCTCTGGACAGCAGCCCAGCCTCACCCAGGAGCTTGGATTGGGAATCAGCTGCGTGGCTGTGAGCCTGGGAAGGTGACTTATCTGCTAAGAGCCTCAGTTTCCTTGTTTATAAAACAGGAATAGGATTATCCATTTTATGGGGTTATGAAAATTCACTCCTGGTTCCCACTTTTCCTTCCCCCCACCCTGGCTGCACATGAGAATTGCCCAGGGGCGGGGGGTTTCACACAGTTCTCATGCTGAGGATCTCCACTGCCCCTGAGCAGTGATTCTCACCTGGGTCACTTCTGCCTGCAAGGGACAGGTGGCAATGTCAGGAGACAGTTTTGATTGTCACGACTAGGGAGTGGGTCCTACTAGCATCTAGTGGGTGGAGGCCAGGGGTGCTGCTCAGCCCCCTGCAGTGCACAGGACAGCTCCCACCATAGAGAATGAGCCCTTGTTAACGCGTGCTGATGGCCTCAGTCTGAGGGCCCTACAGGGCTGGCTGGGTGAGGCCAGGAGCAGCCTTGTGCTGGGGCAAGATGGAGAAGGATAGGACCCCTCCCTCCTTCTAGGGGGCCGACTTGGAAGAGCCTCTCTCCGCGGCAGGATGTGGTGGGAATCACTTGGAGATGCAGGGGCTTCCAGACCCATCCTTAATGAGAGGCTGTGGGGAGCTTTCAAACAAATGAGGGTGTGGCTTCCGAGGGGCTGGGCGGGCTCTGGAGCCTGCATTTTCCAGGTGATGGAGACGTGGACTGAGCCAGGTCTGGGTGCTCGGGCATGAGTCCACACAGAGCACTTTCACTTCCTGCCCTTCAAGTAGAAGCATGTTCGGTGCTGGTCTACCCACCAGACCCCCAGCCCTCCACAGAGAAGGACCAGAGTGTCGCCTGCATGGAAGCCATAGAGGGGGGCTGCTCCTGCAAACCCCCTGCACAGCTTTTAAAATCCCAGTGCCCAGGCCTTCCCCAGACCAATTAGATCAGAGCCCTGAGGGTGGGGCGGAGGCATCCGTACCTTGTTTAGCTCCCCAGGAGATTCCGAGTGCAGCCAGGGTGAGAACCGCCACTGTGGACGGGGCAACAGGGAGGGTGGCGTTGTCCTGTGACATGGGCAGAGAGGGACACCAGGGCCAAGGTCCCCAGGCATCAGCATTCCAGGTAAGCCACGTGCCTCACGGGCACTGGCCTGGAAGACTCACAGGCACATAGCTACTCCTGGAATAATATTAAAAAAAAAAAGATGCCGTTGAATTGACCCCTACTTGTGGTGACCTCGTGTGTCAGAGTGGAACTCCATAGGCTTTTCTGTGCTGATTTTTCAGAAGTAGACTGCCAGGTCTTTCTTCCAAGGCTCCTCTGGGTGGATTCGAACCTCTAGCCTTTCTGTTAGCAACTAAGCACGTTAACTCTTTGCACCCCCAGGGTCTCCACTCCTGGAACGAAAGGCTCTTAATGAGTCAGAATTGACTGGATGGGAGCTATCAACAATAGCAATTTAACTGAGAGTTGAATGCCCCCTGCCACCTACAAGGGAGAGTAGGAGGCTGGCTCATGGGCTGTCTGGTGGCAGATCTGGAGAACTACGTGTGGGACATGAGCATCAGGCTGGGGACAGCGCGGGATCTGAGAGTCACCCCAGCATGCGTCTCCTGGCAGGTGGTTCCCAGCAGGGCTGAGTGATGTAGAACAATGGCAGGGTGCCCTGGGCTTTCCACATTCATGCCACAGTCCCGTTTGAATTGTCCTGTGGGTTACAGCAGGCAGGGTCCTGGCTCCTGTCCTGGATCTCTTTCTTGGTCCCCTGTGGCCCCGGCACAGTGAAGGGCACGGTCCTCCTTGACTAAATGGACACCCAAGTGTATTGGGGGGATGGAGGAAGTGGTTGATGGGGTGGCTGGCAGAGCTGTGGCCACAGACTTATCATCGTGGACCCCCAGTGGCCAAGGGCTCAAGCCTTTAAAGAGCAGGGTTGGGTTTCTGTGGTTCTCTTGGGCTCACACCTCCCAGAGTGCCCGACATCAAGGCCCAGGCTCCGAGGAAGATAAGGATGACCACCATCCTGTCATTAGCTTCTGTCCAGTCTAAAGAGCTAGTTGGGTGAAGGTGTCATATAACTGGCACCCCCGTGTGGCCAGAGGCAAGTCGTTGGTGACATGTGTGAAGAACTGAAACACAGCTTCTGCTCTCTAGGTCGACATGTCTCCTCTGGAACGCATCCTAATAAATCATCCACATTACGAGGCGGGGAAAAAACATTTGAGTGAAGATGTTCATCCGGGTATTCTTTATAATGGGGGTAAAAGGGCAAAGAAGCTAAATATCTGACGGTAGAAAACCAGTTGTCATTGAGTTGATTCCAACTCATGGCAACCTTGTGTGCTACAGAGTACAATTGCATCCTTGGGGTTTTCAAGGCTGTGACCTTTCAGAAGCAGATTGCCAGACCTTTCTTCTGAGACGCCTCTGGGTGGGTTTGGATCAACAGGCTTTACAGCTAGTAGTTGAGTGCCTTAACCATTTGCACCACCCAGGGACTCCTGACAACAGAGAAGTAGGTACATCAATAAAGATTCATCTCCGAGATCAAGGGGTTTTAACTGGGGTTCGTGAACTCCTGAAGACTGATACCACTTTGCGTGTGTGTGCTCAGGGGTGTGCATTGTCCGAAGAGGGGGCACCATTCGACTCCCTAAAGGGTCTGTGACCCCCAAAAGATTCAGAACCTCTACTACCAGGTGGAAGAGTATGGAGTGTTTATAAAGACTGGGCTGCAACATGGACATATTGATAGTGTATCAAGAAAAAACGAAGCTAGCAAGTTATGTGCACAGTGTGATTGTCGCTGGGTGTTGTCGATTCCAACTCACAGCAACCCCACGTGACAGAGTTGAACTGCCCCATAGGGCTTCCTAGGCTGTGATCTTCATGGGAACAGACCACCAGGTCTTTTCTTCTGTGGAGCCACTGGTGGGTTTGAACCACCGATCTTTCAGCTAGCAATCGAGCACTTAACTGTTGCACCACCAGGGCTCCTCCCAATATGGTTAAACTATATTAAGAGGCCTAAAAGATGCGTGCATGGGACTGTCTAGAACGGCATCTCCCAGTGGAACTTTCTGCCACGATGGAGACATTCTAAATCTGTGCCATCCAACATGGTGGCCACGTTGACAGCTACACGTGTCAGTGAGCACTTGAGATGTGGCCAGTGTGACTGAGGCACTGAATTTTTAATTTTATGTAACATTAATTAATCTAAATGCAGATAGCAGATGCGGCCAGTGGCATGTGGCTAGTGGCCACTTTATTGGACAGCTTAGGACTAGGGCAAGATAGGCCAAATGTTAGAATTGCATTGTTATGAGTAATTTTTTTTTCTTTTTTCTATTTTCAAAAATATAGTGCTGTGATCGTATTAATTTTATACTGAAAACATTGTTTTTTAAGTATACTCACACCACCAGCCGTTGCCATCAAGTTGGCCCTGACTGATGGCAACCCCACACGTGTCACAGTAGAACTGTGCTTCATAGGGGTTTCAGTGGCGGACTTTTTGGAAGTAGATTGCCAGACCTTTCTTCCGAGGTGCCTCTGGGTGGACTTGAACCTTCAACCTTTCGGTTAGCAGCCAAGGGTGTAATAAAAAAACAAATCTGTTGCCGTGGAATTGATTCCGACGGTGACAACTCCATGCGTTTCGGAGTAGAACTGCTCTGTAGGGTTTTCTTGGCTGTGAACTTTACGGAAGCAGATTGCCAGGCCTTTCTTCTGAGGCACCTCTGGTTGGGTTCAAACCACCAACCTTAAGGTTAGTAGTCAAGTGCAAACTGTGACACTCAGGGACCCTTCCTTGTTCTGACGTTGTGTCTTTGGTTAGCATAATGTTGTTGGTAGGTGCTGCCGAGTCAATTCCCACTCATAGTGACACCAGTGTGACAGAGTAGAACTGCCCCAGAGGGTTTCCTAGGCTGTAGTCTTCACTGGAGCAGATCACCAGGTCTTTCTCTTGTGGGGGGTGGGGGGGTGAGTCTGAACCGCCAGCCTTTTGGCTAGCAGCCGAGCGCTTAACCATTGAGCCACCAGGACTTGCTGGTTAGCGTAAAAGCCAGTGCAGAATAACTCAGTGGGGAAAGGGAAAGCCTGAGTGGGTATCGTGCAGCCAGAACAGCTGTGAGTTGGTAATTTGTCGAAGCTGAGCCATGACCCATTGGGTTCATTTCACCTTGGTGTATGTTTGAAATATTCCATCATGAAGTGTTTTCAAAATGAATGAATCTAGCATATGTTTTTTTTTTTTTTTTAAGTATGTAGCCAGTTTGATCCGTGTGTGGCTCAGAACCGGCTCCGCTGGTCTGCTGTGAAGCATGCTTGTTAACCAAAAGATCCCCGAGGGCTACCCAGTGCGGTTCTTGCAGCGAAACAATGCCAATGACCCTGCCGCCGTCAGTCCCCAGTTTGGGTCTCTGGATGCTTTTTTATCTCAGGGTAAATGTGCATTGCGTCTTTCTTTCATCAGACCTGCCTGTCGTTCTCGGCGCGTGTTCTCCGGGTGGCCGACCCTGTGGAGGGTGGCGCGGGAGATCTGCAGGCTGTTGGACCTCGCACTGTAGTTTCATTGGTTCCTGGTTTAGAGAGGTGAGCCAGGTGTAGCCACAGGTGGGCGTGGGCTGGCACACAGGGCGACCTGCCTGCTGGTCCTGCGTGCATTGCCTACCTGCCTTTCCAGCCCTTCCTCCCGCTCCTTCCCACGCGGCAGCGCGTTTGGGCCAAACTTGAGCTGCGTGGCAGGTGGACTCACCTGGCCCCCTTCAGCCTGCAGGTGGGGCAGATGATTCTCTCTATGGCACCTGCTGGGGACTGATTTTCCCTCCCGTGAGCTCCTCCTGCTTTTGTGCGGGTCCCTCGTGTGGCGTCTAAAATACGCTGCCTCGAGCTGTTGCTTTGCCGTGAGTCTGAGTTTGTCTGGAGTAACAGGTTCAGCAGAACTGTCTGTGGAGAAGGGCGTTGTCCGATATGGTGGCCACCAGCCACAGGCACATACTGAGCCCTTGAAATGTGGCAATGTGATGGGGGAGCTGGGTTTCCATGTTACTTGTGCCAACGAACGTAAACGTAAATAGCCCCATGTGGCAAGGGGCTTCCATGTTGGGCAGTACAGGTCAAGATGAGGCATTCTTTGAAAGGATAGAAGGTGGGTCTTAGAAATGCCAGTACCTGCCCAACTCAGAGAACCAAAACCAAACCAAACCTGTTGCCATCGGGTTGATTCCCACTCATGGTGACCTCACGTGTTACAGAGTAGAACTGAGCTCCTTAGGGTTTTCTTGGATGTAATTTTTATAGAAGCAGATTGCCAGGCCTTTCTTCTGTGGCACCACTCGGTGGGTTTGAACCATTGACCTGTCAGTTAGCAGCCGAGTGCTTAACCACTGTGCCACCAGGGCTCCTTTAGTCATTAGGGAAATGCAAATCAAACCACAGTGAGATACCACTTCACACCCACTAGGATGGCTAACATCAGAAAAACGGACGATCGTAAGTGTTGGTGAGGATGTGGAGAAACTGGAACCCTCGCGTACTGCTGGTGGGAATGTAAAATGGTGCAGCTGATGTGGAAAATAGTTAGGTCGTTCCTTAAAAAGTTAAGCAGAGAATTACCATATGACCCAGCAATTCCACTCCCAAGTATAGACCCCAAAGACTTGAAGGCAGAGGCTTAAACAGACACGTGTACACCCATGGGCACTGCAGCCCTGTCCACGATAGCCAAAAGCTGGAAACGACCCAAGTGTCCTTTAACAGATGGACGGATCTGTTCATACAGTGGAATATTACTCAGCCATACGGAGCAATGATACCCGATGATGCTGAGTGAGGAAACCAGCCACAAAAGACAGATAATGTTCGCTCCACTTACTGAAATACCTCGGCCAGGCCAGTGCCTGGGGGCAAGCTTATCAGTGGTTCCCAGCAGCGGCAGGAGGAGGGAAAGGGAGTCGTTGCTTCAGGGGCACTGAGCTTCTCTCCAGGGTGATGGAAGAATTTCGAACTGGATAAGGGTGATGGTCCCACAACATGGTGAGTATATCCAATGTCACTGAATTGTACAAGTGAAAATGGGTGAAATGGCAAGTGTTTTGTTATACATATTTTACCACAATTAAAAATAAATAAAGGGAATAAAGTAGCAAACTCATGCCCTCCGCTCTGGGTGCTGGCTTCCAGGAGCCACCGGCAGAGCTAGAACAGCCAGCTGGGGGAACAGTGACAATTTGAGCTCCGCCGTGAGTTACTGCCCACCTGGTGTGACGGGCAGCAGCGCGGGCCCACCCTGCAGCAGCCCTGCGAGGCGGGAATAAATGGAATCTTAAGTGCTTTTTGCCTTTAGGAGGAAAAGGCGCTAGGACACCACGGTGTCACAGTAATGGCGAGATTATTGATGGCGTTGGTGCTCATTGTGGACTTCACGGCCCTGGTCCCCCCCCCACACACACACCGCAGGTAGGACAGACATTTCTCTGGAAATGGGGGAAGAGATTAGACCTGCCAGGTGAGAGGGGAGGCCTTCACCCCTGCTCCCCATCTGCTCCAGGTCAGAGCGGTTGTTCAGAGGACGAGTGGTGGGGAGACAGACAAGGCCCGGGGTGGCGCAGACAGTTTACATGCTACTGCTAACCTAAAGGTGGGCGGTTCGAACCCACCCAGCGGTGCTGTGGAAGAAAGGCCTGGTGATTTACTAATGTGAAGATTGCAGCCAGGAAAACCCTATGGAGCAGCTCTCCTTTGTAACGTGGAGTCGCCACAAGTCGGAATCAACATGACCGCAATGGATGTTTTGGCTTGATGGGACACAGGGTACAAGCAGTGCTGGGGGGGCTGGTAAAGGGGGAGGGGTGGGATGAGAAGACGAGGAGGTGGAGGAGCAGCCCAGCAGAGGGCACAGGGGCGGTCGAGGGGTGTGACCAGTGGATCTTGGGGGCTACAGTGCGGACAGTGGGGGAGGGTAATCTCAGATGCTGGAGCTGGTCTAGCGGCTGCTGCCACCGCCAGGCCAAGGGGGTGGCCTGCGCGGCCAGCGTTGCAGAATGGAGGTGCTGAGACAGGGCAAGTCCCAGCCACCGCCAGGTGAGGGGGGTGGCCTGCGTGGCTAGCGTTGTGAAGTCGGGGTGCTGAGACAGAGCGGGTCCCAGAGAGACACAGGACTGGAGTTGCCTGGAATTGGCCGAGACCTGGGAGGAGACACATCCCCTGCCCTCCCAAATTTCAGAAGGCATCTCTGTTCTTAGCCGTGGGCCAGGTACTCCCAGATGCTTTGGGAACACTCCCTACCCCGGGTGCTTCTCGAACACCCCTCTCGCCCCCTCCTGGCCCCCGGCAGCAGCCTGGCAGCGGGAAGTTGGCGGCTTCCAAAGATCTGTTGTTTGGGTTTGTTTGTGCTTTTGTAACTGGGAGCCGAGATTTATTTCTTTAAAACATCCTGTCACCCGACACCCTGCAATCTGTTCATGGCTCTTGAAGACAAGGCTTGGCTGATGTTTCTGTAGCGCTCGGCGGGCTCTGCACAGGCATCGCCTCTGCCCCCCTGCCCCCATTGCCGCCAGCCGAGGGGGCAGAGAGCCGGTGCCCCCACCAGTGTGGGAAGGCGGCCAACTGGGGCCCCCAGCCCCATGGACCTGCCTGCAGCCCCTGGGCAGGCTGGACACAGCCGTGGATGCAGTCTCACCCCGGGACCCCCACTGCCAGGCAGTGCCCCCTCTCCGGCTGCCTCCAGTCTGGGAGCTCATTAGCAGGCGGTGGCTGCCACAGGCTCCTCCAGGAGCTTGGAGGGGCTGCCGTAGCATCCGGGCTGGGTGTCCACAGTGCCAGCCCTTTGATGTCCAGCTCCGGGTGGCTGCCTGGCACACGCATGCTGTCTGGGGAGGAGGAGGCTGGCCTAGTTGTCAGGGTTAGGCTGTGAGGGTCCGCCAGGGCTGGGAGCCTGGGGGCTTTGTGGTCAGACGCCAGATGTGAGCCCGAGCCCCAGCTGGGATCCCGACGGTGTGAGCGTGGCAGATGTTTGAGCTTCCTGTGCCTCAGTGTTCTCATCTGCGGAATGGGGCCGTTGGACGATTAATGAGGAGATGCGTGTCAAGGGCAAAGGGCTCAGAGTAAGTGAATAATAATCATCGCTGTGATGACAAAAATAACAGGTGGCACTTTGCAGTGCGCCAGCCGCTTGTAAGAGCTCTGCGTTGGTTTCCCCGGACCACCCTGACAGATAGCCACAAACGGGGCTTCGGGGAACAGGAAATGGGAGGAATGGAGAGAAAAGAAAAAACAACTTTAAACAAGATGTGGGTTTTTAGAATTAATAAGTGAATTTTGTGAAGTTGTCAGATCCCAGTCAATACAAAAAAAATTAATTATATTTCTGTATACTGGCAACGCAAAAGGAGCCCTGGTGGGGTAGTAGTTAAGAGCTCGGCTGCTGACCAAACGGTCGGCAGTTCCAGTCCACCAGCTGCTCCTTGGAAACCTACGGGGCAGTTCTCCTCTGTCCTGTAGGGTCACTATGAGTCGGAATCGACTCGACGGCAATGGGTTTAGCAACACAGTAACTGAAAGGAAAAAACGTATTTGCAATATTGACATAATACCTAGGAATAAATTCACCAAAGGATGCGAAAGACTTCAATCCTACAACTAAAAATTAACAAGAAAGGCTAGGCTCCTCTCTTGCCTCTTGCAGCTTCTGATGGTGCCAGGTGCTCCTTGGCTGTGGCCACATCACGCCAATCTTTGCCTCCGTCGTCATGTGGCCTTCTGCTCTGTGGCCTCTCCTCTTCCTATAAGGATGCCAGTCACTGATTTAGGGTCCACCCTAAATCCGCAGTGTTCCCATCTCAAGATCCTTAGCTAATCACATCAGCAAAAAATGCATCCAAATAAGGTCACATTTTGAGGTTCCAGGTGGATGTGAGTTGTTGGAGACATGATTCAACCCGCTGCATGGCTTATGGGTGTGGACACATTTCATCCTCGAAACACCACGTGGTCGACACTGTTCTCCCATTTTAGAGAAGGGTGAGGCCCAGAGGGCTCGAGTCATTTGCACAAGGTCAGAGTACCAGCTGAGATACATGGTCCCAGATGAAGTTAAAAAAAAAAAAACATAATCAAAACAAAATCAACTCAACGCCCTTAGTCACTAAGGAAATGCAAATCAAAGCCACCTCGAGGTACCAGTTCACACCAGCAGGATGGCTGTTATCAGAAAAATGAAAAATACCAGGTGTCAGCAAGGATGTGGAAAAACTGAAACCCTTGTGTGTTGCTGGTGGCGATGGAGAATGGTGCAGTGGTTGGGGAAGACAGTTTGACAGTTCGCCAAAGAGTTGAAAATAGAATTACCATGTTGTTGTTAGGTGCTGTCGAGTCGGTTCTGAGTCATGGTGACCCCATGTACAACAGACGGAAACACTACCTTGTCCTGCGCCATCCTCACTGTGGTTGCTGTGTTTGAGCCCATTGCTGCAGCCCCTGTGTCAATCCATCTCGTTGAGGGGCTTCCTCTTTTTCGCTGACCCTCACGCCTGGTATAGACCCGAAAGAATTGAAAGCAGGGACTCAGACAGATACTTTGTATACCCATGTTCATGGCAACATTATTCACAACAGCCAAAATGCCCATCAATTGGTGAATGGATAAATCAAATGTGGTATATCCATACAATGGAATATTACTCAGCCGTAAAGAGAAATAAAGTCCCGGTACATGCCACAATGTGAGTGAACCTTGAGAGAAGCCTGAGCTCTTAACTGCTTTGCCACCAGGGCTCCAGGAAAATGCACAGAGACAGAAAGTAAACCATCAGGTGGTATCAGGGGCTGTGGGGAGAGGGAAATGGGGAGTTAAATGTACATATATATCAAGCCCTTGTGAAGCCCTCTTCTTTCTGCTGTCACCTGGAAGTCAGTGGCCCTCCACAGCCCCGCACTGTTGGACCCTGGAGCTGGGCAGGTGAGTCTGATTGGGGTCCCCAGAAAGATTATTGGGGCTCAGGCAGCGTTGGGAATATGCTGTAAAAGTGGCAAAAGTAGTATATGTCCACTTTAGAAAATTTTGGGAGAAAAGGCATAATGAAAATATTTATAATCTTTGAGCCCTGTAGCATGGCTGTGATCGTTCTAACTGACTTCTGTCTATCCTATCAGAATTGGACATTGTAATTGTCTACACCAAGGGTCAGCAAACTTTTCTATAAAGGGCTGCTTAGTACCTTTACCTTGGTGGGCCCTGTGATCTCTTGCAACTTCTCCTCTCTGTCTTTGTCATGTGTAAACGACTGGGTGTGGCTGTGTTCTAATAAAACTTTATTTATAAACACGGAAATTTGAATTTCATGTAGTGTTTAGGTGTCATGATATCTTCTTTTTGTCGTTTATCTTTACTTATTTAGAAATGTAAAAACCATTTTTAGCTGGTGGGCTGTGCAGAAATAGGTGGTGGATTGGATTCGGCCCCCGGGCGGTAGTTTGCTGACTGCTGGTTTAGACCAGTGCTGTCCAATGGAAACATAATGTGGGCCACATGTGTAATTTACATTTTCTAGTAGCCACATTTTTTAAAACTTTGTATTTTGAAATTGCCGTAGGATCAGAGGAAGCTGCAAAAAATGTATGGGGAGATCCCATACACACTCACTCAGCCTCCCCCCTATGGTGGTGTCGTACTCTGAACCATATACACTCTCGAAACCAGGAAACTGGTGTTGGTACAATCCACAGATTTCCCATCCAAGCTGTAGTGATCGTCAGTTCGGCTCCAACTCCTGGGGGCCTCACGTTTCGCATCGCCCGGTCCTGCGCCATCTTCGCGATTGTTGGGATGTTTGCGTCCATTGTTGTGGCTGTTGGGTCAGTTCACCTCATGCAGCATTTCCCTCGGTTTTGCTGACCCTCTGTTCTACCACACAGTGTCCGTTTTTAGCGGTTGGCCCTTTCTGATGACGTCCAACCAAAGTAAGGGAGTCAGAGTCTCGCCATCCTCGCTTCTAAGCAGAGTTCTGGTTGTATTTCCTCTAGGACTGACTTGTTTGTTCTTCTGTCAGTCTGTGGTATGTTCAATGTTCTTCTGGCAGTCTGTGGTGTGTTCAATGATCTTCTGGTATATTGATGGTATATTCAATGTTCTGGTACATTGATGGTATATTCAATGTTCTTCTGGTATATTGATGGTATATTCAATG
>NW_004443964.1:2883784-2889010 GCF_000243295.1 Trichechus manatus latirostris
ATGGTATGTTCAATGTTCTTCTGGTATATTGATGGTATGTTCAATGTTCTTCTGGTATATTGATGGTATGTTCAATGTTCTTCTGGCATATTGATGGTATGTTCAATGTTCTTCTGGCATATTGATGGTATATTTAATGTTCTTCTGGTATATTGATGGTATATTCAATGTTATTCTGGTATATTGATGGTATATTCAATGAGCTTCTGGCAGTCTATGGTATGTTCAGTGTTCTTCTGGCAGTCTTTGGTATATTCAATGTTCTTCTGGTATATTGATGGTATGTTCAATGTTCTTCTGGCAGTCTATGGTAGATTCAATGTTCTTCTGGTATATTGATGGTATATTCAGTGTTCTTCTGGTATATTGATGGTATGTTCAGTGTTCTTCTGGCAGTCTTTGGTATATTCAATGTTCTTCTGGCAGTCTTTGGTATATTCAATGTTCTTCTGGTATGTTGATGGTATGTTCAATGTTCTTCTGGCAGTCTATGGTAGATTCAATGTTCTGCTGGTATATTGATGGTATAGTCAGTGTCCTTCTGGTATATTGATGGTATGTTCAATGTTCTTCTGGCAGTCTTTGGTATATTCAATGTTCTTCTGGTATATTGATGGTATATTCAATGTTGTTCGCCAGCACCACAATTCTAATATATCACAGTGTTCTAGGCACCCATTTGTGTGTGTGTCTGTGTTTACCTCTGTGCAATTTTATCACATGTGTAGCTTCACGTAACCACCCCACAATCAAGATACATAACTCTTCCATCACCACAGGGCCGCCTCCTGCTACCTCTTACCTCACACCCAACCCGTTTGCCTTGTCTACCCCGGTAAGCACTGATCTGCTCTCCATTTCTCCAAGATGTTATATACATGGAGTATGTGACATTCTGGGATTGGCTGTTTTCATCAGCATAATTCCCTTGAAATCCATCCGAGCCATCGTGCATATCGACAGTTCACTCGTTTATATGGCTGAGGAGTGTTTGATGGTGTGGATGTACCACGGTATTTTGACCATTTACCCTTAGAAGGACATGGGAGTAGTTTCCAGCTATTAGGGATAAAGCAACTATGAACGTACATGTACAGATTTTTGTCTGAACATAAGTTTTCCTTTCTCTGGGACAAATGCACCGGAGTGCAAATGCAGGGTTGTATGGTCATTGCATGTTGAATTTTAAAAGCAATCACCAAACCATGTTCCAGAGTGGCTGTACCACGTGATGTCCCCACCAAAAATGTACGCGTGATCCAGGTTCTCCGCATCACCACCAGCATTTGGTATTGTGACCATTTTTTATTCTAGTCATTCTCATAGGCACATAGTAATAACTCATTGTAGTTTTCAATTTTTATTTCTCTAATGCCTAATGCCACCACCTGTCTGTCAGTTTGTTGTACTGTGGGGGCTTGCATGTTGCTGTGATGCTGGAAGCTATACCACTGGTATTTCAAATACCAGCAGGGTCACTCATGGTGGACAGGTTTCAGCGGGGCACGCAGACTAAGACAGACTAGGAAGAAGGACATAATGATCTACTTCTAAAAAAACTGACCAATGAGAACCTTGTGAATAGCAACAGAACGTTGTCTGATATAGTGCCGGAAGATGAGCTCCTCTAATTGGAAGGCACTCAAAAGATGACTGGGAAAGAGCTGCCTCCTCAAAGTAGAGTCGACCTTAATGACGTGGATGGACTCAAGCTTTGGGGACCTTCATCTGCTGATGTGGCATGACTCAAAATAAGAAGAAATAGCTGCAAATGCCCACTAATAATTGGAACGTGGAATGTATGAAGTATGAATCTAGGAAAATTGGAAGTTGTCAAAAATGAAATGGAATGCATAAAGATTCATATCCTAGGCATTAGTGAGGTGAAAGTGACTGGTATTGGCCATTTTGAATCCGACAGTCATTTAGTCTACTATGCCGCCAATGACAAATTGAAGAGGAATAGTGTTGCATTCATTATCAAAAAGAGCGTTTCAAAATCTATCCTGAAGTACAACACTGTCAGTGATAGGACAATACCCATATGTCTACAAGGAAGACCAGTTAATATGACCATTGTTCAAATTTATGCACCAACCATTAATGCCAAAGAAGAAATTGAAGATTTTCACCAACTTCTGCAGTCTGAAATTGATCAGACATGCAAGCAAGATGCATTTATAATTAATGGTGATTGGAATGCAAAAGTTGGAAACAAAGAAGGATCAGAAGTTGGAAAATGTGGCATTGGTGATAGAAACGACACGGGAGATCACATGATAGAATTTTGCAAGACGAATGACTTATTCATTGTAAATACCTTTTTTCAACAACATAAATGGCAACTGTACACGTGGACCTCACCGGATGGAATACCCAGGAATCAAATCGAATACATCTATGAAAAGAGACTTTGGAGAAGCTCAATATCATAAGTCAGAACAAGGCCAGGGGCCGACTGTGAAACAGACCATCTATTGCTCATATTCAAGTTCAAGTTGAAGCTGAAGAAAATTAAAAACAAGTCCATGAGAGCCAAAGTACAACCCTGAGTATATTCCACCTGAATTTAGAGATCATCTCAAGAATAGATTTGACACATTGAACACTGATGACCAGATGAGTTGTGGGATGACATCAAGGATATCATAAGTGAAGAAAGCAAAAGGTCATTAAAAAGACAAGAAAGAAAGAAAAGACCAGAATAGATGTCAGAAAAGACTTTGAAACTTGCTTTTGCACATAGAGTAGCTAAAGCAAAAGGAAGAAATAATGAAGTAAAAGAGCTGAACAGAAAATTTCAAAGGACAGCTTGAGAGGACAAAGTGAAGTATTACAATGAAATTTGCAAAGACCTAGAATTAGAAAACCAAAAGGGAAGAACATGCTTGGCATTTCTCAAACTGAAAGAACTGAAGAAAAAATTCAAGCATCAAGTTGCAATAGTGAAGGATTCTATGAGCAAAAAATTGAATGAATCAGGAAGCATCAAAAGAAGACGGAAGGAATACACAGTCATTGTACCAAAAAGAATTGGCTGACGTTCAACCATTTCAGGAGGTAGCATATGATCAAGATCCGATGGTACTGAAGAAAGAAGTCCAAGCTGCACTGAAGGCATTGGCAAAAAACAAGGCTTCAGGAAGTGATGGACTGTCAGTTGAGATGTTTCAACCAACAGATGCAATGCTGGAAGCACTCACCTGCCTATGCCAAGAAATTTGAAAGACAGCTCCCTGGCCAACTGACTGGAAAAGATCCATATATGTGCCCATTCCAAAGAAAAGTGATCCAACCAAATGCGGAAATTATCAAACAATATCGTTAATATCACATGCAAGTAAGGTTAGGCTGAAGATAATTCAAAAAAGGTTGCAGCAGTACATCCACAGGGAACTGCCAGAAAGTCAAGCTGGATTCAGAAGAGGACATAGAAACAGAGATATCATTGCTGATGTCAGATGGATCTTGGCTGAAAGTAGAGAATATCAGAAAGATGTTTACCTGTATTTTATTGACTGTGCAAAGGCATTCGTCTGAGTGGATCTTAACAAATTTCGGATAACATTGTGAAGAATGAGTATTCCAGAACACGTAATTGTGCTCGTGAGGAACCTGTGCCTAGACCAAGAGGCAGGCATTTGAACAGAGCAAGGGGATACTGTGTGGTTTAAAATCAGGGAAGATGTGCATCAGGGTTGTATCCTTTCGCTATATTTATTCAATCTGTATGCTGAACAAATAATCTGAAAAGCTGGACTATATGAAGAGGAATGTGGCATCAGGATTGGAGAAAGACTCATTAACAACTTGCGTTATGCAGACGACACGACCTTGCTTGCTGAAAGTGAAGAGGACTTGAAGCACTTACTGATGAAAATCAAAGACTACAGCCTTCAGTATAGATTACACAAAGAAAACAAAAATCCATACAACTGAATGAGTCAGCAACATCATGATAAACGGAGAAAAGATTGAAGTTGTCAAGGATTTTATTTTACTTGGATCCACAATCAGTGCTCATAGAAGCAGCAGTCAAGAAATCAAACGACACATTGCATTGGGCAAATCTGCTGCAAAAGACCTCTTTAAAGTGTTAGAAAGCAAAGATGTCACTTTGAGGAATAAGATGCACCTGACCCAAGCCATGGTATTTTCAATTGCCTCATACGCATGCCAAAGCTGGACAGTGAATGAGGAAGACCGTAGAAGAACTGATGCCTTTGAATTATGGTGTTGGCAAAGAATATTGAATATACCATGGACTGCCAGGAAATGAACAAATCTGTCTCGGAAGAAGTACAGCCAGAATGCTCCTTAGAAGTGAGGATGGTGAGACTTCGTCTCACGTACTTTGGACATGTTATCAAGAGGAATCAGTTCCTGGAGAAGGACATCATGCTGGTAAAGTAAAGGGTCAGTGAAAAAGAGGAAGACCCTCAACAAAATGGATTAACACAGTGGCTGCAACAATGGGCTCAAGCATAGCAACGATTGTGAGGATGATGCAGGACCGGGCAGTGTTTCGTTCTGTTGTCCGTAGGGTCACTATGAGTCAGAAGCAACTCAGTGGCGCCTAAGACAACAATGCCTAATGATGTTGGACATCTTTTCCTGTGCTTATTTGCTACCTGTATGTCCTTTCTGGTGAAATGTCTGTTCATGTCTTTTTTCCCATTTTCTAATTGGCTTTTTTTTTTAACTGTTGACTTTTGAGCGTTCTGTATGTATTCTAGATACTAGTCGTTTGTCAGAAATGATTTGCAAACCTTTTCTCCAAGTCTGTAGTTTATCTTTTCATCCTCTTAACAGTATCTTTCAGAGAGCAAAGATTTTTTATTTTTATGATATCCAGCTTAGCAATTTTTCTTGTTATGGACCATGCTTTTGGTGTTGAGTCTAAGAACTCTTCACCTAGCCCTACCTAAGTTGAGATGATTTTCACCTCTGTTTTCTTCCTAAAAAGGAGACCTGATGGCACAGTGGTTAAAGTGCTCGACTGCTAACTGAAAGGTCAGCAGTTCAAACCCACCGGCTGCTCTGTGGAGGGAGAAAGACCTGGTGAGCTGTTTCCATAAAGATTACAGCCATGGATATTTGGGGTCTTAAAAGCTTGCAAGCGGCCGTCTAAGATGCATCAATTGGTCCCAACCACCTGGAGTAAAGGAGAATGAAGAACACCAAAGACACAAGGAAAGTATTAGCCCAAGAGACAAAGGGCCACAT
>NW_004443964.1:2889110-2931034 GCF_000243295.1 Trichechus manatus latirostris
GAGACTTCATCAGCCTGAGACCAGAAGAACTAGATGGTGCCTGGCTACCACCAATGACTGCCCTGACAGGGAACACAACAGAGAGTCCCTGATGGAGCAGCAGAAAGGTGGGGTGCAGAACTCAAATTCTAGTAAGAAGACCAGACTTAATGGTCTGAAAGAGACTGGAGGAACCCCAGAAAGCATGGCCCCCAGATTCTCTATCAACCCAGAACTAAAACAATTTCGGAGGCCAACTCTTTAGACAGGGATTGGACTAGACTGTGGGACATAAAGTGATACTCGTGAGGACTGTGCCTCTTAGCTAAAGTAGATAGAAGAGACTAAACGGGCAGCTTCTGACCGGAGGTGAGATGGGAAGGCAGAGAGGGTTAGGAGCTGGTTGAATGGACATGGGGAATCGAGTGGAAAGGAAGAGTGTGCTGTCACAGTATGGGGAGAACAATTAGGGTGACATAACAATGTATGTATAAATTTTTGTATGGGCGACTAACATGAAATGTAAACTTCACTTAAACTACAACAATAAACAAAAGAACAAAGATGACAGCCACGGAAACCCTGTGGGGCAGTTCTGCTCTGTCCTGTAGGGTCACTATGAGTCAGCGTCTACCCGATGGCAATGGGTTTCTTCCTAAAAGCTTTATACTTCTATTTTTTTCCATTTAAATCCATGATCTATTTTTAGTTTATTTTGGTATAAGGCGTGAGATTTCGGTTAAGGTCCATTTATTTGTCAATGGATATCCAGTCGCTCCAGTACCGTTTATTGAAAAGGTGACCCTTTGTCAAAAATGAATTGGCCATGTTTGTGTGGCTCTAATAAACCACTAAATCCGTTGTCTTCAAGGTGACCCTGACTCATGGCGACCCCATGTGTGTCACAGTAGAACTGTGTTCCATAGGTTTTCAACGGCTGGTTTTTCAGAAGTAGATCACCAGGACATTCTTCTGAGGCATCTCTGGGTAGACTTGAACCTCTAACCTTTTGGTTTGCAGCTAAGCACTTTAACCATGTGCCCACCTAGGGATCCGTGAGTCTAACAGCCACATTTTAAAAAGTAAAGGGGGAAAAAAAGGATAAAAATAATTTTAATAATTACCCAGTATACCCAAAGTATTATCATTTCTTCATGTGATCAATGTAAAAAATTATTGCTGAGAGGTATTTTATGTTCTATTTTTGTTGTAAGTCTTTGAGACCCCCTGTTGGCAGTTCAAACCCACCAGCAGCTCTGAGGGAGAAAGATGTGGTAGTTTGCTTCCGTAGAGATTTACAGCCTTGGAAACCCTGTGGGGTCACTATGAGTGGGAATCAACTTGATGGCAGTGGGTTTGATTTGGTGTATTTCACACAGCACATCTCAGCTGGCCACATTTCTGGTGCTTGATAGCCACATGTGGCTTGTGGCCGTGGCTCGGTACGCAGAGCTATACAGACTTGAGTCGGCCTTTTCTTTAACGTCTGACGGTCAGCCCTTTCTTGTGGCCTCTCCTCTGAGTGCATGTCTTCCTTTGTTCTTGTTGGGGGGTTAGCTTCCAGGAGGAGGAGATCTGGAGAGGAGTCTTGCCCACGCTAGGGGCTTTCTGCAGCCCTGAACCCTCCCTGGCTCTGAGTGGGGATTCTGGAAGTCATGGGCCAGATGTGCCACCCAAGGAAGCCAATTGTGAAGAGATGGAATGGTGCTGAGCGATTGCATTGGATGGCTCGCCTTGAAATCACGCTCTTGTTTATTGCCCTCCTAAGGCTCCTTACAAAGCTGGTCTTTTTCGATTAAAGCTGCCAGGGCGGCGGGGAAGTCATGCATCAACCTCCTGGGCTGAGCAGAAGGAAGTCCTGCGGCCGCAGAGGCGCCGTTCCCTGAGGGCTCCGCCCCAAGCTGAGCACCCGGGCTGGATGTGGAAGGGCAGCAACAGGAAACCGTGCTGCCAGCAGTCCCCGCTGACTCTTCCAAACCATAGCAGCCCTCGGGTCCTTGACAAAACCCTGGCAGCTTGTTATGCGGGTGCCTATGGGTGCTCTCCAGAGGCTGAGCTCTAGCGCCTCCGTCTGCACCCAGCCGCCCTTGGAACCCCAGGCTCTTGCATCAGCAGAGCCTGGAGCCCCACATGAGCTTCTGAGGATCTGAGCACGAGGTCACAGGCGCCACGAAGCAGAGACGTGACATGCCTCCCAGGCAAGCCGGGGAACCCACGCTCTGCCCAGGGGACCCAGACCAGCTGTTGCAATGCAACTTGACATCTGATGAAATCCTCCCTACAAGTTCAGGAAGGAGGTGGCGACCTTTTGTCTTTTGGCTGAAACATGCCTGTATGGGTTCTGTTTGCCTTAACCTCGTTCCAGCAAAGTAAACAGAAAGGGCATCTTCCCTTGTGGTTTCTGTTTAATCCAACCAGTGTTTATCAAGCACCTGCAGTGAACAGCGCAAGGACAAAGGGGCCCCAGTGGCCCCTCCATCGACCTCCAGACGGAGCTCCCGAGCTCCAGGGACTCTGCTTGGGAACCTGAAAATTTGATTTCCATGACCAGTGGCGGGTTGGTGTCACCCCGTGAGGTAACTCATGGTGTCTCCCCCCTCCATGGACCTCCTCCTGTACCAGACCATACAGAATCCTTAGTACTGTCTTTTGTACTCCTATTACTCGTAAATCGTAATTCCCGTATATCACTCTTTCTTTTCCTTTAATTACTACTTCGTTCTCCAAAAAGTTATTGCTGTAAGTTCACGAATACTAATTACCGCAATACTGTAGCCAAAACACCAGAAATTTGACAAAATCAGCGACTGGCAGCAACAAAAATGAAAGCGTGCGCTTGTAGCGCGTGCAGATGGATCCACGTGATTGGAAGCATCATTGTAATTGGGTAAAAATGACAGCTCTGACCGGAGGGCATGAAGGTTCAAAAAGTAAATGAGCATAGTTTTAGCCTTGTAGGTACGTTGATACATGGACGCTGGGCTTATGAAAAATGTTTTTGTTGTTAGAACTAACTGTAGGGATTTTTAATAAAACAAGAATAAATTTCTGCTGAAACACTGCACAAAAATTTTATAGACAGTGATTTTAGTGTCACCCCCTCTGACAGTGTCACCCGATGCGGTCCGCACCCCCATACCCCCCTCGTGACGCCACTTCCCATGACAATCAAGAGCCACTAAGGGTGAGCAGCCACCTGATCCCTGCCACCTGGCCCTCTGATAGCCGTGGGGCCTGGTGGAGGCAGGCCTGGACGCTGGTGCTGGGGGGGTTGCCTTGGGCAAGCCGTTGACCTTCCTTAGCCAGCCAGTGACATGGGTGGTCTCTAGGGGTGGCAGTCAGAGCTTTGCCCCGGTGCCAAGCCCCCGCGTCCTACCCAGCTCTGCCAGCCGTGTTCCCCCCCCGGCCTCAGTTTCTCCTTGTATCATGGGGATAATGGGATCACGGCAATCCCCTCCATGAGATGGCCCTGAGCCCAGCACCTGGCTTGCTGGTGTCCTGTATCCACTGTGGCTCGTGTAGGCCCTTCTCAGTGACCTGTGACCCCCACCCCCGCCCGTGGAGCCCCAGGAGGCGGGGACATTGGGGCCAGCCCGAGGACTCAGATGGGCAACGACCGCTTCCATTAGTTTGTTGCATAGTTTCCAAAATCGAGGGGCCCTCAGGGAAGCACGTCTTTCCCGGGGGGCGTTAGAGCCAGAACGTGCTGTGGGAGACGAGAGTGGAGAGGCTGGGGTGACAGGAAAGTGAAAAGCGGGAGGTGGAATGTTCTGGAAGAAGGGAGCGGGCAAGTGGCTTTAGTGGGTCACTTTAAGAGGAAGTCCCCTTGAATCGGGGTTGGGGGAGTGAGAGGGAGGAGCCGCAGAGGGAAAGGGCGGTGGTGAATGCGGGGCGGGGCTGGCAGCCAGGGCCTAGCCCGGCAGACGCAAAGGCCCTGGGATCTGTCTGCTTCTGTAAATATTTAAACACCGGGAGGATTATTTTTGGTGGCCACAGCCTCTCTCCAGGCCTGGCGGGCTGCCGGGCTGCCGGGCCGGTGTCGAGTGACAGCGGCTGCGGCTCCCCGTTGGTCGTGGGGCGTCGTCGTCCACAGCCGCTGGAGCTGGGGGGGTCGCCCCTTTGGGGGAGGTTGGAAAGCTGCTCCTGGGCCTTCACCTTCAGGGTCAGGTGAGCGCGCAGATACAGAGTCTGCCTGAGGGCTCCCTGACGGTACCCAATCCACGACAGGCCTGAAATCCAAACTGTGATGGGCCAAGAAAAGCAGTAACCTGTGGGGTCAGACGCCCGGCCGGGGACACCCGCTCAGGTCGCCCGTGCTCCAGGCCACCTGGGTGTGAAAGGACACATTGTGTGCCACTCAGCCGCGGGAGGCCTGCAGAGAGGCGGCTTTGTGGGGGGACCCAGGCCGCTGTGCTGGGGAGTCACGGAGGACACAGCTGGCAAGAGCGTGTGTGTGGGCGCTGAGGCCCGGCTCGGGCAAAGGGCCACTGGGGCCTGGGCTCTGCACTCTGGTGGCCAGCTCCCTCCTCAGAATACACCCCTGGGGGTCCCCCAGCCACGCCCATGTGCCCTGGAAGGAGGAGGCTGTGAGATCGCCACCCCTTGGATCTCTGCGTTGTGGAGGTGGCGCTTAGCTGAGAAGGAACCCCGGGCGCCCAGCAGATGGCAGGCTGTTCCCAGATCTGCCCGGCGGCCCCTCCCCCAGCACCCCCATCTGTGAGGGGCCCAGGCGCTGGGGAGAACCACGTTTACCTGCGACCCCTTCCTCCCCAGTTCCCACCTGGTCCCCTGACTGCCTCCTCCAGGGTGCTTTTTAAAAATTAAGGTCAATAAGTTTAATTGTTTTAAAGCAGTTTTAGGTTTACATTTAAAAATTGCAGGGGAAGTTCCCCTATCCCTCCTGTTCCCCCCACCACACATGGTCCCCCTGTAATTAACGTCATGGTTAAGTGCTCAGCTGCTGACCGAAAGGTCGGCAGTTTGAACCCACCAGCTGCTCCGTGGGAGAAAGATGTGGCAGTCTGCTTCCTTAAAGATTTACAGGCTTGGAAACCCTGTGGGCAGGTCTACCCTGTCCTGTAGGGTTGATATGGGTCCGAATCGACTGTAGGCAACAGGTGCATTCTTGTGGGACATTGGTTACAATGGATGAAGCAATATGGATACGTTATTATTAACTAAATTTCGTAGTTCACATTAGGTTTCATTCTGTGTGTTGTACCAGTTGCCTTGGGGTCGATCCTAAGTCATGGTGATCCCATGTGTGTCAGAGTACAACTGTGCTCCATAGGTTTTCAATGACTGATTTTTTGGAAGTAGATCACCAGGCCTTTCTTCTGAGGCACCTCTGGGTGGACTTGAACGTCCAACCTTTTGTATAATACCATGTCTCCACATCATACAGAACGGTTTCACTGCCCCAAAAATGCCCTGTGCTCCCCTGCACCCCTGACAACCACGGCCCTTTACTGTGTCTATAGTTTTGCCCTTTCCAGAATATCACATAGTTGGAATCATATAGTATGTAGCCTTCCAGCTGGCTTCTTTTGCTCAGCAATATGCAGTTAAGCTTCCTCCACATCTTTCTATGACTAGATAGCTCATTTCTTTTTATTGAGGAATAAAACTGTGCTGTGTGAATGTCCCACAGTTTGTTTATCCATCCATCTATTGAGGGACATCTTGGTTGCTTCTAATTTTAGTCAAGTAAGAGTAAAGCTGCTGTAAAGATTTATGAGGTTCCCTAGATGTCGCTAACAGTTTACACTCTACTACTAACATCAAGGTTGGCAGTTCAAATTCACCCGGCTGTGCCTTGGAAGAAAAGCCTGGCAACCTGCATCTGTAAAAATTATAACCAAGAAGACCCTGTGGAGCACAGTTCTACTCTGTAACCCACAGGGTTGCCATGAGTCAGAATTGACTTGGCAGCAATGGGGTTAAACATCCGTGGGCCGGTTTTTGTGTGGGTGTAACTTTTCATCTCACTTGGGTAAATACCTAGGAACACCGTAGCTAGATCGCATGGAAAGCCTGTGTGTAAGAAACCTCCAGACTCTCCGCCAAAGGGGCTGTGCCATCTTGCATTCCCACCAGCCCTGAACGAGAGTTCATGCCACTGCACATGTTTTAGTAAAACCTTGGTAGCTTGGACGGTAACTGGAATGTGCCCGAAGCTGGGGCAGGTGTAAGGTGGGGGTGTACCGTTGGGAAGAGCACGCAGGCCCAGCTCCAGCCACGCCGCCTTGCGGGGGACGGCAGGCTCTCCTTCCCCCGTCCGGCCTCTCTCTTCATTGGTGACCCTTCTCCCCGTGACTTCCAGCTGTTTTTTGGGTCTCTGGTGGGTGGTAACAGAGCTCCTGCCTGGGTGGACCCAGGAGTAGGGTTAGCTGGACACAGCCTGGTTCACGTCCTTCTCCCTCCCCGTGGTGTGGACACCTGGCCCCAGGACAGCCCGCTGAGTCTCCAGCACGGCCTTGTCCGGCATATGCCTGGCTGCATCCCCTGCCCTTTTTTTTTTTTTAGAGCAATTATAATTCTTTTCCATATTCGTTTATCGTTTTACGAGGGCTATGCATTGCTTTTTTATTATTGTAGTAAATGTTTAGGTAACAAAATTTGCCTTTTCAACAATCTTGCCGTGCATAGTCCAGTAACAATTATGTTCTTCACGTTGTTCGGCCGTCACTCGTAGCGGTTCCCAGATGTCACCATCGCCCTTCACAGAAGCTCACTGTCCCCTCTGGGCCCTGCTTTTATTTTTCGTTATTATCACGGAAGTCACACATCTTCGATATGGAAGTGTTGTGAGGAGCTCCGATAGTACAAATGGTTAAGGGCTCGGCTGCTCACCGAAAGGGTGGTGGTTTGAACCCACCCAGTGGCTTTTCAGGAGAAAAGACCTGGCGATCTGCTCCCGTAAAGATGACAGCCAAGAAAACCCTGTGGGGCAGTTCTGCTGTATCGGGGGTCGCTATGGATCGAAATCGACTCGATGGCAACTGACAACAAGAACATGAAGTGTCAGAAAGAAAGAGAAAAGGACAGAGAAGTCAGCGTCACCGGGCAGTCGGAGCCGAGAAACAGCCTCTGGTGTACACCTCCCAGGCCTTTCAGAGCCGGCTCTGCAGGACGAGGTCTTGCAAGCCTGAACCCAGAGATTGGTCTTGAACTGGGGACGTTGGGAAACCACGAGGGTGTGATTGATCCAGGCCTGCCAGCTGTGGGCACATCAGGCCAGCTAGGACATGCCCACTGCCCACCTCTGTCTGGGCCGGAACGAAATCCACACCTGGGAACAGCCGGGGCACCGGGGCACCGGGGCTGAGCACTGACTATGAGCCTGGCCCGACCACACAGGACTTCTTTGTGGGGAGGCTGAGAGCCGTCACCGACCCCCTCCCTGGGCAGTGGACGGCTGCTCTCAACACACTCTGCTGAGTCCAAATCCAAAGCTTCCAAGCAGCTGAGAGTACAGCCTCATTGCTGGCCCACCTCGAGACTGGCCGCTCCAGAGAACCTCAGCTGATGGGTCGGCCAACCTGGAGAGGAGCTTCCAGAACCTGCCAAGATGAGATCTAGAGATAACGCTTTGCCAACCCTTCCTTCCGTGAACTGCAAGAAGTAGACGCTTGCTTGTTTTCTTCTGGGAACTGAGAAACACTGAGTGATCTCTCTGTCCTTGCAGCCACTCTCTGCCATTGGGGGTGGGCCACCCATGGGCGGGGCTGGCTCCCTAATGGATGCCTCCGAGCCTTCTCCCGCCCAGGACGGTCGGTGGAGGTTGACCCACTGTCCCCTTGGCTCGCACTTTGGAGATCCAGAAGCGGGGCATCAGGGGCTCTGACTTCTCGGCTCCCTGCCTGCAGGATCGGCAGACCCTGCACCCCGTCTCCCGGTCATCTGTCCCAGTGGCTCTCCTGGTGAGACTGGGAGGGCCAAGTTTCACCTTCTGTCTGTGAGGCTGGCTGGTTGGTGTGTTTTAATTAAGGCTCTGGTTTCTCTCGGTCTTGGCCTGCAGCACTTGGGGCAAAAGGTGGTATCAGACCCCCAGGCAAAAGGAGCAGGCGCCGCTGGAGCAACTGGCCTGGTTTGTAGGAGGGGGCTGAGTGGGCACTTCGTGCCAGGTACGGCCTCCAGCCAGAGCGCCGGTCTCCCCACCCACTGACCAGTGCCTGGGTGGGAGGGTACAGACCGTTCCAAAGGCCGACTGCCCGAGGGCACCCTGCCTTCCTGATGGCATAGGCTTATCTCCCTGTTTTCACAGCTCAGGGGCCTGCAGTGTGAATGCACGTGCTCACCTGTGAGTTTGGTGTGTGCTCAGCCAAAGGTCACCCCACATCAGTGTGCAAGTGGGGGGTCTGCCCAGGTGGTTGGGTGGGTGCAGGGAGAGGTTGTTCTGAGGACCTCGGATGCTGGCTGGCCCAGAGCCCACGCCCAGGGCTGGACCCCACCCAACGTGTGATACAGCACCACTTCCTGTCGTCACTAGCTGTGACTTTGGCACCCGGGGTCCTGCCACGGAGAGGGGCCCCGTCACAAAGCGCAGAGCAAAAACCGTCTAGCCAGGAGTTGGCCTTTGCAGGGACGCCCCCCACTCCCACCCACCCAACCTTCAGGCTCCTAAAAAGTAAGGGCTCCTGCTCACTGGCAAATCCCTGCACCCATTTATTCCATTTTAAAAATAAGCAGCCTTACGGAGTTGCTTGTCTCCCCCACCTGCGCAGACCACACCACCCGGGACAGTCGCCTTCCTGATTTGGGGTTGGGACCACAGCCAGCAAAGGGGCTTCACCTGCTCCTTCTGGAGGCCCAACTCTGCCTGGGACGAGGACGCTAGCCCACCAGCCACCCACCCCGCGTCCTGGTCCGGCCCTCAGTGGAGGTGCCTGGACCCCCTCACGTTTGGGGTGCGTATTTGTTTCCTGTGGCTGCCGTAATTGAGTACCACAAACTGGGCGGAGGAATTTATTGTCTCCCACTTCTGGAGGGCAGAGCTCCAAATTCAGGGTGTGGGCAGTGCCACGCTCCCTCCCAAGGCTCCAGGGGAGGATCTTTCCTTGTCTCTCCCGAATTCCAGTGGCCCCAGGCGGTCCTTGGCCTGTAGACAGTCACCTGACTGTCCTTCCTCCGGTCCGTCCGTACCTGCCTCTGGGCTCTTGGCTCCTGTTGACTGACAGCCTCTTCAGAGAACCTGCTTCCAAACAAGGTCACGTTCACAGGCACCGCACTTAGGACATCGGCACATATTTTTGGGGGACACAATTCAATCTATAGCAGCGTCCTTCTATGGGAATCAAATAAATCCCAGATGGATTTGCTCTAGGGCAGCTGCAGGAAGGGAGGCCAGTAAACAGAGCCACGGAGACCGCAGGACGAGAGGGGACTGCTCGCCTCAAGGTCATCCTGTTACAGATGCTGGTCATGCCTGAGGACCACCCCCACTCCCTCGCCCCCACCCCAAGCCATGGAGCCCTGGGCTGGCCCAGCCTGCCTTGGAGGAGCTCAGCTGGGTCCAGCTTTGGGCCTCGTTCACCCTAGCCTTCATTGTTGACACACCAGGGTGTGGAATCTCCATTGGTCAAGGGCTGGATTAGGGCCCAGCCACGCCTCCTCGCTGGGGCAGGTTGGCCCAGCCTTTCTTGGTGAAGAGAAAACCCAGCCAGGATATTGGTTTCTAAATGAAACCCATCCCCCCACGATGGTGGCCCCGCCTTTAATGGGAAGCAAGGAAGTGGGTAGGGTAGGTGACCCCATAGCCCTGTTGGGGCGACCTAGCCCTTGCTCGACACCCTTGAGCCCCAGGAAGGGCTGCCCAGCGTCTCTGCTTTCCCAGGTGGAAAACACCGTTGGCTCTGGCACGAGGTGGCAGTGATCTCTCTTGTTGGTTTTTCCAATGGAAAACCTGTTACCGTTGAATCAACCTCGATTGATGGAGAGCCCACCTGTGTCAGAGCAGAACTGTGCTCCATGGGGTCTTCAGTGGCTGATTTTTCAGAAGCAGATCGCCAGGCCTTTCTTCTGAGACCCCTCTGGGTGGGCTCGAACCTCCAACCTTTTGGTTAGCAGGAGAGTGTGTTGACCGTTTGTGCCACCCAGGGACTCCTTCTGATGGAAGGTCTTGGTGTTAGGATGAAGTCCCATGGTTTTCTGCAGCCAGGGCTCTCTGGAAATACCTGAGGGACGGAGTAACCACCATCACATCGCTGACGGTGCAGGTGTGAGGAGCCTGTCTACTCCTCTGAGGTGAAAACCCACGCATCTACGGCAGTTTGAATCCACCAGCCGCTCCTTGGAAACCCTATGGGGCAGTTCTACTCTGTCCTACAGGGTCGCTGTGAGTCGGAATCGACTCGACGGCAATGGATTTGGTTTGTCTTGGTTCTGAGGATCCGAAAGGCGCCCTGCTGGTGGAAACAGTTTGCTCCTAACCGAAACTAGGTGGTTCAAACCCACCCAGCGTTCCGAAGGAGAAGGACCTGGCAATCTGCTTCCCGTAAAGATTACAGCCAAGGAAACCCTATCGGGCAGTTCTGCTTTGTCACGTGGGGTGACTATGCGTCAGAACCGACTCGACAGCACCTGACAACAACATGAGGGTCAGAAACCCAGTCGACGTGGGTTGGACTTCCAGTTTGACTTTCTGCAGTGAAGGGGGACTTGCCCAGCATGAGCTGGAAACAGAGTTGGCCACCAGTTAACAAAGCAGCCATGCCATTCTGTTCAGAGTGGGTGCGTGGGTGTGGACCCGAGGCGCACCTAGCTCTGCCGTCTCCCCCGCGTCGCCCCACGGAGTAATTGGCCCTGTGGTGATTTATGCAGTGCTAATCAAAAACTTTTACTTTTGATTATCTCTTGGTGTGATGGATGGCAAATGCCAGTGCCTCAAAATGCAGATTCCCGCTGGACCCTTTCAAAGGAGACATCCGGTGTTCCCGAGAGCAGAGGATGGCACCCCTTCTGCCACCTGGCAAAGAGTTTCATTGGGAAAAATTATTTTCCGTAACCTTTTTGCTTTCTATTTAAATGAAGCGTCGCCGGCAAGTTTGGCTGGAGACTCGCGCTTCTAATTTGGTCCCTCTTGACCTCCACAGCCGTGATTGGCAGCCCGTTGTCAGCCTGAAGTTGTGCCTGTGAGGGGGACCGAGCAGAACAAATGCCCTCGGACAGCTTCGGGTCCCCGAGGACCCGGGCAGAGGAGGGGAGCGCGTGCAATTAGAGGTCTTCACACAGAAAGTTAATTAGCTACTAAAGAGCGTTTAGCACGGTTTACGATGGGAAGGTGGACGTCTGAAAAGCAAATGGAGATCGGTGAGAAATGGCTGCCACGGCGGGGGCGATGCCGGCCGCCTGGCACCGGCCCGCTCCTCTCTGACTCAGTGCAGGGTCTCCGGACCAGGGCGGGTGCTCCTGAGCAACGTGAAGGGGGAGAGCCACACGCGGCACCCGAGGTGGACCAGCCCGCACCCCCACGAGCTGTCTCCTCCGAGGGGAAGTGCGCGGGCCATCGCAGGCCGGGACCTGCCCCCCGAGCCCCACGCCTGTCCGCGAGACACTGTCCTGCGTCGCACATGCAGCCAAGCGTCCCTGTCATCAAAATTAGTTAAATACCTCTTCAGCAATTGGGAACTGTGTCTGCAGTGCGTTGAATAGTATCCCCCAAAATCCATGTCTTCCCAGAACCTTGAAATGTGACCTTATTTGGAAATGGAGTCTTTGCAGATGATTTAGTTAAGATGAGGTCATACCAGATTAGAAAACCTAAAAAAAAAAAAAACCCAACCTATTGCTGTCAAGACACTTCCCACCGTGGCGACCCCGTGTGTTACAGAGTAGAACTGCTCCCTGGGGTTTTCTTGGCTGTAATCTTTATGGAAGCAGATCACCAGGCCTTTCTTCCGTGGTCCTGCTTGGTGGCTTCGAACCACCAGCCTTTAGGTTAGTAGTTGGGTGCAAACTGTTTGAGCTACCCACAGTGAACCCTAAATCCAATGACTGGTGTCCTTATAAAAAGAGGAGACACAAGGGGAAGATGGCCGAGTGAAGACAGAGGCAGAGATGGGAGTGATGCCCCACAAGCTGAGAAACACCTGGAGCCCCCAGAAGCTGGAACAGACAAGGGTCCTCCTCCAGGTCCTCTGGCTGACACCTTGATTTCGGATTCTGGCCTCCAGAACTCTGAGAGAATACGTTTCTGTTGTTTAATCTCAACCCCTGCTGTTGTCATTTGTCACGATGGCCTCTGGACGCTCAGGCAGTATCGCCGTATTACAGCCCTTACCCCCTTCCATAGGGAGGGAGGCCCAGCGTGGGTGCTGGTGTCAGAGGCGGAAGAAGAGCTTGGGGTCAGGGAAAACCAGCGGCCCACTGCCAAGCTGAGGGAGGCGTCAGGACCCACCTTTATTTTTTGTTCAGCTCTAAGAACTGACTCAGCCGTGGTCTTTGACCTACTTGCTTTGGGTTCCTGTTGACACTGAGGGCTGATTGTTTGGGGTTATGTTTGTTTTGTGGAGGACGGGTTTTTGCTTTGATTTTTTTTTTCAATGTTTGGAGTTGTTTTGTTTTTGTTTTTCTTTTCTAATTATAAAAGTAACACATCCTTATTGGAGGAATTTTGGAAAATATGAAAATAACAAAAGAGGGAGAGATTCTACCTGTATCCTACCCCCCAACACAACCAGTGTTAGCATTTTGGTGTATTTCTTTTGGGCCTCTGTTTATTTTTATTTTTTTGTTTCCAATGTCTAAATTATTTACTGCGTTGTAGACATGCTATCTAGAAAATTTGGTTTCTTTGTTTAAAAAATTTTTTAAAAATTATTCTTGTATTTGATACATGCGAAAGAATATATGTAACATGTGTCAACCACAAAGCATAATAATAAAATGAACCTCACGACCCACCGCCCAGTTATATGAGCTAGAACTTACCAAACTCCCCTAGGCCCCCTCCCCCAGCCTCAGCCCCTGTGCTCCTCTCTCCGGAAGGACCCACTTACCAGAACGCTGTGTGTGCCAGCCCCGCATTCTGTTAAAGAAGGTTTCCACACACGTATGCACCTCTCAGGGGCTCTGGTGGTGCAGTGGTTAAGTACTACGGCTGCTAACCAAAAGGTCGGTAGTTCAAATCCACCAGCCACTCCTTGGAAACCCTATGGGGCAGTTGTACTCTGTCTTATGGGGTCGCCATGAGTTGGAATTGACTCCACAGCAACGGTTATGCACCTCTCAAGCAGCGGATCGTGTAGTTTTGTCTGATTTTGAGCATTGTAAAATCTCATCGTACTTCATCTCTCTGTCACTCAGCTGTGTGTGTCCCAGACCCAGAAGTTCACTTAATGTCCCTGCTGGGAGCTGCTCCATAGTGGGACAATTGTGGTTTTTCCCTCTATGGACAATGCTTTTTTGTTTATCTTTTTTACTTTTAATTTCAGTGAAAATATACACATGGGAACATCCACCCATTCATCAATTTCTACATGTACAATTCAGTAACGTTCCATTCTTCCCGGTGTGTCCCTATCCTCACCGTCTCTACCCATATTGTTTCGCTACCATTGACATAGACTCGCTGCCCCCTAAACTTCTCATCTGTGCTTTAGAGTTACTGTGAACAATTTGACCTCATATAGATAATTCTTTAAGAGAGTGCAATGCTCATGGTGAACATTCTTTACTAATTAAGCTGAACAGTTGCTTAGTTAAAAATGACTTCAAGGGATAATTTCAGTTTATGGTTTGAAGATTTTCTCAGAATGATGGATTTGGGGGTTCCTCCGGTCTCAGTAGGTCCAGTAAGTCTGGATTCGTCAAGAATTTGAAATTCTGTTTCACATTTATCCCCCCTTTTGATCAGGATTGAGCTATTGATTTCTTGATCAGAGTGTTCAGTAATGGTAGCCAGGCACCATCCAGTTCCTCTGGTCTCATGGCTAAGGAGGCAGTAGTTCATGGAGCTGCTGTGACAATTCTTGCACCCATCGTTTGTCCTTGTGGGTAAGAGGCCCTCTCGGGGTACATACATGGAGTGTGTGTGTTCAGCATCATAAGATGTGCCCACTGTTTCCAAGGGGGCTGGACCATTTACTGTCCCACCAGCATTGTGTGCATTCTAGCCTGTTTTTTTTTTTTTTCCAGTTCCTTCTCTATCATAACCCTTTCCCGTACTATTATGTTGTCATACTGGCCATCGTTTTTAATGCCTACATGACATTCTCTCGGGTAGACTTAGGAGATTGTCCTGACCCTGTCACGGACATGTGGTTGTTTCCAGGTTTCCCCAGTCCTACAGTGGATGTGTTTGTGCTCGGTGCCTGCCCACATGGAGGGTTATTCCTACCATGAGCTCCCGAAAAAGAATCCAAGAGGGGAACACTGTCCGTTCTTGAGACAGGTTGCCAAAGCGCTGCTTTAAAGACTTGAGCTTTGTCGTGGACATACTCACAGGTGTGCACAAGGATATAAATATGTGTGTACACACATGGACACACAGGGTCAGTGTATACGATGTGCACACATGCATACACACAAAGGTTCAGTTATATGTGCATGTGCACAAACGTTCAGTAGATACTGGTGTACATACACAGGTTCAGTGTATCCGTGTGTGCACACACAAGTTCAGTGCACGCATGTGCCCACGTGCACACAGGTTTAGTATATACATGTATGCACACATAGACTCAGTGTAAACATGTATGTACACATACATACATAGAGGCTCGGTGTATATGCATACATGTTGAATGCATACATAAATGCATACACAGAAATTCAATATATATGTGTACACACAGGTGCAATGCATATATGTACACACATGCACACAGAGGTTCAAAGTATGTGTGCACACAAAGGTTCCGTGTATACGTGTGTGCAGAGAGGTTCAGTGTGTATATGTGTGTACATACATACACAGTTTAAATTCATACATGTGTGCGCGCACACACAGAGGTTCAGTGTCTGTGTGTGTGCAGACACACAGGGGTTCAGTGTGACATTATTTATTTTACCGAAAAGTAAACTCCGGAAGCATCCCAAGTCTCAGTCTCCAGGGAACTGTTTACGTAAGTACGCCGGCCTGCTACAGCCGAAAGGAGCTGCGGCAGGTCCCGCACTCCACAGGGAAGAGGCCTCGTGAACGTGGTCCTGCTTTTTGCTTTAACGGCTGTGTGTGCATGCACACGTGTGTGAATGAGCCTTGTGTGTCTGCGGAGGAGCTGGCCGAGGCTGGGCCCGAGGCTTGGTTTTGCTTTGCTCACTTCTTGGTCGTCTGAATTTTTAACCAGAAGCATGCACTCCACTTAGAATGAAAGAGGTGCTAATGATCACAGTTAAAGACCGCTTACCTTGACCCAGCAGTGGCGGGGGGGCGCCTGTTTTATTGCATACCTCCCAACACGGGCCTTAAAATAAGTCGGCTCTTAGTAGCTGGGTTAAAAATCACGTTAACTCTCATTTCTTTATAACTGATGGTTTTGAATATATTTCTGTATGTTTGTTCACTTTGCTTCTTCTTTTGTGAAGTATATGCCGTTGGCCCATTTGACTCTTGGGATCTTTGTGTTTTTTATGTAAGAGCTCATAGAAAGGAGAAGAAAGGTGTTAAGCCTCCACCTGAGGACACCAAAAGCCTCCCCCCCAGCACCAGTGTCTGGGAATTCTTGTCCTGGAGACGCTGCAAGGGGGACGCACCACCATCTACCTAAACCAATAGAACCCGCTTCTGTGGAGCTGACCCCAACTCACGGTGACGCTGTGTGTGTCAGAGTAGAACTGTGCTCCATAGGGTGTTTGTTTTAATTTTATGGTGCTTTGTGAAAACTTACAGAGCAAATCAGTTTCTCATTCAAAAGTTTATACACAGATCGTTTTATGACATTGGTTGCAATCCCCGCAATGTGTCAGCACTCTCTCCATTTCCACCCTGGGTTCCCCGTGTCCCTTCGTCCAGTTTCCCTGTTCCTTCCTGCCTTCTCGTCGTGCTTGTGGGTAGGAGTTGCCCATTTGGTCTCGTACACTTGATTGAACTAAGAAGCATGTTCCTCACGTGGGTTATTGTTTGTTTTATAGGCCTGTCTAATCTCTGGCTGAAAGGTGGACTTTGGGAGTGGCTTCAGTTCTGAGTTAATGGGGTGTCTGGGGGCCACAGTCTCGGGGGTTCTTCCAGTCTCTGTCAGACCAGCAAGTCTGCTCTTTTTTTGTGAATTTGAATTTTGTTCTACATTTTCCTCCCGCTCTGTCCGGGACCCTTCACTGTGATCCGTGTCAGAGCGGTCAGTGGTGGTAGCTGGGCACCATCTAGTTCTTCTGGGCTCAGGCTGGTGGAGGCTGTGGTTCATGTGTCCATTAGTCCTTTGGACTGATGTTTTCCTTGTGGCTTTGGCTTTCTTCATTCTCCTTTGCTTCAGGCAGGATGGGACTCCATAAGTTTTCAGTGGCTGATTGTTCAGAAGTAGATTGCCAGGCCTTTCTTCCGAGGCCCCTCTGGGTGGACTTGAACCTCCAACCTTTCCGTTAGCAGTGAAGCATGTTAATCATTGCAACACCCACCCAGGGAGCGTCAACCGTTGGTGCCTGGCGTCCCTTCTACCTGGTAAACCATGTACGAGGAGGGACACTTGGCGTGGGAAGCCCGAGCCTGACACTGCATTTGGGCATCGAGCCCTCTGAGCACAGAGCTCCCTGGAGAAAAGACGGTAACACCACCCGGAAAAGCGGCCCGGAAGTAGATTTTCCAGGCCCGTTCTCCCTGGTTGGCTGAGCACCATGTTGTTGTAGACTGTTCTTTGCCGGGAGCACCGTCCTGCCTTGTCTTAACTGCTCTGCACCAAGGCAGGCAGGTCCTGGTGCCCATGGACGCCGCCGGTTAACCTGAACCAAGGCCCAGGAGATAAAGAAGCAGATGAGAGGGTGGCAGGAGGGGACGGAAAAGCCTCCGGAACGAGTGCTGCTCTGGCATTGCTCATGCGGTGAGCCTGTGTGCAGGGAATTCAGGGTTGTGGTGTCAAGCTGTGGATGGAATTTAAAGGAATATAAATTGAGAGCAAATGCATGGCAAATGCCCGTCAAAGGATGCAGAACGTTTGGTTTTGGTTTTTGGGTTTGAGGTTTTTTTTTTTTTTTTGCTGTTTTTGGTGCGGAGCAGTAGGAGTAATCAACAGCTCCCCCAGGACCATCCAGTGCCCAGTCCGAGGCGGCAGGCCACACCCTTGATTCATCTTCTCTGGGTCACTCTGGGTGTGGTATGGCCACCATCAGTACCAGCTCCCTTTCCTGCCTGCAGGGACTGGCGGTCACTGTGAGGGGCGCAGATTTGTGGCCCTTGGGGGTAGGAATGAGTCTCTGGATGGCACAAATGGTTAAGCACTCGTCTCCTAACCTAAAGGTTGGAGGTTGGAGTCTACCCAAAGGCACCTTGGAAGAAAGGCCTGGCAATCTGCTTCTGAAAAATCATCCACTGAAAACCTGGTGGAGCACAGTTCTACTCTAGCACACATGGGGTCACCATGAGCTGGAATCAAGCCCATGGCAAACTCGAGTCTGTCCTTTTTCCCCCATAAACCTCTTCTGACTGTCTTGTCGCCCCGGGAAGGAGAGCCGCAGCCAGCTAGGGGGAGTTCGCACACCCTCTGTGACGGTCAGGGGTCCTTAGCTGCGAAGCCAAGACGAGGGGAGCTTGGACTGAAAGCCTGAAAAAGTTCATGAAATTTAATCAGCTGCCTAAGGGGAACACCTAAATTTAGTCAAATTGTTATTAGTATTCGTTCCACTTTTAAATTGCCTTAGGGGAACGTCACTGGGAAAGTTGGGAAGCCACTGGTCTGGGGTGATTATTCCGTCTCTGCAGAACAGGGAGACCGCGGAGTTCCGAGCTGAATCCGTCAGTGGCGCCTGCGCCCGGGGATGCAGAGACCCAGGGCATAGGGGAGAGCACGTCCCCACGGCGGGGTTGGGCAAGACGAAGGTTTTCCGGTTTGGCCATAACTGACCCGCATTGGACCCCAAACTCTGGGTGCTTGAGCCACCACCTAGATGCACACACCCATGCAGGCTCCAGGCCAGCAACACCGTAGGTGCCCCAGCCAGCCCCCTGAGGCCTGCCCCTTGTCACTGCGTTATTCCCCGAGCTCAGCCCCTGCTTGGCTCCGGAGTGGGATTTGGGTGGGTGTGACAAGAAGTTCCTCAAAAAGGCACAGCAAAGGAGGAGGCAGGACATTCCCCTCCGTGTGACCCAGAGGCCTGGCAGGTTGCCAGGGCCACTTACGGAGGCTGACAGCTCGTTTTAGAGATTGCATTGAGGAGAACACCCGGGTGACACCTTTTGATTGTATTAAATAACTGTAACCTTGTGAGTGGAACGAGATTTCCTTTCTGTCCCTAAACGGTGTTTAGACCGTACGTTTATGTTGTGTGCACAGATACGGCAAAGGGACGGTTTGAGGTGCGTTCCCAACAACCGGCCCTCCCTCTGCCCCCTCCGTCTCTGTCCGCCTGTCCTGCTGTAACACAAATACCACACGTGGGTGGCCTTAAAGAACAGACATTTATTTTTTCAGGGTTCAGGAAGCTGGGAGTTCGAATTCAGGGCACCGGCTCTGAGGAGCCCCGGTGGCGCAAAGGAGCCCGGTGGGGCAGTGGTTAAAGCGATCGACTGCTAACTGAAAGGTCAGCGGTTTGAGACCACCAGTGGCTCCGCAGGAGAAAGAGGTGGCCGTGTGCTTCTGTGGAGAGTTACAGCCTTGGAAACCCCGGGGGGTCGCTAGGAGTTGGAATCCACTCGATGGCGGTGGGTTTGGGTTTGGGTTTTGACTCTGGGGGGGGCCCTTTCTCATGTGTTTCAGCTTCTAGTAGCTACGGCAGTCCTCGGGGCTCCCGGGCTTGTAGATGTATCTGCCTCCGTCGTACATAATCAGAGAGCGCCCGTCTTTCCCTCGCGCTCACTGTCTCTGCGTCTAGAAAACCAGCCAAACCTGTTACCGTCAATTCCGACTCATGGCGACCCCGTGTGCTACAGAGTACCACTGAGCTCCATAGGGTTTTCTGGGCTGCAGTCTTTACAGAAGCAGATGTTTCTTCCGAGGCACCGCTGGCCGGGTTCAAACCGCCAACCTTTCGGTTAGGATCCAGGAGCACCACACAGGGACCTCTTCTGGGTCTAGCTGTTGTTGACTGCCGTTGAGTCAATTCTAACTCGTGACCACCCCATGTGACAGAGTAGAACTGCTCCGTAGGGTTTTCAGTGCTATAATCTTAATGGAAGCTGCTCTCCAGGCCTATCTTCCACAGCACCGCTGGGCGAGTTCGAACCACCAACCTTTAGGTTAGCAGCGGAGTGCAAGCCGTTCCTATGCTGCCGTTCCTGGGTCTGCACTGCTCCATACGTCACTCAGAAGTAATTAGGTTAGGACAGAGGTACACTGATGTGGCCTCATTAACATAAGGGGTCACATCCATAGGTGTAAGGGTTAGGCTTTCAACATACCTTTGCAGGGACACAGTTCAATCGGTAACACCGTCCTTCTCAGCCAACTCTTGCTGCTCATCAGCAGCGTTGGGCTCGGGCGTGTTGACAGGCATCGTTTTTCCCCAAAGGGTCACGTGTCTGTGCCTGGCCTGACCCCGGCGAGGCCTGCGTGTGGCTGAGTTGGGTGTTGAGTGTGTGGGTGTGTGCCCCACATGACCGTGACTTCTTTTGTTTTTTCCTGCCTGGCTCCGGGGTGTTGCCGAGGTGGCTGACGTGGTAGACTTTGCCTCTGCCAAGGACAGCTCTTGCTTGAACTTGTATCTCTCGTCATTTGTTCTGGGGCGCATGGGATTTCCTCCGTGACGCCGTGAATGAATGGGCCGGGCACGTGGAGCTGACGGGCGCATGTTGGTTTAGGAATATCCTATTTATCCGTGTTGCGTTCCTATGGAATCTGAACAAGTGCTTAACTCTTTACTTCACATTCTTGTCAAGTTCAGAAAAGTCTTTGTGATGTTGTATTCCAAGGATGAAGTCAGGAGGGAATAGAAACAGAGCTGACTCTCTAAAGCCCAGTTCAGGATGAACGAGGAATGGTCTCCAACCTGCACTGGCTATTAATTATTTGGCTTTATTTATTAGATGGACCCAGCGTCCCTTGGCCTCTAAGCATATTTGCAAACGCCTTCAGGGAGAAAGAAAAACAAATGGCCGCCGCCATCAGCGTCTCCAGCCTGTGATGAATAAAACCATATAATGATGTTAAGGGGAGAAGCCCAGCATGGCATCCCGTGCACATCATGAGTTTAACTCTATAACCATTACAGACAAACGCGTGGAGACACGGAATCTAATGACAGCAGTTGGTTGGTTCCGTGAAGTATTTCTTAATCTTATGTAGAAACCTGATGTGCTTGTTGGTTGCCCAGTTGGCTTGGACTCCCGGCGACCTGTTGTACAGCAGATGAAACGCTGCCCAGTCCTGCGCCAGCTTCATGACTTTGATGCGTTGATGCCAGTGTTGTGGCTGGGTGTCAGTCCGTCTCTTGGAGGCCTTCCCTCGTTTTTGCTGACCCTCCACTTTACCAAACATGTTGTCCTTTTCTAGCGTGTTATCTTTCTTGATGACGTGTCCAAAGTAAGCAAGATGAAGTCTCGCCATCCTTGCTTCTAAGGAGCGTGCTGACTGTACTGCCTCCAAGAGAGACTTGTTTGTCCTTCTGGCAGAAAGCCGATAGTGTCATTCTGTTTTATGAAGGAAAAATTAAAATATGACCCAAAGGTGCATGCTTTCTGTCCTTCCACCTGCCGTGCGCTCTGGCAAGCCTGTGACCAGCCCCAGGGAAGGCCGGGGAGAATAAAAAGAGAGATCTGATTATCTTTTTCTGAATTGTGTTGGTCGTAAACCTGGCGTATGTGCCCACGCTGCCATGCTGGTGATTTACGCCTTTCATAATTAGTCCTGCACGTGCTCACATGGTCTTGGGGACACTCGGAGAGCTACTCACCCCCACCGAGGCGCTGCCTCCCGGCTGGGAGCTGTCCCTACTCCTGGAATGCGCAGCTGCCACTGCCGTGCAGAGCACTCTGCTTCTTCCCCGCGGCTTTGCTGCTTTGGAGCCCCGCTGGACGGGAGAGCCAGGCTGGTCTCGGGTGAGGGCTGGGTGACAGGCCAAGCTTGGCCATGGGGCAGGTGTCCGGGCTGTAATACTATAGGGTCAGTGAGGTTTGGCTTTGGTGAGTTTTCACATCCATGCGTGTCAGAAAGGACACCCTGAGCTGGCTCCATGGTGCTTGCTCTTCAGCACTGAGGGCTCCAAGACCCCCACCCCTACCCCCCGCTGCTGGGCGGGGAAGTCACTGCAGTCGAGGAGGCTCTGGCTGGTCCATCTGGAAGCGACACTGATTGACTGTCCTCTGTGCATGGCCAGCTGGGCTCTGTGAGGAAACCCAAGCCCAGGGCCTCATGGGGCTCTGTGTGGTCAGCACTGCTTCATTTTTGCTGCAGCGGCAGAAACCCGGGCAGATCAGACACCATCATGTGTGTGACATGTGTGAGTACATGTGTGTATGAGGTGTTCGCATGGGTGTATGTGTGTGACACGTGTGCATGAGGTGTTTGCATGTGTGTGGCATGTGTGAGTACACACGTGTGCATGAGGTGTTTGCGTGTGTGTTGTGTGTCAATGCTTGTGTGTGTGTGTGTGGTGTGTGTGCATGTATGTGTGGAATTAATTATGGCTGCATGCCTTTGCTTTTGCTTGGAACAGCTAGCTTAGAATGCATTTCAGAAACTCCTGGAATTTTAGAGTCTAATGGAGCCTTGGAGGCTGTAGAGTCAGCCACTGTCACCACTGTTTTTTAGATCAAGAAGTTAAGAGTGTCCTGGGGCTGCTGTGACAGAGTACCACCAACTGGACAGCTTAAAATGACAGAAATGGGGGCTTTACACAACAGAAACTTATTGTCACAGCACTGGAGGCTGGGAGTCCAAAGCTGGGTGAGGGCTGTGTGGATTCCTCCCGAAGCTGAGAGAGGAACTGTCCCATGCCTCTCTCCCAGCTTCTGGGGGCTGCCAGAGATCCTTGGCATCCCTTTGCTTGTAGATGGATCCTCATGTGCTATCTTCCCCGTGTATGTCTCCCTATCATCAGAGACCACTCAGAAGGGCTTAGAACCCACCCTACTCCTGCCTGACCTCCCTAACTTTACTGATCACCTCTGCAGAGGAAGACCCGATTCCCCCAAACAAGGTCACACACACAGGTACAGGGTTAGGGCTTCAGCACGGCTCCTTGGCAGACACAGGTCAGTCCACAGTCACGCAAGCTGGAGAAGCAGCCAGGTGAGAATTTGGTCCAGGTCTTGCTGGCCCCACACAGAGCGGAGGGAGGATCACCTCTGGTGTGTGGAGGTGACTCCCTGCTGGAGGAATCTGTCTGGAGCTGAAACCTTTCCAGCATTCTAACTTGCCCTGAGCCCGCACGACGGGGGTGGGTTATGCGTTCACTCGTCTTGCCTCGCCTACATTTTTCTGGGAGCTTCTTGGGGTTCGGTCTCATTTACCTTTGTCCCCCTCCATAGCGCTGTGTGCAAGACTGTGCAGCAAGGTGCACTCAAACATGTTGCACAGATGAGGCCTAATTTGTGTGATCTATAAGGGCAAGCGTGTCGAGGATAGTTCCCTGTGAGGATGGGGTGGGCTCCGTGCTCCGTGTATCATCCTGCTCTTAGTGAGGGGGTGCTCACAGAGGAAGTGAGTTTCAGGTAAGCTTTGAACGTAGAACCTGGGCTCTCCTTGTCGGCAGGGTAGAATGTTCCAGCAGGTAGGACGATGAGCGTGAACTTGTGGACAGCGAAAAGGCTTGGATTGAACGCTGGTTGGTTCCTCCTGCCAAAGGGTCCCAGGCTTGTGTCCAAATCCCCAGAGCAGCTAAACCGACAGGTCAGAAACGGCCAGCTCCATGTTCCAACACCCATACAGGTGGGCAGCACCTGAGCCGCGGTGAACGGAAGGAGAGGCTACAGTGGGGCGGAGGGGTGCGTGGCCCCGTGGCCCCCTCGAGGTTTGTTTCTGACAAATGGAAGGGCACTGTCGGGAGGAGGAGAAAGTGAGATCTCTGGTTTGCTTGTCCTAGTTGGTCCCCCGTGATGGCAAGTTGGAGAAGTTGCCGCTGTTTGCATCCGCGGCGTAGCTGGATAACTAGCGACAGGCTTTGCTGCTTGGATCTGTTTGCACTAGAAAGCTGGTCTTTCCACAAGCCATTCTCTTGGCCATTTTGGGCTTGTCTGTGTCACGTAGAATGTGGCCCACCCAGATATGACTCAGGCGCAAGAGTTAATCTTCGTTGGTTTAAAGTCACACACGTGTGCACACACTCCCGTGACGTGTCTCTGCCACATCCTTGTTCTCTTTAGAACTCTTCTCCCCTTGTTTTCAGTTGGCTACTTCTGGGAGTGGCAGAAATGATTAAGTGCTGTGCTGCTGACCGAAAGGTTGGCAGTTTGAATCGACCCAGAGGCACGTCAGGAGGACGTCCTGGTGATCTTCTTCCGAAAGATCAGAGCTGCTGGAAACCTTATGGAGCACAGTTCTACTCTGACACGCATGGGGTCGCCATGAGTTGGCGTTGACTCACTGGCGACTGCTGCATGTATGGGTCAGCCAGTGTGTGAAGCCCTTTATGGGAAACCGCCTTGTGCTGTGGAGCGTGTTGTTGTCGTTGGTAGGTGTCGTCCAGTCAGTTCTGACTGTATGAGGTTCCCTCAGCCGTAATCTTTAGGGAAGCAGACTGCCAGGTCTGTGTACCATGGAGCCACTGAGTGAGTTCAGACTGCCAACCTTTCAGTCAGCAGCCAAGTGCTTAACTGCTGCACCAGTAGGGCTCCTTGCTGCGAAGCATAATAGAGGATAAAGAGATGCTTTCGCCTGCAGCAAGAAAGACAGTTTCGTGCAGTGGTCAGGGGCACAGCACAGCCTCGAGCAATCAATGCCTCTGGGTCTCAGTTTTCGCATCTGAGAAGTGGGTTCGCCCCCAGAGCCACGGTGGGGATCTTGTATAAACCTTTTGCGACCAATCTGCTCTGCACGTCTTGGCTCTTGTTTGATTCCCCCTCCCTGCTGTGTCTGGGCAAGGCACGGTTAGAGGGGGCAGGATCACGGGTTGACCAGTTAGCCTTGCCGAAAAACCGGAACGCTGAGGTACCTGGTGTTGTGCGGTCTGTGGCAGGCACCAGCCACCTGGCATTTCTGTCACTGCAGGGTTACAGCTGCGTGTCCCCCTGCGCCCTGAACGCCCAACCCCTGGCCATGCCTGGGAACAGGCAGAAGCTGTGTGGGTGAAGGCCTGTCTGTCGTGAGCAGGAGAGCCGCCTGTCGCAGCTGGAGTTGCCCTGAAGCCAGAGGCTTTGCAGGTCTCCGCACAGACCCATCCCGTCCAAATGGCCTCAAGACAGGCCCCATGGGCCATCCAGAGTGGCAGGTCTCCTCCCACGGTGGGCAGGTGCAGGCATTGCTTGAAATTGCACCACAGGCTCCAGGGACCAAGCTCACCGCAGCCCGGGGCAGCAGCTCAGCAGGTGTGGGGCTGCGAAGGGCTGGCTGCAAACGCAGGCTGGCTGGAGACAGGGTGATATCTGCCTCCCCACCTCAAGGCCAACCTGTAGGGGCAGCGGCTCTCTGAATGCCCCAGCCCCTTCCTTTGTCACCGAACCTTTGAAACCTGGGCTCCCAAGGTCGGGCGCTTCTCAGAGGCACAACTCTTGCCCAGGTCTCATTCTTTTAAGCAGTCCTTTTGTCTCACTGTTCAAGGAATCTTCCCAAGGGCTTAAAGAGCACCTGGTTGTCTCGGAAGGGCTGGAGGAGGGCTCACGGCCAGCTGGGGCCAAGTGTGCGCGGGGCTGCACCCACAGAGCCAGCCTCTTGATCTGGGCGGATTACGGGAGAGGAGGGGGTTGTGTCCTTCCTGGAACCTTCAGGCTGGCTTGCCAGATGACGAGTTTACAAATGGAAAAAAAAAAAAACAAAACCAAAACCCACTTGCTTCCCAAAAAGCTAAAGGAGAGAACAGTTCTGCTGCAGAGGAAAGGAAAGCCTGTGCAGACTCTGGAGCTGTCTGGGTCTTCGTGGACGTTGTAAGGGGCAAGTCGCTTATTCTTGTCAGCGCCCGCTGCCAGTGGGGAAGGAACCAGTGACGTCACTAGGGGGCGCAGGGGTGCAGATTCCGAGTGGCAGCGTCAGAGGGGGCGACACCAAAATGGCTGTCTATACAATTTATTTGCAGAAATTTATAATCTATACACATTTCCCCGTAGTTAGTGTTCACAAGAAAAACATTTTCCGTAAGCCCAGCTTCCGTGTATTAATATACCTGCGAGGCTAAATCTCTATGCTAATTTACTTTTGGAAACTTCTAATGTCCTCCAGTCACCCGTGGAGGGGGGACCCCATGAGGTACCGCACTGGGTGACACCATCCCCAGTGACTTCACTGGAACAGTGAAGAAGTGGTGGAACATTCTGGCTTCTTCAAATGTAAAGAGTGCAGCCACCGGGGGTGGTACCCGACGGTGCAGAGATGGGAAGCCGCTGAATCAGGAATGGGACAGGGAGAGGACCACCTTGGGAGGCAAGATGAACAGCCTTCGCCATTCCTGAACGTATTCCACAAACTCTTCATCATCCCCAAAGCAAATCAAAGCATCTCCCATGGGGGACAGGTGAGCAGAGCTTCCATCCCACCCCCTCGTCAGTCCCTGCGGCCTGTGCACAGATTCCCTGCCTTGTCAGGTGGGATTACCTCGAAGCTGCAGATCAATTTGGGGAGTACTGCCATCATGGGCCCCACAGGAGAAAGATGTGGCAGTCTGCCTCTGTAGAGATTTACAGCCTCGGAAACCCTCTGGGGTCGCTATGAGTCGGGATCAATTCGGCAGCAGAGGGTTTGGTTTGGGGTTTTGGCCATCTTAACAGGAGATCCTGGGTGGTGCATAATGTTAACACACTTGGCTGCTAACTGAAAGTTAGGTGGTTTGAGTCTACCCAAGGCACTTCAGAAGAAAGGCCTGGCAGCCTGCTTCTGAAAAACCAGCCTTTGAAAGCCCTATGGAGCACAGTTCTACTCTGACACGCGTGGGGCTGCCGTGAGTCGGAGTCGACTTGCCAGGAACTGGTTTGTAGTTAATGTTGTTCTGTCATGTAAATGTGCCACAATAAATTAAAACAGTCCCCTTTGGTGGGACATTAGGAATAAGACTGAGCTGAATGTTGGTGGATTTTTAAAAATGCTGTTGAAGTATAATTGACATGCGATAAACCGCACTGTTGAACGTGTACCTTGGATGAGTTCTGATGCATATCTGGACATAGATGTAGTTGTGTATACCAATATAGGAAGAAGCCCTGGTGGCACAGTTGGTAAGCACCTGGCCGCTGACTGAAAGGTTGGTGGCTTGAACCCACCCAGCAGCTCCTCGGGAAAAAGACCTGGCAATCTGCTCCTATAAAGATTACAGCCAAGAAAACCCTGTGGGGAATTCTGCTCTGTGACACGAGTCGAAATCAACTCGACAGCACCTGACAACAGCGGCACAGGTGTAGCTACACCTGTGAAAGCATCACGATGATCAAGATAATGAACATACCCATCACCCCCCAAAAGTTTCCTTATGTCCCTTTGTAATCCAGCCCCCCTTCCTGCCCTTGTCCCAGAAATGGTTTATCTGCTTTTGGTCATTATAGCTTAGTTTGCATTTTCTAGAATTTTGTGTAAGTGGAATCACTTGGTGGGTACCCTTTTTCTGTCTGGCTTCTTTCACTCAGCATAAAGATTTTGTGATGTATCCACACTGCTGTGTGTATCAGTAATCCATTGCTTGTTACTGTGATATGTGTATGTATGTACCACCATTTGGTTAGCCTTTTACCTGTTGATAAATACTGGGTTGTTTTCAGTTATTAGTTATTACAAATAAGCCTGCTATGAACATTCATTTACAAGTCTTTGTGTGTAGATATATGTTATCATTTCTCGTGGTAAATACCTAGGAGTTGAATGGGTGGATCATGTGGTAAGTGCATGTTTAACTTTTTTAAGAAACTACCAAAACGTTTTCCAAAGTGGTTGTACCACTTCACGTTCCCAGCGGCACTGTGTGTGAGTTCCAGTTCCTCCATGCCCTTGTCAACACTTGGTGTGGTTAATTTCAGCTATTCTAATCGGTGTGTAGGAGTATCTCCTTGTGGTTTTAATTTGCATTTCCCTGATCACTCATGGTGCTGAGCGTCTTGCTGTGTAACTTTTTGAGTCTGGCTTCTTTCACTTAACATAATACATTTGAGATTTATCCAGTAGTTCATCCTTTTTATTGCTGAGTCGTATCCCAGTGAGGACTAAGGTGCGCCTGACCCAAGCCATGGTGTTTTCAATCGCCTCATACGCGTGCAAAAGCTAGATAATGAATTGTTGTTATTGTTAGATGCCGTCAAGTCGGTTCCGACTTATAGCAACCTTGTGTACAACAGAACGAAACACTGCCCGGTCCTGCGCCATCCTCACAATTGTTGTTATGCTTGAGCCCATTGTTGCAGCCACTGTGTCAATCCATCTTGTTGAGGGTCCACCTGTTTTTCACTGACCCTGTACTTTACCAAGCATTATGTCCTTCTCCAGGGATTGATCCCTCCTGACAACATGTCCAAAGTATGTGAGATGTAGTCTCACCATCCTTGCTTCTGAGGAGAATTCTGGTTGTACTTCTTCCAGGACAGATCTGTTCATTCTTCTCGCAGTTCATGGTATATTCAAGATTCTTCGCCAGCACCACAGTTTAAGGGTGTCAGTTCTTCTTCGCTCTTCCTTATTTATTGTCCAGCTTTTGCATGCATATGATTCAATTGAGAATACTATGGCTTGGGTCAGGTGCACCTTAGTCCTCAAAGTGCTTTTCAACACCTTAAAGAGGTCTTTTCCAGCAGATTTGCCCAATGCAATGAGTCCTTTGATTTCTTGACTGCTGCTTCCATGGGTGTTGATTGTGGATCCAAGGAAAATGAAATCCTTGACAACTTCAATCTTCCCTCCGTTTATCATAATGTTGCTTATTGGTCCAGTTGTGAGGATTTTTGTTTTATGTTGAGGTGTAAAGGCTGTAGTCTTTGATCAGTAAGTGCTTCAAGTCCTCTTCCTTTTCAGCAAGCAAGGTTGTGTCATCTTCATAACACAGGTTGTTAATGAGTCTTCCTCCATCCTGATGTGATGTTCTTCTTCGTATAGTCCAGCCTCTTGAGTTATTTGCTCAGCATACAGATTGAATAAGTATAGTGAAAAGATACAACCCTGATGGCACACCTTTTCCTATTTTAAACCATGTAGTATCCCTGTGTTCTGTTTGAAGGACTTCCTCTTGGTCTATGTACCGGTTCCGCATGGACACAATATAGTGTTCTCGAATTCCCATTCTTCTCAGTGTTATCCATAATTTGTTACGAGCCACACAGTTGAATGCCTTTTCGTATTCACAGCAATCCATGGTATATTTCATACTCTTCACCAATAGCACAATTCAAATGCATCAAGTCTTCTGTCTTCTTTTTTCATTGTTGAGCTTTCACATGCATATGAGGCAACTGGAAAGACCTTGGCTTGGGTCAGGCACACCTTAGCCATCAAAGTGACATCTTTGCTTACAGTTTTAGGTTTTGCATGTAGGTCTGTAATCCACATTGAGTTAATTTTTGTGTACTGCATGAAGAAAGGATTGATGTTAATTTTTTTCAGATAGACATCCAGTTGGTCCAACACCATTTGTTGAAAAGCTATCTTTTCTCCATTGAATTGTCTTCGTACTTTTGTCAAAAATCAATTGATCATGTTTGTGTAGGTCTATTTCTGGACTCTCTATCCTGTTCCCTTGATCTAAAAGTCTATCTTTTTGCCCATACCAAACTGTAGCTTTGTGATAAGTCTTAAAATCAGATAGGTCCGTCAACTTTGTACTTCCTTTTCATAATCGTTTTGGTTGTTCTAGGTCTTTTGCATTTCCATATAAATTTTAGAGTCAACTTGTTAATTTCTACCGAAAAGAAGCCTGCTGGAATCTTGATTGGGATTGTGTTGAATCTGTAGATCAGTTTGGCAACACTGCCAAGATCTTCACGATGTTGAGCTTTCCGTGTGTGGACATGATATATCTCTCCATTATTTAGGTCTTCTTTAATTTTTTGCAACAGTGTTTTTTATTTTTCAATGTAGAGGTCTTTAATATCTTTTGTTAGACTTATTCCTAAGTATTTTATGTGGTTTTTTTTTTTTTTGCCTACTGTAAATAGAATTTTTAAATTTCATTTTCTACTTGTTTCTTCTAGTGTTTAAGAAGATAATTTTTCTACATTAACGTTTATCCGGCAATCTTGCTAATTTTCCTTATTAGCGCTATAGTATTTTTGTAGATTCCATGGGATTTTTCATGTAAAGAATCGTATCGTCTGCAAATAGGAACCATTTTACTTCTGCTTTTCTGATCTTTATGCCTTTTGTTTCTTTCCCGTGTCTTATGCAAGGGCTGGAGCACGCAGGGCGACATGGAAGAGAGGTGGTGAAAGCAGCTATCCTCACCTTGTTCCTGAGCTTAACCAGGTGCCGTCAAGTCGACCCTGACTCACGGCGACACCGTGTGTGTCGGTAGAACAGTGCTCCATAGGGCTTTCAATGGCTGACTTTTCAGAAGTAGATCACCAGGCCTTTCTTGTGAGGCACCTCTGGGTGGACTCGACCCTCTAACCTTTTGGTTAGCAGCCGAGTGCACTCTTTTGCACCACCTAAGGTCTCTGTTCCTGATTTTAGGGGAAACAATCCAGCCTTTTACCACTAAGTATGATGTTAACTGTAGCGTTTTTGCAGGTACCCTTTGTCAGTTTGAGGAGATTCCCTTCTGGTCCTGCTTGGCTGACAGGTGCTTTTTCGGCATCTGTACATGCATGTGTTTTTGTGGTTACCGCTGTACTTTCTTAGTATTATTTCCTAGAAATGCAAGGAAAGGGTCAAATGCATAAACATTTTTAAGCCTTTTGCGACCTATTTCCCAATTGCATTCAGAGGAATTTGGCCAGTTTACAGCCTTACCAGCTATGCAAAAGTGTGTTTCCCCAAACCCTTGCCTACACTAGATAGTGTAATTTTTTAAATTATTGCCAGTTTTATGGACCTTTCCTCCAAATTTTCCCCTTGTTTCAATTTGCATTTATTTCAATAGACTTGAGATTAAATTTTTATTGGTTATTTGTATTTTTTTTTTTCCTCTAGTGAATTAGTTATTTTGTTTTCTTTCTTTCTTGTCTTTTTGCTGTTTTTCTGTTGGGCATTCTTTTTTTTTTTTTTTTTTTTTTTTTTTTTTGCTTATTTTGGTTTGATTTATATACTTTTTTACATCGTAAAGATATCAGTCCTTATATGTATTTCCCAGTTTGTTCTTTGGCCTTTTTTTTTTTTTTTAATGGTTTTAAAATATGCTTTTAGAAGATAAATCGGGAAGCGAAGAGCAGACAGGACGATGGATCAGCTGGAGGTTCTGTAGGAGGTTATTGCAGAAACCTGCAGGCGGGTAACAAGCTCAGGCCACGGCTTGGGACACAGGACTGGAGAGGAAGATGTTGGTGCCAGAAATTGTAGCGATGGGCCTAACAGGTGTGGGCAGGCCGGAAGGGAGAAGGTAGCTATGCCTGGAGATTTGGGCCTGGGGGCCTGCAACGATGGTGGGCCTGTTATCAAAAATAAGGAGGAAGCACAGCATTCAGGAGACCAGAAGCGGAGACCAGACATGATGAGGTTGGTTTGGACCCTCTTAAGATGAAGAGAAAGAGCCTGGTGGCACAACGGCTGTTAACTGAAAGGTTGGTGGTTCAAACCCGCCCAGCGACTCTGACCTAGCAACCTGCTCCTGTAAAGATTACAGCCAAGAAGACCTTATGGGGTAATTCTGCTGTGTCACATGGGGTCGCTATGAGTCAGAATCGACTCGACAGCACCTAACCAACAACAACAAGATAGAGAGGTAGTCCCTGGGTGGTGCAAATGGTTAATGTGCTCGGCCGTTAACCATAAGATTGGCTGTTTGAGTCCACCCAGACATACCTTGGAAGAAAGACCTGGCAACCTACTTCCAAAAAACTAGCCACTGAAAACCTTATGGAGCACAGTTCTACTCTGACACACATGAGTTTGCCCTGAGTTGAAACTGACTTGATGGCAACTAGCTTTAGCAAAGCTGGAGAGACAGCAGGGGGCCAGTGCTCCGGGCATTTGGAAATAGTGGGTGCACACCTGGGGAGATGGGCTGGCCTGGGGGACACTTGTTCCCATCCTCACGGGACTTTAGACCACTGAGTGGACAGTGTCCACTCCCCTGCCAGAGACCCTCTCATTTCTAGAACCTAGAGGCCGTCAACTTGTGTTCAGCTGGTTCATCAGGCTCAGGATGAAGAAAAGCACCAACACATTTAAAGATCTGGATATTTAAAAAGCTGTTCAAATCTGGCCCCAAGGTTCCTTTGACCTTGAGAACCACAATTCAGTAAGTTTAGGGGTTTCTTCCAACCCCCTCTAGCTCTCTCTGAAAACAGACGCTTCCTGTCTGTGTCTGTTAATTATTGCTGAGTAACAGGTGACCCTAAATTCTGCACCTTGGAATGATCACCTTTTACTTGCTCGTGGTTCTTCAGCTTGAGCTAGGCACATTGTTGCTGTTGAGCTGCCATTGAGTTGACCTCAGACTCATGGCAACCCCATGCACAATGGCGTAAAACGCTGCCCGGTCCTGCGCCAGCCGCATGATGGTTGCAGATCTGTCCCTTGTGATCCATAGGGCTTTCGTTGGCTGATTTTCAGAAGTAGATCACCAGGCCTTTCTTCCTCTACCATCTTAGTTGGAAGCTCCACTGAAACCTGTTCCGCATCATAGCAACACGCAAGCCTCCACGGACAGACGGGTGGTAGCTGTGCACGAGGTGCATTGGTTGGGAGTCGAACCCAGGTCTCCTGCATGGAAGTCGAGAATTCTACCTCTGAACTCCCTGTTCTGCTGGTTTCTCCTGGGTTTACTCAGGTGGCTGCAGCCGTCTGGAGGCTCAGCTGGGGAAGAAGGTCTGAAATGGCCTCTATTTGCATGTTTTGGGGCCTTGATGCAGCTGTCAGCTAGGTCTCCCACTCCGTGGTCTCTTGTCGTTACACGGAGGCAGGAGGGTCCCAGGACGAGAAGAAGGCAGAGCTGCAAGGCTTCTCGAGGCCCTGGCTCCAGAACTCACATAACGTCACCGTGGCCACATTCTGTGGTCAGAGCGTTGCCAGGGCCCCCAGGGTGGGGAAACGGGTGACATGCTTTTTTTTTTTTTAAACAGTATATTTTCTTGTTTGACTTTTTAAAAATACACATAAATAGTAACCTGTAGATATGTTTCTGCAACTTTTTCACTCACCATTGTTTTTATAATTTTTTATTTGTTGTTGTTGTTGAGACGATCCACAGCAGAGCATACACCAGTTCAGTAGTTCTACATGTACAATTCAGTGACATCGATTACTTTCTTCAAGTCGTGCAACCGTTCTCAGCCTCCTTTTCTGAGTTGTTCGTCCCCCATTAACACAAACTCACTGCCCCTAAGCTTCCTATCTAACCTTTCTAATTGCTGTTGCCAATTTGATTTCGTATACCAAAACCAAACCCATTGCCGTCGAGTCGATTCCGGCTCATAGCGACCCTATAGGACAGAGTAGAACTGCCCCCTAGGGTTTCCAAGGAGGGGCTGGTGACCTTTCTTGTTAGCAGCCCAGCTCTTAACCCCTGCGCCCCCAAGGCTCCTGATCCCGTATAGATAGATCTTAAAAGAGTACAACCTCAAGGCGGACATGCTTTACTAGTTAAGATAAACTACTGTTCTGTTTTAAGAAGGCCGCAGCGGGTAACAGGCCCCACTCTTGATGGGATGAGCAAAGAACCTGAGGCCGCTTAGATCATGACCGTGATCTGACGTCGCGTAGGTTTCTAGGTGGACAGGGCAACCCCTCCGTTGCGCTGGAGAACCGCTGGTTTCTCTTTTTTGTTTCTGGTTTTTGCATTTTGGTGATTCTCAGAAAATGACCAAAGCTAAAAAATGCTACATTTCCTAAAGCTGACTGTCTGCGCGTTTTATTTGTAAAACACGCTTAACTTTCCAGCAAGTCAGGAGTTACCGCCGGAATGGACCGTCCTTTCCATTTTAATGTACCGCACATACTAATTTTATGAACAGATCAGATTACATGCAGCACATATTAGTATTCTTAAAACCAGATTACTCTGCACGTGTAATGAGATAGTAAAAACTAAAAACTGTACATATTTCAAATTTTCCCCAGATTTTATTTCTTTTAAAAGTTTTTTTCCTATGACTTCAAAGTTCCCAGGCATATTTCATTTCCATTCCAACCACGAGTTTTAAATGACTCTGTGTTCCACGACAGGCCGGTGCTGGGGGGTGGGGATAAAGAAGCAAAAAGATCCAGCCCCCAATCCCGTGGCGCCCACGGGGAAACAGACATAGTCCTAGATAACCGTGCAGGGTGGTATCTGCTGTAACCAGCTGCCTTTGAGTCATTTCTAACTCGTGACCACCCCATGTGTGTCAGAGTAGAACTATGCTCCATACGGTTCTCAAGGGCTGATCTTTGGGAGGTAGATTGCCAGGCCTTTCTTCTGAGGCACCTCTGGGTGGATTTGAACAGGCAACCTTTTGGTTAGCAGCCAAGTGCTTGACCATTTGCACCACCCAGGGATGTCAGCATCTGCTGTGACGTGGACCCTAAATAAACGGAAAGCTGAGCTTCCATCAACTTTGCTCAGCCTTGAACCTGTGAAACCCCAGCTGAAGCTCCTGAGCATAGTGTCTTGAATGAATGAATTAAGTAATTAATGTAAATAATTCGCCCCTGAGGAAATGAGTTATAAAATGGGTTAAACGGAGCCCTGGTGGTGCAATGGTTAAGTGCTCTGCTGCTAACCAAAAGGTTGGCAGTTGGAACCCACTCGACGGCTCCACAGAAGAAAGACTGGCAGTCTGCTCCCATCAAGATTAAACCAACAAACCAAACCCCTTGCCGTAGAGTTGATTCCAACTCATAGCAACCCTATAGGACAGAGTAGAACTGCCCCATAGGGTTTCCAAAGAGTGCCTGGTGGATTCAAACTACTAACCTTTTGGTTAGCAACTGTAGCTCTTAACCACTGTGCCACCAGGGTTTCCCCGTCAAGATTACAGACTAGGAAACCCTGTGGAGAATCTACTCTGTCCCATGGGGTCACTAGGAGTAGGGAGGTGACTGGATGGCATCTAACAACAGTGACAACGAGAGTTCTGCCTGGAGGCAGGTTGCTTCGGAAAGGTGTGGGTGGCCCCTTCCCAGGCCACAGTTGTGGAGCTTTGCTCTTACAATCTGGTTTCAAGACGAAGAGTGCTGTGCAGGGCATGGAGCTTGTGCTGGGAGCAGTGTGGTGGCGGGGGTGGGGGCAGAGTCGGACAGTGACACCGCCTTTGGGCAACCCTCTGCAACCGGGCTTAGAGGCAAGTGGACGGGCTGGCCCTGAGCCCGCTGAGCTCGTGCTTCCCCCACGAGGCGGCCTCATTGTTCAATAAGCAGATTATACATTGCGGCGTGAAGTGGCATGGTGGGGGGCTGTCTTCAGACCTGCTGCCCGCCTTGTTTTGCAGACAATGACTTCCTGGTGCCACCCAGTCAGGGTCCACTCCGGAAGACAGCCAGTCCTTCCGCCTTTCTGGTCTCTGTTGGCTGTGGGACCACCATCACATGCCCCATCTACCCACCGCCCTCTCCAGCCGTCTGTTTTCACCTGAGTGTGTGTCCTGGGGGAGTCCCTGGTGGTGCAAATGGTTAAGCACTCAGCTGCTCACCAAAAGGTTGGAGGTTGGAGTCCAACCAGAGGTGCCTTGGAAGAAAGGCCTGGCGATCTACTTCCCCCAAACCGGCCACTGATAACCCTATGGAGCACAGTCCTACTCTGACACACATGGCGTCACCACCACGAGGTAGAGTCTGAGTTAGAGTCGACTCCACGGCAACTGATATGTTCCTGGGGGAGCCCGGGGCCCCACAGAACTGGAGAACTGGCACTGCTTGCCTCTCAGACAGGTGGGGGAGAACAGCCGCACACCACACACCAGGTCTGGTATGTTCTAGAACAAACAAAGGGTCTAGAAAGGTCCATCATTCTCTTTGAGGAAGTTCCACGTGAGGAAGGACTGAGCTCGAACCATCCAAAATAGCTTCCTTTCGAGATTGGAACCTAACTGAGGACGAGGTGCCTCTGGCGTAAGCGCCTCCGACACGTTTCCTCTGTGCGCTCCATTGGGAGCAGAAGTGCCGGCGGCTCCCGCGTAGGAGGCTGGGATCGGTCGAGGACAGAGACCTGCCTTTTGGTTCGATCCTATTTTGTCATGCGTTCTTTAGATGTCGCTAGTAAGTCTCAAGAGGTGGGACTTAACCTGTCGTGTGGCTGAATCCATGTAATAAAGTGTTTTGCAGTTGGGGGTGTAAACAAATTCATGAATTAAAAAACTGGAATAAACAGGGTCGTATTGCCAAACCGCGGACTTCCAGGCAGTGAAATATGCCAGCAAGAGCGTGGGCCACAAAGCCAGTCAGCTGGGATCCAGTTCCAGCTCTGCCACCTGTTAGCTATGTGACCTTGGGCAAGTTATTAACCTCTCTGGGCCTCTGTTTCCTCTTCTGTACAATGGGAGTAATAACACTATCATTTCGTGGGCGTATTTGTGAGGATTATATGCAGTTAAAGCACGTGAAAAGTGGCTAACACAGGTCCATGCTAAGTGTTCAATCAATGTTCATAATTATTATTAATAGTACTAATAACCCAGGGTTTCCTTACAGAACCATAGTCTGAACCAATACATTTTTTTAATAATTTATTTTCTTTTTGTTGTTGTTGAGAATATACACAGCAGAACATACACCAATTCAATAGCTTCTGCATGTACAATTCAGTGACATTGATTACATTCTTCCAGTTGTACAACCATTCTCACCTCCTTTTCCGAGTTGTTCCTCCCCCATTAACATAAACTCACTGCCTCCTAAGGTTCCTATCTAACCTTTCGAGTTGCTGTTGTCAGTTTGATCCCATATGGACAGATCGGAAAAGAGCACCGTGCTCAAGGCAGACATTCTTTAGTAGTTAAGCTAAACTATTGTTCGGTTTTGAGAAGACGTCAGGGGATATTTTTGGTTTAAGGTGTAAAGATGATCTCAGGGCAGTCGTTTCAGGGCTTCATCCAGCCTCCATGGCTCCACTGAATCAAGAATTTTTCAGTGAAGCCCTTTAAACCCAAACGGAAGCCCCGTGTTGTCTAAAATGATCAGGAAACAGTTACTGTGCTGAGCACTTTGTAGTCACTTGTTCTACACAAAGCCTTGTGCTTTTTTTTTTTTAATTATTGTGCTTTAAGTGAAAGTGTACAACTTAAGTTAGTCTCTCATACAAAAATTTGTACATGTATTGTTATGTGACCCTAGTTGGTCTCCCTATACTGTGACAGCACACTCCTCCTTCCCACCCCGGATTTCCCGTGTCCATTCAGCCACCTCCTGACCCGCTCTGCCTTCTCATCTCACCTCCAGACAGGAGCTGCCCATTTAGTCTCATGTATCTACTTGAGCTAAGAAGCACACTCTTCACGAGTATCATTTTATGTCCCATAGTCCAGTCTAATCTTTGTCTGAAGAGTTGGCCTCAGGAATGGTTTTAGTTTTGGCCTAACAGAGAGTCTGGGGGCCATGTCTTCCGAGCTCCCTCCAGTCTCAACCAAGCCATTAAGTCTGGTCTTTTACTAGAAGTTGAGTTCTGCACCCCACTTTTCTCCTGCTCCATCAGGGGCTCTCTGTTGTGTTCCCTGTCAGGGCGGCCATTGGTCGTAGTCGGGCACCATCTAGTTCTTCTGGACTCAGGACAAAGCCTTGTTCTTGTCCTCACTATAATGAGGAAACAAAGTCTCAGAGAGGCTCAGTAACTTGCCCAAGGCCATACAGCAAGGATCAGCGTGACCTCTTCTGTCATGACTACAACTCACTGCCTCTGTTGAACTGAAATAGAATTGGATCATGAAGATACTTTTCTATCCAGATCACAGTGTGAGTGCACTTGACCTGCAATGGGATTCTTACCTGCACCCAGCAGGTGTCTGTCGAGGCTGTCCGACCACGCCTTTGTAAATGTGTGTGTTAAGCTCAGCGTGTGTTAAAACGAGTCCCTGGTTTCCCCCTGGCTCTCCCCACCCCTCGCCCCCGTGGCTGGCATGCAGAGAAATGTGTGACCACCCCATGACCTGTTCCACCAGCTCCCCGTCCAGCGCCGACACCAGCCTGCATTTCCCCGAGAGCAACGGGCTCCTGCCTCCGGCGCGCTGGGAGGAGCCGCAGCGGGGCTGTGCGCTGGAGCAGACCTGCGGTGTCTTCCGCGTGGACCTGGGGCACATGCGCTCCCTCCGCCTTTTCTTCAGGTCAGGACCCTCGGCCACTCCCGAAGGAAGCTGGCCTGTTGTCAGTGTGCCCGGGCGGGTGGGCAGGGCTGGGGCTCAGTTCCAATTCCTGGTGTGGATGCAGGGTGCTGGCTGGCCCCCTCATCACCAACACTGCCTCACTGTGGTGTCCACAATCCTGGGGTCTGGTCTAGCCACCTGCCTTCAGGGTGATGAGAGCCAACTGGACTTGGGGAAGAGACCTAACAGGCAGCTTCAGAGAGGGCTGGGGACCGCGGCTTTGTGGATCAAGGCCCCCTTTCTTCACCACAGGGGATCATGCCTAGTTTCCTGCCTAGCGTTCTCGCTGTCGGCTGCTGTGGAGTCAACCCCCGGCTCATGCTGACCTCGTGCACAACAGAATGACACGCTGCCTGGTCCCGCACCATCCCCATGATTGGTTGTGGATCGGCCTGTTGCGATCTATAGGGTTTTCTCTGGCCGATTTTCAGAAGTAGATTGCCAGGCCTTTCTTCCTAGTCTGTCTCAGTCTGGAAGCTCCGCTGAAACCTGTTCAGCATCACAGCAACATGCAAGCCGCCACTGACAGGCGGGGCGCGGGGCGGGGGTTGGCTGCGCATGAGGTGCGTTGGCCAGGAACCAAACCCAGGTCTCCCCCGTGGAAGGCGAGGATTCTACCACTGACCCACCATGCCTCACATAACCAGTTGCTGTGGAATTGTCTCTGACTCATGGAAACCCCATGGGTGTCAGAGTAGAACTGTGCTCCATGGGGTATTCAGTGGCTGATTTTTCGGAAGTAGACTACCAGGCCTTTCTTCCAAGGTGCTTCCAAGGAGCTTCTGACCTTTCAGGGAACAGCGGAGCTGGTTAACCGCTTGCATCACCCAGGTGCTGTTCTAACATACGCGGGGTCTCCACAAGTCAGAATCGACTCGATTGGAACTGGTTCCTGCTGAATAGCCCCATGGAATCCCTCTTCTTTATATACTCAAGATGGCCCCATCTCTGCCCAAGAAAGCACCTGTGTTTAGGGGCTGGAGGCTCGACGCTGGGGGCGGGGGGCCCCAGGTCCAGAGCCACGGCCCAGGCACTGCTGGCTGTTTAGCAGATTTTCTGGAGCGTTCTCCCAGAGTGCCCTTGGGCATGATGGAGGCCGTCCCTCCAGGAGGTCCTCTTGGATGCACTGTGAGCCAGCACCCCCCACCTTGTCTCCTGGGCTGAATACCAGTCCCACCCAAGGCCGGCCAACACCCAGCATTCACTCTGGGTCTCCCAGAGAGAAGGGGCCCATGAGGGGGAGGGTCACTCAGCAGGTCTCCGGGGAGGACCCACAGGAGGGAACCAAGCCCTGCTTCCCAGCAGCAGCCCCCCAAGCGGGGCTACTTTGCCTCCTTAGCAAAGGGGCGATGGCATTTGCTTCCGGCGTCATTCTGTGTGCCTCCCGCCCACAGCCCACCTCCCTGGGGCTTCCCGTTCCTGCCTCTGCTCACACTCGGAAATAAACCATGTTTGCCTGTTCATCGTGCTCTGTCTCCCTGTGCCCTCAGCGATGAGGCCTGCAGCAGCGGCCAGCTGGTGGTGGCCAGCCGCGAGAGCCAGTACAAGATCTTCCATTTCCACCACGGCGGCCTGGACAAGCTGGCGGACGTGTTCCAGCAGTGGAAATACTGCACCGAGACGCATCTCAAGGACCAGGTAGCCCCGCGGACCGATGGGTGGACACTGCCCTGGGGGTGGAGAGTCCTCGCCCCCTGCTGCTGGCCACAGGGTGAGGGAGGAAGGCTGAGACCCTCCTGTCCCCTCTTCCCAGGCTGGGGCTGCAGTCTGGGTGCCCAGGGGCTCCTAGGGGGTAACCTGGGGTCGTGGGGGGCTGGCAGAGCAGCAGCTTTGGATCTGAAAAGGGTCCCCAGGACCTTTTGCAAAGTCTCTGCTGGGCACTTGAGAGTCATGTTTTGACAAGGCCTCCTGCCATATTTTGCTCAATCTACATACAAATGTGGTAAGAGCTCTTTAATTATCTGTTTAAGATACAGTATGTGCTTATTAGAACCGGGGCTGACTTTCAAATTCCCTTCCTTCCCACCGAACCCCCCCACTGCTCGCCCTTATTACAATAGCGTGGTTCTCTCCTCCCCACCTCCCCACGGAACAACCTTTGATTTCTGAATTAAATGTCAGCCGCTGTTGCGCCCGCGTCGTGACTGCCCCCGCGGAGAGGGCCCGACAGGCTGGCTCCCCGCACGGAACAGCGCGCCCTTTGTATGTGGCCGATCACATGTAATTTATCGCCGGCCTCCTGGCCAAGGGGAGGCGGACCCCACCAGACATGAATCCCGCTTTTGCGGCTGGGGTCGGAGTGGGGGGCAGTGGTCCCGGCAAGGGGAGCTGGGTTTGGAGATGAAGGTATTTTCATTTTAATTACATCCAATTACACTTGCCAGCGAGGCGTTTGCGGGCATTGAGGTCGCTCTTCCCTCCTTTCAGAAGGGGGCTTTTCAGCCCTGGGAAAAGCGGTGCTGGCACGGGCAGCCGCGTGTTCGAGACGCCAATTGTCCCCGGTTGTCCTCCTGTCCAGCAGGTTGCCGATGAGAAGACCTGCATGCGGTTCTCCATCCGGCGTCCCAAGCTACCCTCGTCTGAGACCCACCCAGAGGAGGACCTGCACAAGCGAGTGGACGTGGCGGCCTGGCTCGGCCACCTCAACGAGCTGGGCCAGGTGGAGGAGGAGTACAAGCTTCGCAAGGTAGGGCTGCCCGGCGCCCACCTGGGAGACACCCACCTGGGAGACCGGAGCTCCAGGGATGGGGGGGCGGGGCCGGCTGCCACCCCCCGAACCACGGGCCACCTCCTCGGGAGGGCCCTGTTCCCCTGTGTGAGGTGCTGTGAACACACCCCTGGTAAGCAATCAAAGCTGCTGGGTTAAAACAAAAAGCTAAGAGAGTTTGGGGGACCCGGTGTCAGCCTGCATAGAAGGGGCTGCGGTGAAACGCAGCAATTCCAAGATCAGGGATTAGGCCGCGACGTGAGAACCACAAGTTAATCTGAACGCCACCCCGGGGGGGTTATTGACATTGAAATGAGCCGGGTCTGTGGCTCGGCTGGGAATGGAGGGCCGGCCCTTTCCCCTTCTAAACATGTGCAAATTGCCGCCATCTGAATCAAGGCATCAGCTGTCAGCAGATCGAACCAAAGCCACCACGACACCCATCTCGGGGGCTGGGGGGTCTTTGAGCTGCCCTGGTTTACCCCCTCCCCAACGTCTGCCGCTTCCTGCAGGCCATTTTCTTTGGCGGCATTGATGTGTCAATCCGGGGGGAGGTCTGGCCCTTCCTGCTGCGCTATTACAGCCCCGAGTCCACGTCGGAGGAGCGGGAGGCGCTGCGGGTGCAGAAACGAAAGCAGTACTTGGAGATCCAGCAGAAACGGTAAGGCCAGCCCTCACTTCCCGCCGTCCCACACCGAGGCCCTCCCCACTGACCACAATGGAAATGTCATTTGAAAAGTTAATTTGCGGTGCAGTTCAGCATCGATAATATGTTTCATGACCCATGGTTTCTTTGGAAGATGGGTCTCCCAGGAACGGGAGCGATGGGGCTGGTAAGTGCAGCCATTACCCCAGCTCTCCTGCCTCCAGATGCAGGTCTTTAGCTCCCATGTCAGGGTACTGGACTTGTTCTTCATTCACTGAGCACGGGGGTGGGGGCACAGCCTGCAGGGGGCGTCCTGGAGCTTCCCCACTCGTGGGCTGCGGTCAGACCTCCTCTCGGGGAGCCGTGACCTGTGGGACACCCTGGGGTACACAGCATCCACCCGTCAGGGACTCTGGGGAGACACGAGCAGCAGCATCCCAGTTCCCATCCTGGGCCTGGGCGCACAGGGAAGGCCCGTCCCTGGAGTGATTGTGCCCGCTGAGGCTGTGTGCCTGTCACTGACGCCGTGTGCCTGCTCACTGACGCCGTGTGCCTGCTCACTGACGCCGTGCGCCTGCTCACTGACGCCGTGTGCCTGCTTATGCTGTGTGCCTGCTCACTGACGCCGCGCGCCTGCTCACTGACGCCGTGTGCCTGTCACTGATGCCATGTGCCTGGTCACTGATGCCGTGTGCCTGGTCACTGACGCCGCACGCCTGCTCACTGACGCCGTGTGCCTCCTGACGCCGTGTGCCTGCTCACTGACGCCGTGTGCCTGGTCACTGACGCCATGGGCCTGCTGACGCTGTGTGCTCACTGATGCCGTGTGCCTGGTCACTGACACCGTGTGCCTGCTGAAGCTATGTGCTTGCTGACGCTGTGTGCCTGGTCACTGACGCCGTGTGCGTGCTTGCTGATGCCGTGTGCCTGCTCGCTGACGCTGTGTGCCTGCTGATTCCGTGTGCCTGCTGACGCCGTGTGCCTGCTCGCTGACGCTGTGTGCCTGCTGACGCTGTGTGCCTGCTGAT